>NC_056737.1:961484882-961507382 GCF_019279795.1 Protopterus annectens
ACACACACACACACACACACACACACTAACTCTATCCCCCTGCCCTCCATAAAACACACAAACAGTCCTTCATGAAATAAAGCATTTTATACCTACAGGGAACAACAGAAAAAAGTAGATGAGTCTTGGCTTTGTTTTGCTGTTTGGAGTACCGCATGCTTAGTTTATAAATGTGAACATTTAGTAAACATTCTTATAAAATTTAACTAGCAGATTAATAGTTTTTTTTAATGTTAATATTTTCGCTAATGATTTTAAATTAAGGTTTATGTGCATCAAGGTCAGAATATATCATCACATGCCAGATGATTGGTGCTCAGAATATTATCACTTGAAGCTCTCTGGGATCTTGTAATGGTTGTTAGTGGAAACGTGACAGTTGTATTTTATCACTTTCTCTCTCTTCTCCCAGTTTGTGTAATCTCAGAATTAGTAGATATATATAAATATATATATATTTATATATATATATATATATATATATATATATATATATATATATATATATTTATATATATAGATATAGCTCTATATATATATATATATATAAATATATATATATTTATATATATATAAACAGACAATACTGGGATAAAGGACATATTCTTCAACCCAGTATTATGTCGATCTTGCTGCAATGTTGACAACTTTCCTGTTGACCGAAGAGAACTGTCAAACTGTCAGCAAATCTGTCAACTAAAGTGAAAGTTGACCAATATAACAGCACCCATATATGTGTATGTATATATATAGGTTCATACCTAGATACTAGGCTATCTGCCCGAAGGCATTTATAAGCCTAGCCAGAATGTGTTGGCTTTTTCCACCCCCTTAGATTAGTTCCTTGTGCCTCTGTCCAGCAGAGCCACTGAACTGATCCCCAGGGTAAACTTTCTGTTTCCAATCCACTCGAAAAGGTTTCTCTTGAAGAGTGCTAGTGAGGAGCTCTGCCTAATGTAGACTGGAATCTTGTTCCAAAGCATGGGAAGTCCCTGGGACATGAATCTATCCCTCCAGCATGTCCTATTTATTGTTGTGGTGAGGTTTAGATCCCTAGAGTGTGTGGCTCAAGAGGATAACGTTTTCTTTAGATGGAGCATGTCCATCAATTCTGGGTTGGACATGGCCTTGTATGTCAGGCAGAGATCACCTCTGAGTAAGTGGTATGCAAATGAGTACAGCTGGAGTTTCTTCAGTCGAGCTGCATAGGGCATCTGGACTAGCCAGAAAACCAAGAAACACTGAAACACTTGAACGGTTCACACTTTGAATGCCAGAAAAACGACAATGAAAGGATTAAATTTAGCGCTTTCTTCCACTTTATTCATACCATGGACTTCTTCAGAAAAACGGGAACACATAAATGTAATGGTTACATAATAATTTTGTTATTCACATAACAGATTTTTTACTTTTTGATTATCGTGATATAAGCTATAAGAATTTTTAATATAATGTATTCATTCTTTACATACAGAAATGAAAGAATTTTAAATAATAATGTAAAAATGAAAAATAGTATGAATACAAAAAGCACGAGATGAACATGACATCACATCCTGTAAAGTATAAAAACGGGAACATGGGAGAGTTCCCGTTTTTCTGAGGAAGTCCATGGTATGAATAAAGTGGAAGAAAGCTCCTTTCATTGTCGTTTTTCTGGCATTCAAAGTGTGAACCGCTCAAGTGTTTCAGTGTTTCTATTCTGCATTCTGTTTTGCATAGGGCATCTGTTTGAGGCCAGTGATCCTCTTGGTGAGGTACTTTGTGGTCGTTCCAGCTGTTGCTGGTGTCTTGTAAGATACATCCCAAATGGGGCATTGTACTCTCTGATAAGTCTGATGAGTGATGAGAAGAGGGGCACAATGACCTCTTTTGATCTGGATGCAAACCCTTTTGTGATTAGGTGGGACATTGAAGGATTTTCTAACCACTTTGGCAATGTGAGTATCAAAGGAGAGATTACTGTCTACTTGGGTCCCCAGATCCCTTACTATGTTTTTCATATTTAGGGAACTACCTCCTATGTGGTAGTTTGTGGGTACTTTGTTATTTCCAAAGGGAATAACTATTCACTTTTTGGCATTTAGCTTGAGGCCATGATTTTGATACCAGGTATCAGTCTAAGTGAGACCCTTTTGGAGGATGTCTGTGTCAGCCAGTGAGTCAATTATAGCCCCTAGTTTGCAGTCATCTGTGAACTTGATCAGTCATAGTCCTCCTGTGCTTGTCTGCACCTCTGAGAAGTATATGCTGAACAGGAGGGGTCCTAGGACTGAGCCCTGGGGAACGCCACTTGTAACTGGTTTAGGGTCAGACCTAGCTCCCACAACTCTCACCATGTTGGTTCTGTCCATGAGCCAATTGGCAACCCATCTTGTGACATAGGGGTTTATGTTCAGGATGGTGAGCTTGTCTATAATACCAGAATGGGGAGTGGTGTCGAAGGCCTTTGTGAGGTCTAGGTAGCCTGTGTGTACCACCTTTCCCTCATCTATAGCCTTGGTAACTGTCTCAAAGATGTCCACCAGGTTTAGGAGGCATGATCTCCCCTTAACAAAGCTGAACTGGGTAGGGTCCAGTGTTTGGAGGTTCCCAATGTCTCTGCTAATGAGTTCCATGATGATGCACTCCATAGCCTTGCAGACCAAGCTAGTCAGGCTTATAGGGTGATAGTTCCTGGGGGCTGTTGTGGCTCCACCTTTGTGGAGTGGAATAACAGTTGCTGTGCACCACTCTATGGGTACGTAGCCTGTGGAGAGGCTGAGTTTGAACAGTGTGTTTAGGTGAGGAGTTAGTTTGTCTTTGAGCTCGTGTAGGATGCAGCCTGGGACACTGTCTGGTCCCATTGATGCTGTGTTTATGGCTTTAGAGAGGGCTATTTTAACCTGAGCGTCTGTGATTTCTGGGGATCTACATTCTTCTGGTGTGGTTATGGGCCCTTTTGGGGGTGAGAGGGGGGGTGAAGTTTGCACTGAACCTGTCTGCCAGGATATTGGCAATATCAGTTGGTTTAGTGTATTTTGTGCCATTCTGCACTAACTCCAAGCAGATATGAGCATTGACACTTAGATTCTTGCCGTAGCTAAAGAATGCCTTGTGGTTATCTTTGGAGTCCTTGGCAAGTTTCCTTTCAAAGCTCACCTTGGACGATTTTATGAGGGATTGTATTTTCTTGCTGATACTGATCAGGGATGTCTTTTTTTCTTGGGATTTTACTCTTTTCTGTACTAGTTTCCTCCTTCTATTGTATAGCTTGTTTATGTCAGGGGTCCACCAGACTGGTTTCCTTTTCTTGGAGGAGTGACTATTGGTTTTGCTTGGGATAACATGATCCATGAATTCTTGTAGGTGCCTGTAGAATGCATTACTAAATGATTTAGCAGCTTGGATAGCGTTATCCTTTAGCATGGGGGCTTTGAAACTTTCCACCTCCATCTTAAGTTACGAGAAGTTTGCTTTTGAAAAGGTTTTCACAGTGGTTTTCTTGCCTGGGGGTGGAGGCAGAATGTGGATATCCAAAGTGATTTGTTTATGGTCAGATCAAACCAGTGAGGAGCTGACCTCCAGTGTGGAACACCGAGCACCCATGTTGGTGATGACCAGGTCCAATATGTTGTCACCTCTGGTGGGAGTGTTGACCAGTTGTTCCAGGGCATTTGAGTTTATAAATTCTAGGAAATGTTGGGCAAGGGAGTTAGTACGTGAGTAGTTCTCCCAGTTAATGTTTGGGTAGTTGAAATTACCCAATATTAGGGTATTTGGTAGGACCTTTATGTTACCCAGTGTTTCCAGAAATGCGGAATAGGGGTCCTGGGACATGGTGAGTGATCTGTAGCAAGCTACAATTTGAATTGTAGTTTTGCCTGTTGTTAGTTGCACATGGATAATCTCTTAAGCATCGTGCTGTGCCACTAACCTGGAGGTGTGGGTACCCTTGATGAATATGGATACTCCCCCGCCTTTTGTATTTCGGTCTGGGTTCTGTGGCTGAAATGTATGGTATGAGTTGTAGCCTGGTAATGCTGGGGTGCTCTCTGGAGCCTTAAACCAGGTTACTGCACATATATCGATTTTCTCCATATTGAGGATTGCCTCGAGTACGTGCATTTTGTGGTTTAGACTTCTGGCATTGAGTAGTATTACCCTCAGAATTTTGTTGCTTGTGTTATTTAAGGTGGTGGATTTGTCTTTTGAGCCTTGCCTAAAAAGGCACTATGGGGGTGGCAAGAGCCTTGGCCAGTATTCGAAAGCCTAAGGGTGACAGGTGCAAGCAGTCTCTAGTGAAGCAGTGTGGCTTGTCGAGCATGTCATCCCAGGCAGACAGACAATGGATCCCCTTTGAATTACATCAGAAACTTAGCCAATTGTTGAGATTGATCATTTTTTCTTTATACCATGGTATCATTCTTGGTGAGGGCAGGATGCTACTCAGGGTCATACCGGCCTGGGTATGTGATCAGAGAGCTCTTCCATGTCTCTTTTCATGTAGTCCAGTGAGGTACGGCTCAGGTCATTCACAACAACATGGACAATGAAAGAGTCGTATTTGTAATTGTTCTGGAGTGACCTGAGTGCTTGTGTTATGTGACGGATCCTGGCACCTGACCGGCAGCTAACAGTAACCTTCTCTTTTTTCAGCCTAGTGAGTGGGGCGTCAGTATGCCTGACTATAGAGTCACCTATTACTAGTATGTTGGGTATGTTATTTTGCCTTGAGGCTGTGATTGCGTGGCACACTGGTTTTGTGAAGTATGTGTTTCATGGTTTGTGTTGGGGGGTGGAGGTTGCCTGGATGTCTGCTTTGGAGGGCTCTGTTGCTTTTGCAGATTTTTATTTAGAGCATCTGAGTGTGTTTTCATGTAATTATGTGTGTTTTTTGCCATTGCTAGTTTAATAGGTCGATGTGAGACTGGTGGTGTGATGGCAGTATTTCCCTTCTCCTCTTGACTGTCTGATCCAGTCTTGGGTTGAGAGAGCTTAGCCTCCAGTTTGGCTGTATAATTGCATCTCTCGCATGTATTAGTGTTTGGTGGTAGGAGGAGAGGGTTGTTTGTGTACATGAGGCAGTTGTAACATTGCCTCAAAATGCCCAGATTCACCAATTGGACTGGAGAGTACACCTGAAACTGCCCTTTGGACATGCCTGGATAGGTACAGTAAACTGTTTTACTGAATGGCTGGTAAGGTTGAATAGAGAGCGTTGTCCTTCTGTAGTGCTATGGTTTATAAGTGCTTGCTATGAGTTTTGAGCAAGTGCCAGCTGAGAAATGATTGTCTTGAGTGCTTAAGTTGAAAGTTTGCCTAGTTCCAAGGGAAAAATTGAAGAGGAGACTTTGTGGAGCTGGGAATAGATATACCCTAGCTAACCGGCACTGCCCGGCATGCAAAACCGGGCAAATGCGGTTTTTATAGTAGGGAAATGAAAGAAAGAGAAATTAGCCCAAAATGGCCAATAAACTACTACTTTCAGGGCTGAAACCACTCCTCCAGGAACAGATAGGCTGCTCAAAGCTCCCCTCTCTCACAGGTGAACAGAGAAACTTCTTTCTATCCAAGTAAGGTATTGGCAAACACAGCGATTTTTAACACAGCCCTGAATTCAGCACCTGAAAACTGGACTACACTAGCTTCGAAAGGTGGGAAACAAGTACATATATATATATATATATATATATATATATTTTTTTTTTTTTCAGCAAATAAAGCAGATACAATCACAAAAACACTTTCAATGCGCATAAAAAGATGCTTATTGTTATATATCTCAGTTCACAGTTGTAGTCAATGTCCCTAGTAATAAAGTAGGAAGAAACAAAAATACAGTAAAAGCAGATGAAAATAGTGCACTTTATATATATATATATATATATATATATATATATATATATATATATATATATATATATATATATATATATATATATATATATATATATATATATATATAAAACAATAGAAAATGAACAATCTGATTTAAACAAGTTACCCAATTAACCAGAAAAAAACTCTAAACTGAGCCCTGTTCCAGCAGTCTTCAATCAGACAAGTTCTACATATATGGGTCTACTTCTTGTTCCAGAAGTGCACTTTATTGAACACCAGAAAGCTGAGTCTACTTTAGCAAAAGTGCAGTTCATCAAAAACTCACTTTTGTGAACCACAGAGTTGTAAATAGCAAGACTGTGAGGGGGGGTGCATGGGGTGCTAGCCACCTTGCAAAAAATACTGTTTTTGTTTTGCATACTCCAAGGCTATGAATGCATATTGTATCATCTCTGTTATGCTTTCACCTGTTTTCTTGTCAAGTTTGTAAGGACTATATACCAAAAATGTAATTATTTTCATTAAATCTATCAATATATATACACACACACACACATATATATATATATATATATATATATATATATATATATATATATATATGTATATATCTATATCTATATATATCTATATATATATATAAATATGTATATATATCACTCTCTCTCTCTATATATATATATATATATATATATATATATATATATAGATATATGTGTGTGTGTGTGTGTGTGTATAAATATATATATATATATATATATGTGTGTGTGTGTGTGTGTGTGTGTGTGTGTGTATGTATATCTATATATATATATATATATATATATATATATATATATATATATATATATTTATATATGTATATATTAAGAGAGAGTTTGGGGTGGGGGCTTGTTGCCACATTGGTCAAGGAGACAAGCCGCCGGCAAACAATTGTTCTAGTAATTTGTAAGCTTTAAAGTACTGTTAATGACCCTTTTTGTTTTTAAATGCTTCAAGGTTGGATCATCTCGTTTAGGTAAAGTGAGACTCAATTGTTCAGAGTAAACCCTTTAGCCACATTTGCTTCCATTCTGAAAATCTGAAGCTAATCTGTAATTACAGGTTTTAATGATGTATATTACCTCAATTTTCAGCAGTTTATCGAAAGTTATATTGACTAACATAAGAGTGACACATTAAATTATAACTGTTTCCACGTGATGGAATGAACAAGATAAACTAAGCAGGTGCAGGGAGGTTGCCCCTTATTTTAGGTTTCATGAGTTGGCATTGTGCAAAACTCATGTTAGAGTATAATACATGTTTTATATCACAACATGTATGCTCAAGTAAATAAGTTCATGCAATCAGGGCCAGCCAGTTCTATGTCTGGAGATGCTAAGTTTTGTCATATTATAATTTAACATATTCCACAACATCATAGGTACAAACTTAACGTTCATTCTCAGACAAACTAAGACATAAATTCTACTGGAAGACTATTTGGCATGTAAACCAATGTATGACCAGGTGTTTAACTAAAATTGCGAACAAGAAACCTGGATAAACACGCTCGTACAGAAAAACACACACTTTAATGACTTTTAAACGCACTTAAAACGTTTTTCGTTTCACTAATAGTAAAACTTCTTCAGAAAGTATTTAGACATTTAAAAATACTGATGACTCAGTACTTAAATAAACTTTAGTTGAATTTGGCGCCGAAAAAACCTCAATACATACTACGCCTTCTTAAAGCAATAAAGTTAAAAATACATTATCTTTCACAATTAATTAAAGCGGGTGTTTTTCTGTACGAGCGTGTTTATCCTGGTTTCTTGTTCGCAAGTTGGATTGTGTTTTTGAGTTTAACTAAAATTGTAAACATGCAAAAATTAGATCCTGCTGGTAAACAGTTAAGATCAACCATTTACTTGCTTCAAACAGCCACCTTGCTTTGGGATCCAAAATGTTGGAGCCTTCACTTTATGTTACTGCCACAAATAACTGGCACTATGACAACCCTCATGCCTTTGCAATTTGTTGTAGTTACTCTTCTGTTACATATCATGACTGCAATGTACCTCATTTTATCAACAGAGTCTTGCATCTCTCTTTAAAAGGCACCATATTGTTTGCTCCAGCCAAATCATCGATCTTAACAAGTCTTTGTTTTAAACACTGACACTGTTAAGATGTCAAGTCAAAGCTGAATTGTAAGATGAGCATAACCAAATCCATTTGGTTGATAATCGTAATAAAACATAATTTTAAATTGCTTTTACATTTCTCATAGCTTTATTTTAACAGGCCTTTTGACAGGAGAGTGCATATTTGTTAATTTGTTCATTTTTTAAGACTAGCAGGTTATTCGTGCATTTCTTAGCTCCTTGGTATCTTGTGGTCATGTGTCCAATATGCCGTTTGTGAGAACAGTTATCAGGAGTGATGATATATCAGTTAGTGGTCTGAATTCAAGGTACAATTCCATGAAAACCTAAACTGTTTGGACTTGAGGGAAACAATTCTCCATGTTTGAAAATAATGTGTGGCAGTTTATAATTTCTTAAGCTTTGGTGCTCCCTCTATCATGTAATGGTCTCCTTCACTGGAAAGGTAAGGGAATTATGGATGGATATGTTTGTGTGTGTGTGTGTGTGTCTGTGTGTGTGTGTGTGTGTGTGTGTGTGTGTGTGTGTGTGTGTGTGTGTGTGTGTGTCTGTGTATAAATATAGGTTTACTGTTGATATCCTGAAATTGCATAAATCAACTGGTCACATGGTCAATCCAAAAACATGAATACGGAACAGTGAAAAAGTGGCCAAGTCGAAACTGAATGTATTGACACCTGTAGTTCGATGAATTCGACACAGCAGGAGGTGACAGCTTACTGTACTGTGACATTCCATATGGCATGTGTACGTTACTATTTTGCAGGGGGCAAGCCCCCCTGCACCCCCATGTGGAGGGCTGTGCCCCCAACACACCCTGCAAATTATATATACCAACTCCAAGATCATACTACAGTGAGGAAATGGGTTAATTGCCTATTCCTCACTGAACTGCAATCTCCATTCACAATGCCGAGCTCAGATAATCGAACTACAGTACCCATTTGCTGTATTGTAGTCGATGTTTTCTGGGTCAGCATTCTGCCCATTTGAATAGTGCCTTTCGACCATATGCCGTTCGGGCATAGTCACTTTGCTAATCCAATAGTAAACCTAAAGGTCGATGTATAAATATAAATATATATATATATATATATCAATAGATATAGATCTACAGATATATATATATAAATATATTTATGTATATAGAGATAGATAGATGTATAGACAGACATATGCACTTATAAGTACATTATGCTTTCTGGTTCAGCTATAAATTATTTTTACTTTCTTCAGCCTAGAGGTCCATTAGAATGATCATTTTATTATGCATTTAACACAGTAAAATACAACGTTTTCAGTCATGCACGCAAGTAACGAAACACCACATTCATGTTTACTTCTTCTAAACAGTTATTTTGAAGAAAGAAAAGTTCAAAGTGACAATTTTGTTATCATAGTTAATTTCAGTTCTCCACACACCTAACTGAATTAAACAGAAATAATTTATAATTCAGACGGAGTTCAATGAGGTTATGAGAGCACACAGTAATTTGTATTTACCAATGTATCATTATGAAACAAGATAATGTACTATAAATTTTGTGCATCAAGTAAAGATCATTAAACCACTTACAGTTTCACATTTACAGCATTTTCATAATGTAATATATAAATATAAGAATTAAACTACTTCACATTTCAGATGCTTTGTTGCATATTGCATGTACATTACCATAATTTCATTGAGTGCATTGAATCAAGCAATGGAAGCAATGTGATGTTCATTATAAATTGTTCATAACAGGGAGATATAAAGGAAGAAAAATAAAATTATATCAGATTTTGTCTCCCTTACATAGCTGATGTTTCAATGCCTTCAGTACAGAGGCTATGTTATCAGACATTAAAAAATAAAGTTGAATAATTTGGGTAAATTATACTATTTAAGACTTAAAACAGGCACTGGGTGGCAATGAAGTGTTACTGAATAGCTGGGTAACTACAGCAGAGCTAGTAAGGGAGATGGCTAGAAAGGTGCTTGGTGTGACATCTGGACAGAGGAAGGAGGACAAGCAGACCTGGTGGTGGAATGAGGAAGTACAGGAGAGTATACAGAGAAACAGATTGGCAAAGAAGAAGTGGGATTGTCAGAGAGATGAAGAAAGTAGACAGGAGTATAAGGAGATGAGGTGCATGGCAAAGAGAGAGGTGGCGAAGGATAAGGAGTATGAAGAGCTGTATGAAAGGTTGGACACGAAGGGGGGGAGAAAAGGACCTGTACCAATTGGCTAGGCAGAGGGACCGAGCTAGGAAAGATGTGCAGCAGGTAAGGGTGATAAAGGATAATGGGGGAAACATACTCACAAGTGAGGAGAGTGTGTTGAGCAGATGGAAAGAGTACTTTGAGGGGCTAATGAATGAAGAGAATGAGAGGGAAAGAAGGTTGGATGATGTAGGGATAGTGAATCATGAAGTGCTGTGGATTAGCAAGGAGGAAGTAAGGATAGCTATGAAGAGGATGAAGAATGGAAAGGTTGTTGGTCCAGATGACATACCTGTGGAAGCATGGAGGTGTTTAGGAGAAATGGCAGTAGAATTTTTAACCAGATTGTTTAATAAAATCTTGGAAAATGAGAGGATGCCTGAGGAGTGGAGAAAACGTGTTTTGGTACTGATTTTTAAGAATAAGGGTGATGTGCAGAGCTGGAGTAACTACAGAGGGATAACACTGATCAGTCACAGCATGAAATTATGGGAAAGAGTAGTGGAAGCTAGGTTAAGAAGGGAGGTGATGATTAGATATCAGCAGTATGGTTTCATGCTGGGAAAGAGCACTACAGATGCGGTTTGCTCTGAGACTGTTGATGGAGAAGTACAGAGAAGGTCAGAAGGAGTTGTGTTGTGTCTTTGTGGACTTAGAGAAAGCATATGACAGGGTGCCTAGAGAGGAGTTGTGGTATTGTATGAGGAAGTTGGGAATAGCAGAGAAATATGTAAGAGTGGTACAGGATATGTACAAGGGTAGTGTGACAGCAGTGAGATCTGCCATGGGAGTGACAGATGCATTTAAGGTGGAGGTGGGATTACATCAAGGATCAGCTCTGAGCCCTTTCTTGTTTGCACTAGTGATGGACAGGTTGACAGACGAGATCAGATAGGAGTCCCCATGGACTATGATGTTTGCAGATGACATTGTGATATGTAGTGAGAGTAGGGAACAGGTTGAGGAAACCCTGGACAGGTGGAGATATCCTCTAGAGAGGAGAGGAATGAAGGTCAGCCGGACTAAGACAAACTATATGTGTGTAAATGAAAGGGAGGATAGAGGAATGGTGAGGATGCAGGGAGTAGAGTTGGCGAAGGTGGATGAGTTTAAATACTTGAGATCAGCAGTTCAGATTAATGGCGAGTGTGGAAGAGAGGTGAAGAAGAGAGTACAGGCAGGATGGAGTGGGTGGAGAAGAGCGTCAGAATTGATTTGTGACAGACGAGTACTAGTAAGAGTTAAGGGAAGGTCTACAAAAGGGTAGTGAGACCAGCTATGTTATATGGGTTGGAGACAGTGGCATTGACAAAAAGGCAGGAGTCAGGGCTGGATGTGGCAGAGTTAAAGATGTTAAGATTTGCACTGGGTGTGGACAGGATTAGGAATAAGTATATTAGAGGGTCAGCCCAGGTTGGACAGTTTGGAGACAAAGCCAGCGAGGTGAGATTATGTTGGTTTGGACATGTGCTGAGGAGGGATGCTGGGTATATTGGGAAAAGAATGCTAAGGATGAAGCTGCCAGGTAAGAGGAAAACAGGAAGGCCTAAGATAAGGTTTATGGATGTGGTTAGAGAGGACATGCAGGTGGTTGGTGTGACAGAGCAAGATGCAGAGGACATGAAGAAATGGAAACAGGTGATCTGCTGTGGCGACCCCTAAAAGGGAAAAGCCTAAAGAAGAAGAAGATACTGTTTCTCTATAAAAGAGCTGTTTATTGAATTTCTTCAACATAGGTGTTGCCAACATTATTTTGTCCATTTATTCTGAGGAACTAGAACAGTTGGTTACCATTAACTGAACTTTAACTTTTAGTTTTGATTACAATTACTAAGTACTGTAAAACATTAGTCCACTGTCTAATGTTTCCTTTTTCATCACATTATATAATAAATAATCATTGTACATTCAAGGAAACAGGAAAGTGTCATGATATTTCTAATTGTCCTGAACTGTATTACTTTTCAGTGTCACCAAACGTTGACGTGCAAAAACAAATGCAAGAGTTGCAAAGAAAAATGTATTGACATTTTTTTTCAAATAATCTCCTGGGATATGCTAGGCACAACTATTCATTTATTAGTAGCATTCACTTGCAAGCTGCAGAAATGGTTCTTCGATACTGCATATTTCAGTCCCTACATATTCCGGTACATGAAGCTAAATAAAGTACATGACAGAGTATTCTACCATGTCACACATTTTCTGTTCATCTTTGAGGGATTATAAGATAACTGGAATAAAAGAAAGGATACTGGTAATAGCCAAGATAGTGGGCTATGAATGTATGCATTCTTAAATTCCTGCTATATCCTATTCAGTATGACTAGGAAAGTAACCTTCAATTAATGGAATTAAGGTAGAAAGATCATTATGGATGGGGAACTACTATGGTACAGGATCCACTAACACATGCACATACTCACACACACAACATATACCATACATGCATACACACACACACACACGCACACACACACACACACACACACACACACACACACACACACACACACACACACACACACACACACACACACAAGGGATTTATATATTGCATCACTGAAAGTGCAAAGCATCAAATGCCTTTTCATCGATCCTTATTTGTCAAACTCTGAATCTGTTGAACAATCGTTTTTGCAAAGTTTTTCCCACGGTAAGTAAGCAGTGGGCCATCATCTGGGATTTGCTCTTTTCCCCACTGTAGAACAGTCTTGGAGTTGCAATATTTAGTTGGGGGTGGGTTTTAAATTTTGCTGTTTTTGATGTGGTCAGTAGGTTGGTCCACTGGTTATTTACTGTGGGAAAAATTTGCATAAACAATCATTCAATGGATTCAGAGTTCGAGAAATAGGGATCAGTAAAGAGGAGTTTGATGTTTTGCACTTTCAATGATGTGATATAGACCCACACACAAGTACACATATGCACACTCACACACACACACACACACACACACACACACACACACACACACACACACACACACACACACACACACACACACATGCAAATATACACACTCACACTAGCACAGAATGACACACACACATACAAGCATACACTCATGCACATACACACACACGCACACACACACACACACACACACACACACACACACACACACACACACACACACACACACACACATGCATGCAAATATACACACTCACACTAGCACAGAATGACACACACACATACAAGCATACACTCATGCACATACACACACACACACACACAAACACACATGCAAACAAACACAGAAATACAGAAACATAGAAATGTACGGACAGTTTGCGGGAGAAACACTGTAAGGCTTCAGAAATACTAACTGCTACTACTAAGCTACTAAGGCAGAAATACATTTTATGGTATTTAAATACCATTTCATGACTTTAACATTTTTTTACGTTTATTTTCCAGAAGAACAAATGTCCTGTCTAATGTTATAGGTTGAAAGTTATTTAAGTTTATTTATCGGTATTGCAATGGCTTTATATGCAGACATTAAAACAATTTAGTCATAAAGTAGGTCAGTATTTATTTTTTTCTTTGCTGACCACTAGGTTGGTGGCTTCTTTACTAGTAGATATGAAGTAGAATTTGACCAGGGTACCAGACAGCTTCACTTTTTTGATAGGTGCAATGGGGTCTTTCAATTCATCTGAATAGTACCAGCTCAAACATGTGGGACCTCACTTTAATGTCTAACTCAAAGGACAGCATCCTCTGGAGTGCAACACACCCATGAATTGTACTGTTGTGTTAGCAATCCAATTATTTGGAGTGAGAATAGAACCAATGGCTTTCTAATCTTTCAACAATAAAAACAAGCATGACTTGTTGACCCACTGACATTAAAACAGCAGTGTAACAAGTTAGAGGAGGTTAATCCCATGCCTTGATGTTTTCTCCAATGCATAGAAATTACAGAATGGACAACCTCGGCAATGCCATAGTGAAAGATGAAAATACCTATCTGAGATGTTGTACTCAAACTCTGACTATAGATATTAACACCTTTGTACAGTAAATTAGCTAGAATAAAAGGTGTCAGTGTGCAAACCCTGAAATGACACAAGCATCATGAACCACAAGGAAAAACTATGCTCCTACTAAAAATGAACAGGGGAAGGGAAGCACACCCCTTTTGGGTATTGAACCCAGGTCTCCCCTCATTCCTTGCAGTTGTTTTTGCCATTGGCACAGCATAGTCTTGCTGGCCAGATAGGCACCTGATTTCCCCAAAGAACAGTTTCTCCTATCCACCAGCAAATCATTATGATGGTGATTTTAAACACACTAGCATCCAATGCAGTACAAACATGAACTTAACATCGTATTAACAACTGGAAAGGAAAGGAAAGGAAAGGCGAGGCGAGGAAAGGAAAGGAAAGGTAAGGAAAGGAAAGGAAAGGAAAGGAAAGGTGAGGCGAGGTAAGGTGTGGTAAGGTGTGGAAAGGAGAGAAGAGAAAAGGAAAGGAAAGGAGGGAAAAGGAAATGAAAGGAAATGTGAGTAAAGGAAAGGAAAGAAAGGAAAAGCCAAGACAAGGTGAGAAGAGGAGAGGAAAGGAAAGGAAAGGAAGGAAAAGGCAAGGAAAGGAAGGAAAAGGCAAGGCAAGGTAAGGTATGGAAAGGAGAGAAGAGAAAAGGAAAGGAAGGAAAAGGAAAGGAAAGGAAATGTGAGGAAAGGAAAGGAAAGAAAGGGAAAGGCAAGACAAGGTGAGAAGAGGAAAGGGAAGGAAAGGAAAGGCAAAGAAAGGAAAGGAAAAGAAGAGGAAGGAAATGAAAGGAAAGGAAAGGAAAGGAAAGGAAAGCAAAACATTGACCCTTGTCTGAGGCTTGAACCCAGGACCTCATACCTTCACACTTAAAATGAACATGCAAATGCAGATAGTGCCTACTACTATTTAGTATAGAAAGGTAATGCTAACAAAGCCATAATGGAGAAATGTAAAAAATAAAAAGAACCCAGTATGGCATGGATAGATTATATAAAAAAAGCATTTTGACAGCATTATACACTGTAGGTTATAGAATGTATAGGACTTGCCATACAATATTAAACTATAAAGCAATTAGTATTAAGAAGTGGAATAACACCTTACAACTGAGCATGACAAATATAGGTAAATTACTGCCCGAGGAATGTTCCAGGGAGATTGTTTGTCACCACTGCTGTTTTGTCTTGCCCTTGACCCATTACATAATGCCTTGTCTATGGAGATAATTTTACCCCAAGAAAACAGTTCTATCAAGTAACATCTACCTATTTTATGTTGATGACCTTAAACTCCAAAGCTCATCAAGCAGACAACTGAAGTGGAACAGGAATTGGCTAAAAACCTTTGAGATTACATAAGAACTATATATGGCTTTGAAAATGAACAAATGGAGCATCAACAAAATATCAAACTGGGAGAGGAATATGACATAAAAGAACCGTAATAAATATGTATAAATATCTAGGATTAGCTGAAGTAGTACAAATATTGCAAGGATAAATGAGAAGAAAACGTTGTAAGGAATATTTTGAATTTTAAAAGTTGCTTAGACATCTAAGCAAAATACATAAAGTATACATTAGTTTGCATTCCCTGATCTAAATAACAGTTTTGACATATTCAGCTGCCCCCAGAAAGTAGTAGGACAGTTAGATAAAAAATGATATACAAAAAGCAATGTTTGACAAGATTGTATAGCCCTCCTTGGAAATGACTGTATTCATAAGTTAGAGTTTATGTGATTGCATGTACATGTATGGACATCAGCAGATCCAAACACAGAGAAACTTGAAAAGGGTCCTGATGGAGAGATGAAAAGTCAGCAAGCAAAGGAGAGTAGTAGTGCTGAAATGGAATTCATCCTCAAGTCTTGGTGAGTACCTTTGCGAGGTGGACCCTGTTTTTCACAAAATCTCACCAAGGCAACACTGATATATATACTGTATTTATACAGTATATATCATGGACAGAAGTAAATCAAAAATAAAAAAAGATAGTTGGGTGCACAAGACCGAGGATAAAAAAGTCCCCAATCCTGGTAGGCGCACTGGTGCCAGAAAAGGAAAAAAATGACAGTGCAGAATCCTCAAACTATGAAAACATTCCTACAATGGAGCCAGGCCAGGCTCAGGGGGAGGATGGCCCCCCTGTTGTAGATGGAAGTAGCAGTTCACAAAAATGACAAAAACTGATTGGCTAAAGAAGAGCCAGAAAGATGATCGCATGGACTATTGAGGATAAAAAAGAAATTATGTATTTTTACTATTATGCAAAAAGCCCAGAATTTCCAGATACAAGATATACAAAATGATTAAGAGAGAAATTAGAGAAAAGAAAAATACTTCCACAGGAAAAACTGTCACAAGCTTCAAATAAGAATTTGTGTTCATTAATATAACAGACTTTTGAAAAACAGTATATAGATCAAGAAACGTTGATATCTTTGGAAAAAGAAGCATCTGAGGAAGTGAGAAAATATAAACAACAAAACCTAGGGATATTTGAAAAATATAAAAAAAAAATATGGACATGGGAAAGAAAGAGAGATTTGTTGTGGTGCAATATTTATGCAAAGGAGAAAGCCAAGTTAACTAATATAGAGAAGGCAGTCGCAAAGATATTCAAAGAGAAATACAGGCAAAGGCATCCAGATATGGAAAATTTCACAATAAAAAGATTAATATAATGAAGATGTAATGTGGAAAAGATGATTAGTAAAGCAGAAGTTAAAGAAATAGAAGTTGAAGTTATGGAGTGCCTGTGAAGTGAAGGATTTAATGTAGAAGGTCTAAAACAGACTACATCACAGTGTGATGGACTGAGTCCCCAGAACAAGGAAAAGCAAGAAGATCAGGAGACATGTGAAGAAGAAATATGGACATGGGAAAGGAAAAGAGATTTAATATGGTGTAATATTTATGCAAAGGAGAAAGCAAAACTAACCAATACAAAAAGAGCAGCATCAAAGGTATTTGAAGAAAAATACAGGGAAAGGAATCCAGATATGACAAACTTTGCAATACAAAAAATAAGACAACTAAGAGGAAAAGCAGAAAAAGATATTAGTAATGGAGAAGTCAAAGAAATAGAAATTGAGGTTATAGAACAGCTCCAAAGAGAAGGATTCAGTGTAGAAAATCAAATGCAGAAAGTACCACGACATGATAGAGCAATGGATATCCAAATTAAGGTAAACCAGTGGAAAAGGAAGCAATTGGTCAGGTGCCATATCAAGATATTTTGGAGCCTTCCACAGGAAACCAGTATAAATGCTCATTTGAAGCTAGCAAGGAAAGGAACAGGTACTATGGAAACTCTGACGCAGTCAATATTGAGGAGTGACAGGCCAGTGAGTTCCCATATGAGAGAACAGATGACACAGGAGGAAACTGATGAAAATGTGCTACAGGAAGATGCTATAGAACTTTCTATAAAATGCCCACAGGAAACGGAAAACAAGGAATGTGCCCTCAGTATGGAAGAAAATGAGTTAAGAGAAGAGTTGCTTGATTTAATAGACATAGACAGATATATCAAGATCAATGAGAGAATTAGACTGCAGAAGGTTAATAAAACCCCAAAAGTCAGAAGACTGATAAAACAAATGAACACAGTAATTAGGACTGTCCATTGAGATCCATGCAATAAAACAGAAGTAAACAGAATATATTACTGTGCTTCTAAATTAATAACTGATAAAGTTCTACCACAGAAACACAGGGTAGCGAGAAAAAAGAGGGGGTGAAAGCGAATACCATCATGGAAATATCGACTAGAGAAAACTATAAAGCAGACAAGAAGTGTCATTGTTGGAAGATTATAGAAGAGGGAATAGATCAACAAAAATACTAAGAAAGATAGATGTGATAAAAGCAATGCACAGTATTAGAACAGACCAGGATTTATTATGCACTATTGGAGATAACAAACTAAAAATTTCAAAACAGGTAGAAAGACTTAGAAGATAAGAAGATAAATATAAGGGAAGAGCACAAAATAAGCAATTTATTGATGACCCAAAAAAGTTTTATAGAGAATTGGGAAATAAGGTAAAAGGAATTGAAAGACCGCCCAAAAAAGAAGAAGTAGATACATTTTGGATAAGTATCTATGAAGATCCTGTGGAACATAACAAAGATGCTAAATGGATAGAAGAAGTAAAAGAAAGAATAAGAAGTTTAAAGGTACAGGATATGAAATGGGATGAAATAACAACCAGAGAGATTGAAACAAAGTTGACAAAAGCCTCTAACTGGAAAACTCCAGGCCCAGATGCAGTACCTAACTTTTGGCTTAAAGTATTAACTTCTTTGCAGGACGATTTAGCCATGAGTAAGAACTATTTATATACGCACCCCAAACACACACTGCACTGGTTAACAACAGGAAAAACAATGCTCTTACTTAAGAGTGAACCTGCAAGCTACCCTAAAAATTATAGACCAATAACTTGTCTTCCAACGACATATAAACTATACATGGAAATTGATGCCGACAGAGTTTATAGTCATGTTGAAGTAAACTCAATTATGGCAGTAGAACAAAGGCACAATAAAAGAAAGTCACATGGAACAAAGGATCATTTGTTTTTAAACAAAGTTATGGTGGAGAACTGCAAAAAGGGGAAGAATCTAAGTATGGTATGGATTGACTATAAAAAAGTATTTGACAGTATCCCACATTCATGGATAAAAGAGTGCTTAAAAATGTATAAGATACACCCTACACTGATTGACTACATTACAGTAACCATGAAACAGTGGCACAACACTTTGCAATTAAGCTATGATAAAGGACAGATTATTACCCGAGGGATAAAAATTCAAAGGGGGGTATTCCAGGGTGACTCGTTATCATCGTTGCTATTCTGCCGTGCCATTAATCCATTAACCTGTTTACTTAACAGCTTAGGCCATGGCCACAATTTGGCTCCTAGAAAACAAAGTCTAATGATTTCTCATCTTCTCTTTGTTGATGATTTAAAACTGTATAGCTCATCAGATGAGGAACTGAAAGCACAGCTGCAGGTTGTCAAAACTTTTCCAGATGATATTGGAATGTCATTTGCTCTTGATAAATGTGCAAAAGCAACCTTTAAAAAAAGGAAAACTGCAGCACCAGGAAAACATCAGTTTGAGCCAAGAATGTGATATAAAAGAACTTGAGCAAGAGGGAGTGTATAAATACTTGGGAATTGATGAAGGATCAGCAATAAAAAATGAACAAATGCAAATAAAACTCAGTAGGGAGTACTTTAGAAGACTTAAATTAATCCTAAAAACAGCATTGACATCTAGGAACAAGATCCAAGCTATAAATCAATTTGCTCTTCCTGTCCTAACTTATAGTTTTGGAGTGATTGACTGGCCTCAAAAAGTGTTGGATAGACTTGGTATTAAAACAAGAAGGGTGCTTCATGCTTACCAAATGATTTATAAAAATCAGTGTATACCAAGATTATATATTCCCCGTTCTGAAGGAGGGATGGGATCCGTGAAATTGATTACATGTATAGATCTGCAATTGTGGGACTCCACACATATTTACTGACCTCACAAGATCCAAATGTAGTGAAAGTTTTGAAACATGAGGAGAATAAATCTAAGATGATATCTCTGCTTAATTTAGCAGAAGCATATCAACATCAAGCAGGACTGAAAATCAAACCAGAAGTGGATAAAAACCAGGCAGCAGCTAAATGTGCAAAAAAACAAAAGAAAGAATATAAGGTGAAGGACCAGATGAGAAGGCAAGAAATGTGGAAAAAACATAAATATAGTTTCAAGTATAGAAAACTTCTGGAAGAGCCTCATGTTGATCAAGAACAAATGCAGGAATGGTTAAGGAGAGGTGAATTCACATCAAGAAATGAAAGGTTAATATTGGCAGCCCAAGATAGTGGGCTATGTACACACAGGTTTACAAAGTCCATTGAACATTTGGGGGAAACAGTCATATGTAGGTTTTGTAAAACCAAATTGGAAACAGTCACACACCTTGTTGCTGGTTGCGATGCACTAATGGCAACAGAATACTTTTACACTGGAGATTGTGCAAATATTATGGTATCAAAGTGGCTGAAAAACCCTGGAAACGAACCACAAAGAATCATAGAAAATGATGAAGTTTATATCACATGGGATCACCCAATACCAAAAGTTCAAAAGACAGATGCTAGAAAACCGGATATAGTGGTCCAAGAAAAGAAGAGAAAAGTAGCATTGATCATTGAAATTGCCACACCCAGTGACTACAGTGTCTTGCGTATAGAGAGACACAAAGTCATAAAATACCTTGATCTGCAGGCAGAAATGAGAGCCATGTGGAAGAAAGATACCCAGACAGTACCAGTAGTAGTAGGACCAACTGGTCTTATAAAAAAGAATTTACAATCATATTTAGATATGTTACCAATTCATGTAACACCATACGAATTGCAGAAGGAGTCATTACTGGGCACATTGTTGGTGCTGTGAAGAGCACTTTTGGCTAACATCAAAGAGTGAAACAATGCTAATTTCATGAACTTTAATCGTACTTTGACTTAGGAATGGGGTCCATTCCCATCATGGTATTAGAAATCCAAAAGACTTGGAGAAATTCAAAAAAAGAGAAACTTGAAAACATGAAGAAAATAAGTCTAGGATATGAGACATGAATGGCTAAGGAGATATGAATTTAAACCAAAAGATGAAAGGTCAGTATTGGCACCTCAAAAGAGTAGACAACACATTCATCCATTTGAAAACTCTCTAGCAAATTTAAATGACACAAACAAAAGTTGGAATTGTTGTACAAAACTAAAAACATTTGCATATCTTGTCACTGGCTGTGATATACTTATGGGTGATGGTCTGTATACTGAAAGCCATGATAGTGTGGTACACCAGGGACTGTGCAAATACCATAACAAATGGATTGACAAGATGCATTAGAAACATGAACTGCAAAGAACTAAAGAAAATGAATATGAAACGATCACACTGGGTCATCCAATAATAGCAGTTTAAGAAAGTTAAAACAAGAAAATAGGTTTAATCGTTGCACAAAAAAAGGACGAAAACAACATTATCAAACTAATGTCTAGCCACACCCACTGACTACAGACCCTTGAATACTTAATGTGAAAAGAAATCAAGCCATGCAAGCAAAAATTACAGCAAACTGTTCCAGAGGATGTCAGACTAAATCAGTAAACAGAAAATAAGTTGCACACATATGTCAATATATATTACCAATGCACATAATCTCATATGTGGTACAAAAGGAGATAGTTCTGGGTACGTTGTTGGTGCTGAAAAAAAACAGCCTTTGTAAGCATCAGGGACTGAAACAATATGTATTTCAGGAATTGTAACTGTATCCTGACTTGGGAACATGGCATGTTCCTGATATGGTAGTGGAAAACCCTTAAAACTATGAGAAATTTTAAAAAAATGCAGACGCTGCTATGAGAAGAATCACATACAACTTCCAGTGTGCACTGTGCACAAACAATATTGATCAGCAGATATCGAAACACCACTGTGTCTTCTCCATCCCAGCAGAACACTGATTACTGTAGTGCAGAAACAGAAAAGTCACAGGGTGCACAGCATACAAGAAGATAGCACCCACAACTCCATGGAGGGAGGGATTTAATTGCATTAGGTCACACAACAGAACAGGACTGTGTGACATAAAGATGGTAGTGACCCAGTGTTCCAGAAAATAGTAGGAAGTGACTGCATTAAAGGACAAGGAGCATATCATGACCGCACTGCAAGACATACGAGGGGATAGTTCCCAAGAGCATGGAGAGGAAAGTGAATATATGGGGGTCACAGTATGGCAGCACTATGTGACATGCAAGAGAACAGTGTCTCAAATCTTAAGGGGAATTTGAATATATTAGTAGACACAGCATGGTATCAATATAAAACATACACTCTGGCACTATCCAAGTGCTTATGGGAAGAGGGAAGAGACTGAAGTAGGGAGAATAGCATTGCTGACTATGAACTCTAATACAAGACAATGCAATTTTTGAGAGGTTTATTGGAGAATTAATGTACATCATAAGGTAGCATAATGTCACATCACTTTAGCACTCTGGAATAAGATGCACAAAAAACAGAATATGGGTCAGGTTGCTCCTATTTGTCCTACCCAGTAGTACTGCAGAAGGCAAATTGTTAGGCTGTGTTAAATTACATTGTCTAATCACACAGCACCATGTACCCTAGGATGAGTACAACACTGCATAATTTAGAATTAGTCAACAGACACAGTCTGGACCACTGGAGCTGCTTCAGCATAAAGAAGCAAACAG
>NC_056737.1:961512382-961597382 GCF_019279795.1 Protopterus annectens
TCCTCAGACAAGCACAGGAAAGTAGTGATTGTAGACTGCAAACACAGAACTTTTTTTTTTCAGTGTCTTAGCAAAACTTGAAGAAAAGAAAGTAAATCAAGCAGAAAAGCATCTGACCCTAAACATAGTTACCTAAGACATTCCTTAAACACAGCACTTTTTTTTTACATAATTACTCAATTCATCACAAATAATAATAGTAACAATAAAAAAGCATTTGAATAATCTGATCTTTGAATAGTTACATTATTTCAACCAGTTTGTTCATTCTTCCGTTTACCAATCTAATGTAATCCTGTCATCGCTGATGATAGTGTAAATGCTACAAAAAATAGTCTGTTTCCTATTTTGCTTGTTTTTTGTCAGTTTCCTTTGCACTGAAGTAAACAGCAAAGCTAAATGGGTTTATTTGTGAAATTTACCCACCAATACAGTAATTTAAAGTAAATAGTAAGAAGATTTTTTTTTTTTTTTAAGTTTGATGTTCTGTGGCATCACTTCTGTCTGATTTTTAATTTATAAACAGGGATACATTTTCTCTGGAACCTCTATTTACTACAGTTATCAAGTGTTTCAAAATTGTTCTACTGGGGTCAACTTGATGAAAAAAACTGGACCATTTAACAAACAGAATTTCATTTTTAAGTATAATTGCTGCTTTCTTACACATGCTTGAGGTGAAATTCCTGGAGTGTCAGTAGCATGAAGAAAAAAAAAAAAAAGACGAATGTATTAACATCAAACCGTTTCCCATAGGAAACCAATTCAGTTATTTGGAGAGATTTCTACCTTCTTTGAGCTGGTGCAATTATGGAGTTGGTATGTATAGGTTCGAGGGGGTGGGCAGTTTGTTATCCAGATGGGGGGAGGTTAAAATTAATTTTCTGCCCTTTTGATTTTCATCCTTTTGGCACGTCACTTTTCAGGAAATCACTGTTCCATAGCAAAACAAAAATTTCCATGATCTCGTGAAAGAGAATGGGTTATAGGTTTCTTTATATATACAGTTTTGTCTGGATCTTTCTGAATGAATACTTTTATATCTGCATCGGGACTAAAAATATGCTAACTTTTAATTTGTTTGTTTGTGTACCAATCTAATAAGTTAACTAACAACACTTTGAAGACAAGACCTAAGTCAAAGGAGAAAACGGTACATAAAATAGTCATATATATATATATATATATATATATATATATATATATATATATAGATATATATAGATATAGATATATCTATATATATATATATAGATATATATATCTATAGATATAGATATATATATATAGATGACACAGCAAATTTACAACATATTGACTGATGCGGCATCTGGATAATAACACCAAACTCTCAAGAAACATCTTATAGCTAGCAGAGTAATATAGCACAACAATAATAAACACACTAAACCAAAAAACAGGAATCAGTCTGCTGAAGTAAGATAAACTTCTTCATTCTGCAGTCCAGATGTTGATTCCGTCAGACTTTCTTTGCCTGCTGTGGGACTTTTAAGTTACTCAATCAGATAGTTTTCCCAGATTACCTGTAAAAAGAAACTTGTGCCTAGTGGTTTTGCAAGGCTAACAAATTAATAATGCAAAATAATAAAGCTTTGCAAAGTTTCACTTATGATTCACCGAGTTTCAAGTAAACAGCACCTCAGCTCAGAGTTGAACTCATCAGGAACATAATCCAAGGATCATTTAAAAGCATTTTTGCAAGAGGTAAAGAGCTAAGCTCTCTTGCACCCCCCCCCCCCATCATGCACACACACATGCCTAAAAGGTATCAAGGCTTGTGTTACACTAATATGAAGAAAAGACAAATTTGCAAAACATAAGGCATCCCTGCCGGCAAACATGGATACACCACATTAGCATTTATTGCTTATGGAAGACAGCATTTGGTGAGTGCAACATCAGCAAGATGAACTTTAGCAAATGGTTCCAAGGTTCAAGGGAAACCATTTATAATTATTAAATACAGACAACAAGGAAGCACAAATGCATGTTAAGCAAACAGTCAGTGCACTCTATTTCAATAACATTAAAGACATACATCTTCAAAGAGTAGTGAACATTCAGGATACAAGGTGAATGGCTGGCACTGTCTTACTCGAGCAGATAGTGATGCCATGGGCATCACCCACACTAGTGAACAGTCCAGGCATAGATATAACAATCTGAGGAGGCAACACTGTGACCTTCCTACATAATAAGACAAGGAAATTTAGGATGGTGCAACAGAATTTTATTGTAAATAGTTATGACAGGTGGGTTCTTGTGATCATTTATGCATAACACTTCAGCCATATTTGGGACATGTGAACTGTGGACATTTTTCTTTTTTTATGTTTTCTGGCTCCTAGTGAGATTGAGGAGAAATATCTGATCTGCCAGAAGCATCTGGAAGGACTCTTCCAGTGCAGGGGTAAATATATATTTACCACTGATGTGTCAGCTGAATATTTTAGATACCTCTTATATTGTCAAACATGTTCATACTGCTGTTATATGTGTAATGTAAGACCTAATTTGGCAATTCCAGCTAACCTGTTCTACCACCCATCTGAGCTCAAGGGATATTCACTGGTATGATGGTAATGATGACTGGCCTTTCTTTGGAATTCCTGGGCATCATGCTCAGTGTCACATCTAAGTGTTTGCTTTTGTACGTTAAAATGCCCATACCCCTTCCACCTGCCATTCATACATAATATGCTGGTCTGTCCCTTGGGCACAAGTGGCACCAGGGTTTTTTTTTTTTGGCCAGCTTTCATATCTCCTGTGGTCACTCCTTGCAATGCATGCACTGCTTGCATGACATGCAGACAGAGGAATGGATAGACAGCATATACTCCTAATCCTTGTGCCATGCTGTCTGCTGTAGTAGCCTTTGGTCTGGCATATATTTAGTATTTTGTTGCCTCTACATACTTAACAACATTTTCTCCTCCAGAAGCTGTTATGCCACATTATGTTAACTGTTATCATGTTATTGATAATAGTTTTTGCTTCTGTGTCACTGTCTTTATCACTGTTCATTATTTAAGCTATCGTTTGTTTGTTGCTTTGCTTCTCTCTGTTTATGTTCATATCTTATTCAGTGTTTGTCATGAATGTGGATGCGGTGGGTGTGACAGTGGATATTTTGCCATCTACCTGCCTTGCCATCACCTGCTAGGTTTTCAGCTATCTCATTGCATGCCTGCCTGCATTATGACATACCTCATCCAGTAGGTTGCGACCCAGAGGGTTCCCTGGTGGCCTCCAATTTTCTGTCTCTGGTGAGAGGTGTAGGCTTTACCTCAGGTGGAATCACAAGTAGATTTTAACACATCACCTGGCAGGGGTTGGAGACTCTGGTGATGGCCGTGGTGGACCAGTGATTAGATACCTACAATAAAAGCCTGGAGCATGTACTTGTGTGACTGGCAGAACTTCAATACATTCTGGCACAGAAAAGCAGGCCATGACTGGCTAGACTAAGCAGATGACTTATCTCTTGCTGGATATTCCATTGGCTAGAGTGGCAGTCAGCAGTTATTCCATGTTACCCCCTCCCCATTATGGTGTTCACTTTTTTCTGCTGCTTCCCATTCCAATCTTCTTTTTCTCTTGTCCTTCTGTGTTCCTCTGCTTGCTCTTCCTCCTTCCTGGCTGTCTTATATATCCATTTCCTTTCAACTGGTAGCAATAAATTAGTAGGGACTTTGCTGTTCAGCATGTATTGAGGTTGTCAGCTATGCTCATTGCACAATGTTGATGTGCATGTAAATACATATCATCACTTTCATGCTGCATGCACATTACTGAGCTCATTGAGACATGTGACCTCCAGAGCTGGTCAATAAGCGAACTGCCTGATTTTTGCCAGTGAAGTATTTCATTAGATTATATTCCTTGCATGATGTCATGCCTAATACATTATTAATAGACTCTGGATTGCATTGTGCTTACTTCGATTGTTTAATTTTGCTTTATGTAGCCAAGAAACTTAGTTTTTTTGAATTCCAGAGTCAGTCTTGCTTGACTTTCAGTCTCACAGTCTTTATTTCAACTATATATTGCTATAAGCAACTTGCTTAGATCAAAACTCCAAGGTGGCATTTGGAAACAGTCATTAGTGCCCAATATGCCCTTCCTAGTTAGGATCCTCATTATTAGCAACTTATATTTTGCTGCAAGTTGCAAATATCACTGACTATGTATTGCCTTTTTTTCTTCTGTTGTAAAACCTCACTTCTGTTCTTTGTGAACGTACACAGGAAAGTGTAGTGCACAAACTTTGATTGTGTTCTGCACTGCAATTTTCATTTAAGAATGGCACAGTTGTTGCTCACTGCATTTGTTGGTATGACCATGATGACGTCAGGGTGGCTTCTGTCTTTTACATTTTACAGTTATCTAACTACTGTACCTACAGTGTCAGCACAAAAGATTAACGTTACTCAGATGTCAAGCAGGTGCTGGGCATGTTAGTTATACTGTGGCCTGCAACATATTTTCCTGCTAAAGAGTATGGTAGCACTCCTATGAGATTTTTCAAGTTCATTCAAAAATGACAAAACAAATAACTGAGCCTTGTGTGACATCTCTGTGCAAAAGTATAATATGATCAGAACTGAGGCAGGCACAGAGAATTACTGATGAGCACACACACACACACACACACACACACACACACACACACACACACACACACACACACACACACACACACACACACACACACACACACACACACACACACACACACACACACACACACACACACACACACATATATGCAGTCACAGATACAGAGGCATATAGACACACAGGCCCGCACATGCACATAGACAAACACACACACAAACACACGTGTACAGACAGAAACATGCACACAAACACTGTAAGAAATCATTAAGACTGAAAAAGATGGATTAACAACAGAAGGCAAGAACTTAAAAACTGCAAAGCTTAAAAGGGGCATCATTATTCTTTAACTGAAATGTTAAATTGCAAGATATATAGTAATCAATTAATGCTGCAGGTTAGAAGGAATCTTATTATTATTATTATTATTATCAGTAAGAAGTGCAAAGGTTGATGCTTGTTAAGGAAACCCTGAAGTGGAACTGATTTTATAAGCTTAAATGTTCTAACAGTATCATGGCCACCTCTGCCTAAACAGCAAGAAATAAATCTGAAAAGATCTGTAATTACAATTAAATTAATCCTCTTGGATTGTAATTGAAAGATTTCCACAACCTTTTAAATCTCTCCAGATGAGAAATATGTATTTATATAGCAGTTTAGTATAATGTCCAAGCTATGTAATATTTTAGCTGAAGTATACAAAAATAAAATGGCTAGAAGTTAAGAAAATACTTAGCCGCAAGCTAGTAAACTGATATCCTAACATGGCAAAGTCATGGATGTATTATTAAAATGCTATAATGACTTGCTTGTCTGTTTTCTGCTTCATTGTGAGTTGGATATTTTGCTAGCACAGCCACGTTACATTCTTTAAGAGTGCGATCAAAGGTGCACAATGTTGCAGATATAATTCTTTTCAGTGTTTGTGGTAAACAAGAACCAAACTACTGCACTGAAATATGCAAGTTGTACATATCCTGGCTTATTAATTATCATATAATGTAGCACAAAACAGATATACTTGGGACAAAAAATACTTTTTACAAAAGTGGCTGCATTTTCACTATTCTGCTTACAAAATTTAAAAAAAGATTTAAGATGATATAAAACAAACTTAATTATTCATTACCAGTGGATCAAATAAAACAGATCTAACCAACATTGCCTTCATCACAAATAAATTAAATAAGGAAATATATAGGAGAAATGTTTCTTTATGTTGAGACACTACCTGCTCTGACATGGCCACACATTGAGAGTTGTGTTACACTCAAAGAAGATACAAATGGCGTGTTTTTATTTGTTTTTAATGTCTTGACTTTTTGCTGATTTTGTCTAACCTCACAGTTGGTATATATAGAGAGCTCAGTGGTGTGGAGGCTTACCCAATCAATTAGGTGTACAGTGAAGCAAGCCCTTTGAAAAAAGGATTTCTCTGTTTTGTAATTCTTTGCATCTTTTGTTTAAAAATGTGATGTTTTGAATGTTAGAGCTTCTGGGAGCAATTGTTCAACTGTCAACATTATGGGAGATGATCTTTTAGACTTAGTTTCACTATCTGCTTTCATCAATAATTTTAATACGGCCTTTACTCTCAGTTACAGATGTGAACTTGGCCCTAATAGCATGAAAACTGAGCCAGACAATATTTTTTTTCAAACTTACATACACACTGATCAATAGCTTAATTTCAGCTCGCCCAGTGTGAAAACAAATAACCTAATAGATAAGAACCAGTAACTCTGCCTGTTTTAGTAAAATTCAGTTACGTCATAAGTACACTACCTAGATGCCAGCAAAGAAGAAACTTAGAGAGCCTGAAATAAAACTCAGCTAGAAAGGTGAAGAAAAAAAACATTGACTGGCGGGAGTCCTGTAGCTGTTCAGCAAAAAGCAGTTCAAGCTCCAGCTTTGGCATAAGTCAAATGTGCTCAAAGCTAATTAAAATAAATGAAACACCGAAAGAGTATATCAACTCAACTAAAAGGTTAAAAAAATGAAAGAAGCTTTAAGCAGCTATCCAAATGAACTAATAAAACTGCAAAAAGCAGAGGTCAAAATGAAGAAAAGGCTGGCTGAGTATGAAACTGCTCGGGTACAGCTGTTTCCAAAAGAGGTAGAGTTAAAGGACAGATCATGTAGAGAAAACTTGAGATTTTCTGCTGTACCATAGAAACTTGAAGGAAATAACTGTATTAATTTTACAAAAGCACAAATAAGTAACTGGACTGGTATTGCAGAACATAATTTGTTAATTGAAAGGACATAGTGTGTGTATCCTCTAAACTTGGCTTTGAGAAAGCAGCCAAGACCTGTATTAGTAGAGGTAGAATCATGCCACCAGAAAGTGTTGATTTTGACAAAAGTGTGGTAGCAGGGCAAAATATTAAAAATTGGAGAGAGTAGACAGTTTGTGGAAAATGATTACTGACTGTCCACCAGGTAAAAGAGAAATACATTTATCCCAGTAATCAAGGAATGTCGCGAGGCAGGTGTGAGAATCAAGCTGCTGCATCCAGCTTCTTCAGAATATTTTCCCTGGGAGATCAAAGTCATTCTCTGATGCAGAATAGGTTAAGGAGGAAAAAGTTTGTCCAATAAAAATTATGTTATGAAATAGAAGAGAGACTCTATTTCTCATACTTCTAATAAAATGCTCATAGAAAAACCCAGCCAGCGAAACCTCCAGTATTGAAAAGGAAAATGTTTGAAAAACAGAAAAAAACATAGGAGTTGTCTAGAAGAATCAAGAGTACCTTGGACATGAACTGGAGTCTCAGTTTGGGAGATGGAGATGAACAGGAAGATCAGCACCACTGAATTAAGTGAAAAAATGTTAGACTGCAAAGCAGCAGTCACATTTGCAAAAAAATGGCTTTACAAGAAAATGATGCTGAGAAAGATTGGATTTTTGTTAACTTTGTCAAAGAACAATTACATGCTGTGGGGAGGGACAGTTGTGTCACACTTCATGTAACTGATGTTTGCAGGACACTAAAAGGAAACAAAAAGAAAAAAGTAACTGTATGTAAAATAATTTTTGTTATTAACTGTATTTGTATAAAACATTACATGATATAAATTGCATGTTATATAATAAAGCTTTTTTAGTGATTGCTGTGTGTGGTGAAGATACTAAAGTAAGGAAGTACTTTTTTTCTTTTTTTAGTTTTAAGAAATGTAAACATAATGTAAAAAGAGAAGAAAGACTGGACAAAAGCATGTTTGAGATAATGGACTGTAATCTTGGGCTGTTGGGGTGGGGGATGGGAAGTAAAAATGCATATAATGTAATATAATATAATATAATATAATATAATATAATGTATGTAGAGTTGAAATGCTTTATTTTACTTTTGCATAGGAGACTGTCTGGATTAATGCCATTGACTTAATCTGACTTCATGTTTTTTTTTTTTTGGTTTAAACTTTTTTCTTTCTATTTTTATTAAGATGCCATAATGTTATGAATACTTTTCTTTTAAGAAACAAACATTCAGTGCTAGTTAAGGCATACATTCTTTTCTCATGTTTCCATGGTAAAAAGCTGACAAAAGATGAAGGCAATAAATTGAGAGGTGTGGATAGTATTTACTGGGGAAGCATACAATTAAAATTTACAAGGGCAAGCAGCTCAGTTAGAAAATTAGTTTCAAATTATTGGAAGTAAATAAGAGATAGCAGCTTTTCTGTTAACTAAATATGTTAATGAATTTATGGGAATAATGTATAATTTAGTTTTATTTGAAGATAGACAGTGCACTTTTTTCTCAAGGCTAAACATTAATGTTTTCTAAAAGCATTCAAGCAGTTTTTTCACATCTGGGAGGGGATACAGATAAAACAAGCACAGACAGCAATTAATGTTAGTAATACACAGGCTGTAACATACACTTTAGCATGAACAATCTTAATTATAGGTTAATTAATGTCTGTAGGTACAGATGTTAATTTTGTATGTTAAGCTACATTTTTTTGAAAATGTAGATCGTTTTACGTGTTTGTTTTAAATTAATAACTAATGGGCAGTGGCGGCTCGTGCTATTGGACTGCAGGACTGCAGAGCCCCCCCCCAGCTGTAAAAAAGGAAAGGAAAAAAAAACACTAAAATTAGATGCCTTGTTTCCTAATCCACAATGGTTAAACAGCAGTCCAGATTAGGAAACAAGGCATCAGATTGCAGATATCCCAGAAATATACATGGTTACAACCGCATAGACTGGAAGGGAATTGGACTGCAATGTCTGCAGTCTGGATACTGTAAGCCTGTAGCTACTGTCACGGGACCAAGTCTGTAGTAGGTACTGCTCTCGTGGGACTGGACAATTTAAGTCTGTACAAAGTAGCTGCTGCTGTTGTGGGACTGGACAATTTGTTATGGAGCTTACTTGCAGCACCGGACAATTTTTTATGGAGCTTTTTCAAGTCTGTACTAGTGGCTGCTCTCAGAACCATTTGTTATGGAGCTTTGAACTGCTTTACTAGCTGCTGCTCTTGCAGAACTGGGATCATTTGTTACTGAGCTTTTTCCAGGACCTTTTGTATTTCCCTTTAATATGGACGTCAGGTAGTGTGTCTGTGTTTTACAGAGCTTTTTCCATGGAGGCATTAAAAGGTGTGTGTAACACCCCAGTTAAATCTGTCTGGTGGCTAGAGACAAGCTCAAACTTTGTACCTTGGATGCAGATAGCAAGAGCCTTAATTCCCTACCCACCACCACTTGTGAAAATGTTTCAGATGTTTACCTCATATTTTTGTTCTGTTCCTCATAAAATCAGTGGTTTTCTGGATTTTGAATTCAGCAAATAATGAGACATTTGAATTTCAGACTTCATATTCTTCAGAAAGTACATGGTAACACAAAACCTTTTATTCTAGTAATTTTTAAGTTTATAAGATCAATATTTGAAATGTGTCCCTATTTTTGGGGCTGTATTCCCCCATTATTGGCTTTTGTCCAGTTTTTTTTGTGCTAGGAGGTTGAGAGCTATGTTAAGAACTGAATTCACTGAATATGTTTGGGGGCTGTATTCACCCATTATTCACTTTGTCCAGGTGTTTTGTGCTAAGAGGTTGAGAGCTATGGTGAGAACTGCATTCACTAAGCGATAGCCATTTAAGCTTCAGTCTTCCTCTCTTCGCAGGAACCACTAATTTGGCATTGTGGTATGTTGCTCTGACTGTAGTGCATAGGGTCCTGGGTTCAAGCCTTGGCAATGAAATGCATGGTAGTAACGCAACATTTTGTTCTAGCAACTTTCCAAGATTATACAATGTTTAAAATGTGTCCTTGGTTTTAGGGCTTTTGCCCCTCCCAATAAATTTTGGCTTTTTCCCCGATTTCTTCTACTGCAAAGTTGACAGATACAGTTGAGTGTCATGGATTTTACAAGGAGCTGAGAGCTTCAGGGAAAAAAGAAGTTTAGTGCTGTGTATGCTGAGTCTGCTTGCATTGTTAATAGCACAACATGTAGTGTACTTGCTTTTGATGCAGAATGCTGTGGGTTCTACTCCCACAGTATATAGACATATTGCTGATACTGTACTGTGTTGTACTTTTAAAGGAGGTGGATGCTGCAGTCCTGAGACTGTCCTCTTTTGTAGAAATACCTAGTAACAAGCCAGACTCAAGTTGCTTTCCAAGTGCTTGTGTGATAAAATTTCTGTGTTCAACATCTTTGTATTCTGTATTCTGGTATAGAAAAGGGTTAAAAAGAGTTTTGAAGCTGCTTAGAGTGCAAAGGACAAATCCTTCAGAGATGTTTGTCTTGCGCAAACATGCTGACCAAACAAGCTGACCACGAAGGAATGTACAGATGCTAATCTTGGTTTTTGATGAAACTGCAGAAAACTTGTGTCTTAACTCATGACTGTTACTGATTACACCCAATATACTTGTTTAAACTGGTTCCAACTGAAACTTTGTCTGATAAACATCCTGTTTGAGTACATGTGTGTCGTGCAAAGGGGGGCTATAAAAGCCCACGCAGTCCTTGTAACAGTTAGACTGCTGACACACCACGAACGTTGTAGCAAGTCTCCATGCATGTAAAATAAACCTTTTTGCTTATTTAAACCTGCGTGATTCTTCCAGTTACATGTTAAGAGTATAAAATCTTTTGACATTTCTGGCGCCCAACGTGGGGCCGCCTCTACATGGCGCGAATCACCGGAGAGAGACTGAAAACCTGCGCAGGTGAGGAGAGGACCTCAAACTCCCTCGAACGGAAAGATCTCCGACTATATAGTCGTAAGTAGAGGCCAGTCACTCTCAAGATTCAATCCGTGAGAAGGCGGCGAACGGGGCGGAAGATCCGCAGGGAGGTAAGCGTAATTTTTTTTGTTGTTTGAAAGTTTTTTTAAGATTTTAATGCATTTTTGTTCAGGTGTAGAACAAAGGGACTAGTCATAAGGTAAATCGTCTGTAAAAACTTGTAAAAAGTAGGCGATAGAGATCTCAGGAAAAGGGAATTAATTTTTCTAAAAAGATTGTTTAGAAAAATGGGAACAGGAAGTAGTTGCTGTATTTCCGGCGACCGCTTGGATGACAAAACTGAAGATGAAAAATATATGTTCAGTTTAAATCCTAACAATATAAAACATTTAAAAAAGTGGAAAAAGAATTATGAGTTTAGTGGAAATCTAAACAGGATAGAATGTCAAAACCCAGTAAAGAGTTTACGAAAAGATGCGGGAAATAAAGTAAAACAACAGAAGAGGTTGGGCTTCCCGCAAGCTCAGAAATGGTTAGAAGAAGCTAACAAAAAATATAGGGAACAGTTTAAACCTAAGAAAAATGGTGACTCGAGTGCAAGAGAGATACTTTTTATCCAAAAAGACGATGATGAGACGTCTGCCGTTAGCCGCAAGGCAACGGCCCCACCCATGTACCCAAACCCGGAAGACCTTAGTGTAAAACCACCCCAGTATCAGGAAAAAGATGATACAGACCAGACGAAAACTGTTACACCTATAATTTTACAAAAACAGTCAGATGACACTTTAGATTTACGTACTCAATCAGTTGACAAATCAGAATGGAAACAAAAGAAACTTGATGCAAGTCAGGCGTCCCAAGAGTATCCCCTCATAGAAGTGGCAAACCCACAGGCAGGGATGCCCGGACAGGGTCCTACTATTCTAGTCTACCGCCCGTGGACACGGAAAGACATTCATAAAGCAGTCGAAGGCATCCCCCATCCAAAATTAGATATGACTAAATTTTCTGAGGATATAGCAGGTATGATAGAAAGTTACAAGTTAAACGGTATTGAATTTGAACAGGTAGTACGCCAAGTTCTGGGTCCAGATTGGCACCTAATCTGTGGGGATTGGGACCCGATGTGTAGGGTAGACAATAAGGCACTAGCATATAATTCGGACTCCTACCAAAAACAAGTCCAAGAATTATTAGGTAGAATAATGGACAAATGGAAACCAAGAGCAGATTGGACCTGCATAAATAGATGTATACAGGGGGATGACGAAACAGTGGATAACTATCTACAGCGATTAACACAGTGTTTTGATAATCATAGTGGTATGCAGAAAGAGGCAGATCAAACAAAGGACTCTGCCTATGAGCAACAGCTAAAAAATGCCTTTTTAAAGGGATGCAAAACCGCTATCAGTAACTTTATTCAAAAACATATGATAGATCACCGTACAGCACGCCTACAACCCTTATTAGAATACGCTAGGCATGCAGAAAAGTATTTAAAAGAGAAAAAGGAAAAAGCGGCACAGACTTTCGCCATAAGCAAAAGCGGCACACTTATGTTGATTCAGGGGTCGGCTAATAGAGGCAGAGGTCGAGGTAGGGGTAGAGGCAGAGGGCGAGGGAATATGGGACGTTCAGAAGATTATGAAGGCAGGCAAAAGAGAGGAGAATGTTTTAAGTGTGGAAAAAAGGGACATTTTGCTAGAGATTGCCGGGTTTCCGAAAAATCCGACCCCACCCAGGACCATAAGTGAGCATGACTATATGGTGGTGGGGATGGCGGATCGGATCCGGACAAAGATAGTGAGTGGCCGCAGCCACCGGAACAGTGTGAAGATGAGGATTTTGAAGATGTAAATGAAGAAGGTAGAGGAGCATGTGCGGGTTGGAAAAATGAAATGACTGACTTCTCAGAGGATGGTGAATATCAGGTTATAAACCTGACGGCACTAGCTTCGACCCTACACCTGGATGTGCAGCCCTTGATCACGTTACAAGTAGAAGGTAATAATGTAGAATTTCTCTGTGATTCAGGGGCATCCAGGACTTTGATAAAAAGCACTGAAATCTCTCCGGAAATGGTATCCGAAGACTATGTCTTAGTTAAAGCGGCAAATGGCCGCATTTATAAGGAACCATTATCTAAACCTTTGTGGTTCACGGACCCGGAAACAAATCAAACTATAAAATTTAGAGTAATAATATCTAAAATTTGTCCAGTTAACTTACTAGGGAGGGACCTCATGCACGTGTTTGGTATTGCCACAGTGCCTACTGAGACGGGCATATTGGCAAAAAGAGTTCAGACACAGGATATAATGACATTGGAAAGTCAGGGCGAATTGCATTACTGGTATAGTAATGACCTGGTTGAGACGGAACCCCAAACTGTAGCAAGTGACTTAATTAATATGGCCTTAAGCAAGTATGGAATACAACCTCCAGTTACGGCTAAGCAGTTACATTGCACTATGTACTATCGGCAATGTACGGGGCCCGACACTGAGTATGAAAAACAGTTTTTTAAGCTCAAGGTAACAAAAATTCTACTACAGAATCTGTACTGGGACAAATTAGGAAATTCTGCAGTCACTTGTAGCCTTACAAAAGACATGCAGCGATTATACCGAAACGAGTCGATTCCACATGTTTCGACTACACGGGAAGAAGCAATGGCATGGTATTTGGTAGGCAAGAAGGTTACTGAATGGTCCACACTGTCACCTGAACAACTAGCATGTAAAGGAGTCCAAATGCAAAAACTCAACTGGGTAACCCAGGCCCGTCCCACGGTTCATCTCCGTGAAGACAGAGCAGCACCGCCAGGCGGTGGGGATTGCTGACTGGGACTCCTGTCCTCGGAGAATGAGACATTGTTGAAAAGGGTCCCCGATTTTCTCTGGTCCCGAGGACAGGAGGACATTGAATTAATCAAAACTGCCGGCCCAGTAAAAATAACTCCAAAATCTGATTTTAGACCTCATAAGCGACAATATCCTTTAAATAAAAAGGCGGAAGAAGGAATTTTACCAGTCGTCACTGCGTTACTAAAGGCGGGGGTACTCGTGCCGTGCAATAATTCCACATGTAATACACCACTCTTTCCGGTAAAAAAGCCAGAGGGAACGTGGAGAATGGTACAGGATCTGCAAGCGGTAAACGCTGCAGTGGTACCAAGGGCTCCCGTAGTCCCAGATCCGTCGACCCTACTCAACGATATCTTACCAACTGATAAGTATTTCTCTGTAATTGACATCAGTAACGCTTTCTTTTCTATTCCACTACAGGAAGACAGTAGGTTTTGGTTTGCATTTACGTTCATGGGAAACAGGTACACATATACTCGATTACCACAAGGGTACTGTGAGAGTCCCACAATATTCTCCCAGGAGATGTCAGCAAATTTGGCGCAGTTCCAGCCACAGCAAGACTGCCACCTTCTGCTGTATGTGGATGATATCTTAGTAGCTGCCCCCACCGAGACTGCATGCCAAACGGAGACGATTCGTCTACTATGCTTTCTGGCACGTGAAGGACATAAGGTAAATAAATCTAAGTTACAATTTTGCAAAACTGAAGTTCGATACTTGGGGTATAATATCTCAGGGGCAGGGAAGCAATTAGATAATAAAAGAAAGCAAGCTATCTTACAGGCACCGTTGCCGACAACAAAAAAGGAAATGATGTCCTTTTTAGGGATTACTAACTTCTGTCGTAGTTGGATTCCCAGTTATGCAGAAGAGGTGGGCCCACTGTCCGAGCTCATATTTTCTAGTCCCATGGTGGCGCAGAAAAAAGTTAAGTGGACGGATAAAGCAATACAGGCTTTTACGAAGACAAAACAGTTAATCGCAGGATCCGCCACCTTAACCTTTCCAGACTACTCGAAACCTTTTATCCAAACTGTAGACTGCAAACAAGGCTTTATGACATCAGTTCTATTGCAAACATATGGAGATAAGTTACGCCCATTAGCTTTCTACTCCAGCAAATTTGACTCTGTGGCACGATCCATGCCACACTGTGTACAAGCCGTCGTAGCCACAGCTATGGCAGTACAGGCATCTGCAACCATGGTATTATTCCATGCACTAACCCTACGAGTCCCGCACTCTGTTGCAGTTATTTTGTTACAAGATAAGGTCACTTTTCTCTCTCCTAGTAGGCACCTATCCTGCATGACGATTCCCTTGACGCAACCTCATATGACTATTGAACGATGTACCACTCTAAACCCAGCCACTCTATTACCAACGGCAACCGATGGTACACCCCATGTTTGTCTGGATTTAATCCACTCTAACGTCCTACCGAGACCTGATCTCAAAGACTGCCCTCTACCGGATTCTGACTGGATCCTGTTTGTAGATGGATCAGCACGAAAAACCGAAGCAGGTTTTACACAAGTGGGTTATGCAGTTACCACTGCTACCAAGGTAATAGAGGCTAGGCCCCTCCCCAGGAATATATCTGCTCAGGGAGCAGAACTGATTGCTTTGACAAGGGCATGTACGCTGTCTACAAGAAAACTAGTTACTATCTATACCGATAGCCAATACGCCTTTTCCACCGTACATGTTTTTGCCCAGCAATGGAAAAATAGGGGAATGGTCACAGCCTCAGGAAAAGAAATCACCCACAGGAATCTAATATTACAACTTCTGCAAGCTGTCCAACTACCACGAGGGCTGGCTATTTGTAAATGTGCGGCGCACACAAAAGCCAAAGACCCAGTATCCTTAGGAAATGCACTAGCTGATAGAGCAGCTAAAGAAATAGCATTAACCTCCACTTTTGCACTCGAGGACACAGACACTAACCATCAACCGACTGACAAATTTGATTTACGAACATTACAGGAAATGCAGGAAATTAGTCCAAAACAGGAAAAACAAAAATGGTCTAGGTATGGGGCAGTGCAGAAGCAGGGCATTTTTGTAGGGCCGAATGATAAGTATGTTTTGCCGACTAACCTATTTCGGTATGCCTCGCTTATAACACATGGACCATCCCACTTAGGGTCCTCTGCCATGATTCAAATAGTCCAGCACTTTTTCTGGACTAAAGGATTTATAGCTTACGCAAAGCGTTTTTGTTTATCATGTTTAATCTGTGCAAAATTCCATGGCGGAGGAATACGAGTATCACAAGCCTCGTTTCCTGTTCCTCCATATCCATTCCACACCATTTGCATGGATTTCATTGAGCTCTCCCCCGCACAACAAAAACGATTTGTACTGGTTATTATTGATGCTTTCACCAAATGGGTGGAAGCCTTTCCAGTAACTCACCCGGATGCTTCATCAGTTGCTAAAATACTCACGACCTCTATTATCCCACATTTTGGTTTACCTACACGCATTTATTCTGACAATGGTACGCACTTTGTAAACCAGGTTATTCAAAAGCTAGCAGCTGTTTTTCATATTGATTTAAAGCATCACTGTGCCTACCACCCACAGTCAGCAGGGTTGGTAGAACGCCATAATGGTATCCTAAAGAGCAAATTACGGAAACTCATGGCCGAGACTCATCAGTCTTGGATCACTTGCTTACCTCTTGCATTACTCTCAATGCGTACCACTCCCACTTCCAAGGGTTTGACGCCATTTGAACTGCTTTACGGGAGACCATATTACGTCCCGCAGTGGCAAGGCCTTTTACCTGCGGGGGGGGGGTGAAGAGATAGCGGAATATATGATAAGTTTGCTGACAAATACTAACACCTCTCTAACGAATGATTGCTTTTCAGATCAAAAAGCAGCTCGAATCTTGGAAGTGAAACCAGGAGATTGGATTTGGATCAAAATAGTGAAGAGAAAGACGTGGGCGTCTCCCAAGTGGGAAGGACCGTATCAGGTATTAATCGCAACACCCACTGCAGTCCAAATAAAGGAACGCACTTCATGGATTCACCTTACACATTGTAAATTGGTAAAACAATTTGAACTGGACAAAAGTTTGAGCCCTCCCGGAGAACGGGAATAGAGTGTAAAATTTTTATTTCTGTAAATAAGTTTGGTACAAAGTCTTTCCAACATGCAAAGAACCACTGAAAGGGAACAATCATTCCCACAAAAATATTGTAAAGTAATTCTGTTTTTCACATGTATAATTGTTATATTTCTATTTTGGCCATTACTGTTTTCAAAAAGAACTAACCAGGTAAATAGGGTAAAAAGAGACAGACTTATAACTTGGCATCCGCCATTTAATACATACCAAGCTATTAAGTATACATATGCATGGTCTCTTAATGTATCAGATTGTTGGATCTGCACTGCTATACCTACTGTCCATGGAGGGATAATGCTAAGTACGGTTCCTCTGGGTATAAATGAGACTTGGACCAACTTGATATTCGACACTTCGAATATCACCTCAAATAACAAAGTAGCATTATCCCTTGTGAGTCATCAGAATGGGACTTTGTGTTTTCAAAAAATGGGGAAAAATAAGGTTGGGCATAGTCAGTGTAACGTAACAATCACACACAATTGTACTAAGGATAGATCTGGTTGTGTGACAAGTTTTAAACCTGTAAAAAGGTTTATCAAAGATCCTACGTTTTTTGGAAAAATGAAAAATGTGTATTATTTACTATTTTTAGGATTACAAGATGTAGGAGAAAGATTTGATCCTGTCATTATTACCATTACGGTAAAAAACTGTTATTTTATCTGTGGATCACGGGCCTACAAATGGCTACCAGAAGATTGGTCAGGAAGTTGTTTTTTAGGATATTTGGTGCCAGCTATAAGACATGTTTTTGCACTTCCCCAAGGTAAAATATGCAATGCACGTTCTGCTAACAAACCAGTTAATCCCGTAGGTAATATCGATGCATCCTGGATCTATCATCACGATCTAGCCCACAGCCGCAGCAAAGGACTATCACATATGGACTTGGGCGATGATGTTATTTCTGGTGCTGGAATCTTTCCAGCATATGGAGCAGTAAAATCCATCTGGGAACTCAGGAAATTGTCAAAACTACTAGAGACTCTGAGTAATGCAACCTTTTCAGCGCTAGAATTGGTGACGGACGAGTTAACCACAATGAGAACAGTGGTATTACAGAATCGTATGGCGCTCGATTTCACCCTAGCGGCGAAAGGAGGTACTTGTGCTCTTATCCAGCAGGAGTGCTGTTCGTTCATCCTTGACAATGAGCATAAGATCCAGAGTCACCTTGATATAATCCAAGAGGTGCCAGAACTGACCAAACCTGGGCAAAACCCATTGACTGAATTTTTTCAAAACTGGTTTGGAAATTGGGGAACTGTATTAATGAATGTCTTGATTGCTCTCTGTGTAGGAACAGTTATATTCTTGATAATAGGTTGTTGTTGCATTCCATGTATAAGATCACTAATGACAAATGTAGTATCTGCGAATATTACAAAGGCATACTATTCCAATGTAAACCAAGATTCATGTGAGAGTATGTTCCCGATTGAAAAAGATTATCTCTAATACAAAAATGTTGTTAGGGGGGAAATGTGATAACATTTCTGTGTTCAACATCTTTGTATTCTGTATTCTGGTATAGAAAAGGGTTAAAAAGAGTTTTGAAGCTGCTTAGAGTGCAAAGGACAAATCCTTCAGAGATGTTTGTCTTGCGCAAACATGCTGACCAAACAAGCTGACCACGAAGGAATGTACAGATGCTAATCTTGGTTTTTGATGAAACTGCAGAAAACTTGTGTCTTAACTCATGACTGTTACTGATTACACCCAATATACTTGTTTAAACTGGTTCCAACTGAAACTTTGTCTGATAAACATCCTGTTTGAGTACGTGTGTGTCGTGCAAAGGGGGGCTATAAAAGCCCACGCAGTCCTTGTAACAGTTAGACTGCTGACACACCACGAACGTTGTAGCAAGTCTCCATGCATGTAAAATAAACCTTTTTGCTTATTTAAACCTGCGTGATTCTTCCAGTTACATGTTAAGAGTATAAAATCTTTTGACAGCTTATTTATTCATATAGTTACTGAAATTTGAAAAAAAATCCTGAGGATTTAGAAACAACCCCACCACCCATGGTAAGAGCTGCAGTAAAAGGAAGCTGTTAACAAGATGTGTTATGTTGTGACAAATTTCCAACAATGAGAAAATAATCTCATTATCAGCTTATTTGCATGCCACCGAATAACCAAAAACTACTGCTAGTTTGAATCAACACTCTCCTGCAGCAGTTACAACTGGTGGCACATGCATTGTGTTGGCACAAGTACCCTTCTTCACTCTACCACACAAATACACACATTCACACACACACACACACACACACACACACACACACACACACACACACACGCACACACACACTCCAAACACCTCTTAACTTTGTTAGTAGCAAAAGCTATTCACCCCCACCTTCACTATACATATTAGGTACTATTTTCAAGCTTCCCTGATCTCTAGTGTTGGTGAATTTGTCTACCATCCTCTGTGTGAAGTGGAAGGGTACAGGATTTGAGTCCTTCGTAGAGCCTTTAAGACATGCTGTATAGAATATCCATGGTGTTTAGTAATGCTCCCACACAAAAAAAATCCATATTGCCTTTCTTTTTTTTAAGTGTCTATAAGGCATGTTCTATAGAGCATCCCTGGTATCTAGTGTGGAATTGTTTAGATGACTGGTGGATTGTAGGAGTTTAAGTAGACTTTTATTATGGAAATGTTCTGAAATGGGCAGTTTTGTCATTATTTGGTGCATGTATTTTGTTTCATTGTTTACTGGAAAAATGTTCAAAACAATAAATTTAAAACACAGTCTAACAACTGTACTGTATTATACAATATAATTTAATACAATAAGAAAAGTGTATCAAAGAACACATATATGCTTTGTGTGCAAGGGGCCTATGATTTGAACAGCCCAAAGTTAATCCTTATCTGACACTGGCCAGATGTATTTTCTTTGAATGTGGGTTTCGATGCTGTTTTAATGAATGAGAATTTCAAGGGCAGAGAAGTTTTAATACTAAGTCTATTTTCATTGTGAGACTACATTGCTTTGTTTAGCAGATGTCTATTAGTGTTTGTGCTGTAAAATGTAAAATAACATTTTTTAAATGAAATCTAAATCATCGTAGAAGTAAAGCAATATGCACATTACAGTGTTTATGGTAAATGGGGTGAAATAGCCAAGTAATGTGACATTGGAATGGCTGCAGGGGGAGGCCCCATTCGACTATGATTTTGTGTGGGGGGAAGGGTGGCAAACTCGGACAGCCCCGGCTGAAATATACCTCTCAACTGTCCAGATTTTTGCAAAATGAATGGATTTTGCTTATTTTTGGTTTGTTCCTCATAAAATTTGTGGTTTTCTGGAAAATCATTTAGGACTGAAGTCACTAAATAATGACAGACATTGAGTTTCAGACTTCATACCCTTCAGAAAAATGCATGCTAAAGCAAGACCTGTTATTCTATCAACTGTCTAGGTTTATCCAAGAGCAATTTTTAGTACTGTTTGTATTTTTCCCAAAATATGTTTGGCCTTGTCCAGATTTTATGCATTAAGAGGTTGAGAGGTACATGGAAATAAATTGCTTTATAGAATTAGGTATATCTAAACCTCTCAGCTGTCCCGATTGTGGCTCAAAATGTTTCTCTCCCCCTAATAATTCCTCCACAAAATGGTAATTTTGGAAGAAAACTTGGAGGGTTTATAATTAATAAACAATTGCAATGATCAGAGTTGTAGATTACTTTTATTTTAGAAATGCATGTAGATTCCCTTATTTTGTCAGCTGTGCAACTTAACAGTACTAGTATTTAAAAAGTATCCCTTCTTTGACAGGTTCCCAGCTGTATCGTGTGGCTATTTTATATTTTTCAAAGTAAAGTTCTCCTGCACGTAGGAAGTGCACGGCAAAAAGCAAGACCATAAAGAAAAAACTAAGCCAGCAACAAGTGAGCCATGAAAAAATGTAGTTTATTAAAACTACTTAAGACTTCATAAAAAGCTTAATTTAACAGACCGGTTTCGGCCTGGATTTAACCTGGCCTTCTTCAGTGTATAACAGAAAAAAGCTTACCAAGTGAAAAAAGTCTTATATGGTAAAACAAAACATTTGATTGGCTGACAAGAAACATCATAGTCATTAAACTCATGAATATTCATGTTACACTAAGTAATATTTAGACATCACAAAAATTTGACTCATAAATATTCATTAAGCCCTGGATTAAATAGGGCACCAAGTTTGGTAATCCATTTCTTTTCTTTTATATCAAGTTTGTGATGCCAACCAGATTTATGGGTTCGATCACCAATGAGTTTGTCAATAATAATAAAATGAAATTGAGCTGTTTGATATTTGAGTGTGTGTTTATATAAAGCATTGGAAGTTCTTTTACATTTAATGTCACTCAAGTGCTCTGACATACGTAACCTGAAAGGCCGAGAGGTTTGACCTATATAAAAAGAGTGGCAACTACAACAAGCCATATAAATAGCCCAGTCAGTGTTACAGTTGGCAAAAAATCGAATGTCATATACTGTGCTACTGTTTCTGCTACTGAATTCTTTTGACTTCAGAATATGTTTACAGTTAATGCAATGACCACAAGGGAAACAGCCAATAAGTTTGTCACCCATAATAGTGTTCTGATATAACTGAGGTAGTACAGAATCAGAATGATGTTTGTAATGACTAAAATGTGCTGCTAGGTTTTTTCCTTTACGAAAAGAAAAAGAACATACATTGGGAATTATCGTATTAATATTACCATCCGCCTTCAATATGTTCCAGTTGTCCTTGATTATATCCATAAATCTATTAGTGTTTCTACCAAATGTAGTAGTGAAATGTAATATATTTTTTGACAAAGATTTCTTCTTATATGTCAATAGATCATGTCTATGTAGACCCGAAGCATGGTTTTGGGCCATGGTAACATACCCTGAACTGTAACCCCTATTCATGAATCTATGGTATAGATCCTGAGAATGATGTTTAAAACTGACATCATCCGAGCAATCACGTCTAATTCTGATAAACTGTGATATAGGAATGTTTCTGGCTATATGTTTTGGATGATAGCTGGAGGCATGGAGTAAGGTGTTATATTGGGGAAACTTCCTATATACTTCAGTATTCAAGGTATTATCCTGATTTCTTGTGACCAAAACATCCAAAAACGTTATGGAGTTCTGGTCATGGGTAATAGTAAATTGTATTCCCCATTTATTATCATTTAAATATTCCATAAATTCACGAAGATACTCAATGTCTGATCTCCACACCATCCAGCAATCATCCAAATACCTCCGCCAGATATCAATCTCAGGCAAAAACAGATTATGAGTATCATCATATATCAGAATCTCCTCAATGTATGCCATAAATAGATCAGCATATATGGGGGCAAAAGATGCCCCCATCGCTGTACCTTTAATCTGTAAATAACATTCCTTATCATAGAAAAAGACATTTTTCGTAAGTACATGCTCGGTGAGATTAATCAAAAAAGTGTTAAAACCAGGTTGATAAATATTTGACTTATAAAGCCAATATTCAATGGCATCAAGACCAGCCCAATGAGGGATGTTGGTGTATAGTGAGCTTACATCTAGTGTACATAACCACCAATTCTCCTCTAACTGCATGTCATTAACAATGCTTAAAAATTGGGTGGTGTCCTGTATCCTGGATCTAACCCATGAAAGTAAAGGTTTTAAGTACCTGGTCAAAAATTCAGAAAGGGGCTCAGTAAGTGATCCTATACCCGATACAATGGGTCTACCTGGTGGATGTAAAGGATCCTTATGTATCTTTGGCAGAAAATAAATATATTGTCTAGCAGGATCAGTGATAGTTAAGTGACTTAAAGTTTTGGTTGTTATTATCCCATTGTCAACCGCAGAATGCAAAAAGTTATCAATTTGATGTTTAAACATAGAGGTGGGGTCAAGTGGCATTTTGGTATAATATCGAACATCACCCAATTGCTTGTTGAGCCTCGATATCATAATCACTCCAGTTCATCACCACCACCGCTCCACCTTTATCTGCATGAAGAATAACAAGGTCTTTATTTTGTGCTAGTTCATTTAAACAAGACAATTCATTGTCAGTCATGTTATTCGGCATAGGTAGACAAGTATTAGACACAAAATGTAAATCACTAAGTACACTGCGTAAAAAAAGATTTACAGAAGGATGCATAGGAGGTATAAATGAGGAGGCATGATATTTAAAGATATCCATTTGTTGCTGTTGTTCTTCCCCCTTATCCTGAAAAAACAATTTAAGGTTAATGAGTCTACAAAATGTAAATAAATCCTGTGCAAAAGTGTCTTCAGGCACAAAAAAGCCAGGTATAAAAGATAAGCCTTTATTCAATAAAGATGTTTGTTCAGGTGTTATTACAGTGCTAGAGATGTTACAGACATTGTTGGCAACAACATAATTTACTTGTTCGTTAATACTTCCATAAGATTCTGTAGACTTGTAACCCTTCTTGTGTTTCCTGCCTCCTCTCCTCCCTCGATGTTGCCTAAAGGGGATGTATAATTTTTACGTTTAGGAGTGGGGGACTCCATGGTGTGCTGTGTTTCTGTGTCAGTACTTGATGATGTATCATAATCAGTGGTGTCAGTATGGTTACCACGTCCTTTCAAAATGGAACGTGGATGTTTCCTTTTGGAACTGGATGTATTTCTATTGTGCATCTCTTGAAATCTAACATGTCTAGTATATTTAAAGGGTTGCCCCCTCTCGTAATCGGACTGATCACGAGAACATTTTTTAAGTTTTCTTTCCTTAAGATGAGTATCAAAATTTAGCAAATCTGAACTAAGTTTAGATAATGATGCAGAAAAAAATGTATCATTCTGATACTGATTACAATCATCTATTAATTGTAACACCTTGGAAGTTTCTTTATCTATAATCCTAGTGTAATACTTTGACAGAGATTCAACAAACTTCATTGAGCATTCTTGTTGAATGGATAACCATTCCGTAGTTAAAATATCATCAGGGTCAGCTACTAGAGGTTGAATTTTGACTCTCAAACCCCTAGGACTAATGCCTTTAACCAAATAAGCTTTGAGTAATTTAAGGTGCCAAACAAAAGATCTAAGTGTTTTCATGTTTTTGTTTAAATCACTAAATAGTTTTTCACATCGTTGTTCCGGCTTCATGGAACTAGTATTTGCTAAACCTTCAGAAACATGACCAATACCAAAGGGTGCAAGGTCATCCCTATCGGATGATAAATCCAGAAATATTTTATTTAAATCCATTATTGGTGTAAAATCAATAATATATAGATATGAAAGCAACCACGCCCTGTATTAAAGAAAAAAGCAATCAACAATCGGACAATAATGGCAATATTTCAGTTTGTGCAATATTGTACAAACAATAGCCACGTCCAATACAGGACAATAATGGTATAAAAAATCAAATTGGAGTGAATGAATACTGTGACAATCCAATGCACAGTATCAAACCACTTTAACAGGTCAAGTGTTGAGCACCTTAAATGTAGAAAGATTTTTATGCTAGTGTAACCAGGGCAATAATATATAGTTTTAAAGGTCCAAGAGACAAAACTGAGAAAAATTAGTAATCAGACCTGAATGATATAAACAGCCCAAGTAATATGGACAGATTATATATGTTGTATCATCCAAAGAAGTGCATTTATAGTACTTAGAACAAATATGGTCATGGATTTCCAATAGACAATATGACTAAGGTATTTATGTAGAGACTACTAAATAATATCAGGATATGTGACAAATAGCCAGAAAAAATGTTTGGCAAAAATATATAAATAATATATAGCTAGTATACTAGTTCAAAACATACTAATATCCAGACATGAATAAAAAATTCACATAAGCTTAGATATTGTTATTTCAACATATACAATATTTAGAGATTAATTCAAACTGATATACAGCATTTATAAATCAAAAAACATGTACACATAATCCTGAAAAGGTCATACGAATATGTACATATAAAGCATACTTCAAATATGATACAAGTACTCTCATTTATCCCCTAATTAGTTCCGTTGACAAAAATACTGTCCAGCTAATGTTGAAACATTCATATAGTACACATAGGACAATTATATGAGTGTGATTATGTATACATCACATAAAGTTCTGACAATTTAGTGCTATCCTAATTAGATAAACAAACAACGATAGTCGCCAACTAATGTTAACCATGAATGTAGTTCAAAAACACTTGACCAGAAACGATCATAATTCCCCACATATGTACAGATAGACTGATATAGAAGACTAAAGTAATGTCCAATAATATCCAAAAGTAAAAAAAGTGTTATCCCTACTCATAAATTATGGACATATAATATTCATGAAGAATATAGTGAGGTTACAGAAAAACATATTAATAGAGTTGAGGCACAGTAATCACATTCCCAGTTCAAGGTCTGATGTCCAACGACCTGATAAATCCCACTGTCCGTTCCTGTACATGATAATACTTTCAGCGACAAAGTAGTCAAAATACGTTGCCAAACAAAAAGATCAAAATGTCCCCCAAAAATTAGTATAGTATCGTTTATCACAATCACGATGGAACTTCAATTACATACGCCAGTTGGTACCACCAAATGATAGTAAAAGTTCCCAAAACAGTAAAACAAATGCGACGCCCAAAGAAAACACTGCACCACACAAAAAAAGGTGGTTAGATCCGTTGAGTGATATATCCTCACGAAAAATAAATGTTAGTAAGCGCCCACATCAACACACCACATAGTTTCCAATTTCGCGTAGTTGTAATCAACGACTCACCAGAAAGAACTCCAATGACCAGTCGCTACACATTACTGGCTTTCAAAATGATGCAAAAGAAAAAAGAATAATCCAAACTTGACAAAGGGATGTCCAAATTAGTAAAAAAACAAGTCAGCCATACGAATAAGGATGAACACGCCAACACAGCACACCATGAGTCCCCCAGCAGGAAATGTAGACACGTGTATCAAAGTAAAGTTCCCCTGCATGTAGGAAGTTGCACGGCAAAAAGCAAGACCATAAAGAAAAAACTAAGCCAGCAACAAGTGAGCCATGAAAAAATGTAGTTTATTAAAACTACTTAAGACTTCATAAAAAGCTTAATCTAACAGACCGGTTTCGGCCTGGATTTAACCTGGCCTTCTTCAGTGAATAACAGAAAAAAGCTTACCAAGTGAAAAAAGTCTTATATGGTAAAACAAAACATTTGATTGGCTGACAAGAAACATCATAGTCATTAAACTCATGAATATTCATGTTACACTAAGTAATATTCTGTACTACCTCAGTTATATCAGACCACTATTATGGGTGGCAAACGTATTGGCTGTTTCCCTTGTGGTCATTGCATTAACTGTAAACATATTCTGAAATCAAAAGAATTCAGTAGCAGAAACAGTAGCACAGTATATGACATTCGATTTTTTGCCAACTGTAACACTGACTGGGCTATTTATATGGCTTGTTGTAGTTGCCACTCTTTTTATATAGGTCAGACCTCTCGGCCTTTCAGGTTACGTATGTCAGAGCACTTGAGTGACATTAAATGTAAAAGAACTTCCAATGCTTTATATAAACACACACTCAAACATCAAACAGCTCAATTTCATTTTATTATTATTGACAAACTCATTGGTGATCGAACCCATAAATCTGGTTGGCATCACAAACTTGATACAAAAGAAAAGAAATGGATTACCAAACTTGGTGCCCTATTTAATCCAGGGCTTAATGAATATTTATGAGTCAAATATTACTTAGTGTAACATGAATATTCATGAGTTTAATGACTATGATGTTTCTTGTCAGCCAATCAAATGTTTTGTTTTACCATATAAGACTTTTTAACATTGGTAAGCTTTTTTCTGTTATACACTGAAGAAGGCCAGGTTAAATCCAGGCCGAAACCGGTCTGTTAAATTAAGCTTTTTATGAAGTCTAGTTTTAATAAACTACATTTTTTCATGGCTCACTTGTTGCTGGCTTAGTTTTTTCTTTATGGTCTTGCTTTTTGCCGTGCAACTTCCTACGTGCAGGGGAACTTTACTTTGATACACGTGTCTACATTTCCTGCTGGGGGACTCATGGTGTGCTGTGTTGGAGTGTTCGTCCTTATTCGTATGGCTGACTTGTTTTTTTACTAATTTGGACATCCCCTTGTCAAGTTTGGATTATTCTTTTTTCTTTTGCATCATTTCGAAAGCCAGTAATGTGTAGCGACTGGTCATTGGAGTTCTTTCTGGTGAGTCGTTGATTACAACTACGCGAAATTGGAAACTATGTGGTGTGTTGATGTGGGCGCTTACTAACATTTATTTTTCGTGAGGATATATCACTCAACAGATCTAACCACCTTTTTTTGTGTAGTGCAGTGTTTTCTTTGGGCGTCGCATTTGTTTTACTGTTTTGGGAACTTTTACTATCATTTGGTGGTACCAACTGGCGTATGTAATTGAAGTTCCATCGTGATTGTGATAAACGATACTATACTAATTTTTGGGGGACATTTTGATCTTTTTGTTTGGCAACGTATTTTGACTACTTTGTCGCTGAAAGTATTATCATATACAGGAACGGACAGTGGGATTTATCAGGTCGTTGGACATCAGACCTTGAACTGGGAATGTGATTACTGTGCTTGAACTCTATTAATATGTTTTTCTGTAACCCCACTATAATCTTCATGAATATTATATGTCCATAATTTATGAGTAGGGATAACACTTTTTTTACTTTTGGATATTATTGGACATTACTTTAGTCTTCTATTTCAGTCTATCTGTACATATGTGGGGAATTATGATCGTTTCTGGTCAAGTGTTTTTGAACTACATTCATGGTTGACATTAGTTGGCGACTATCGTTGTTTGTTTATCTAATTAGGATAGCACTAAATTGTCAGAACTTTATGTGATGTATACATAATCACACTCATATAATTGTCCTATGTGCACTATATGAATGTTTCAACATTAGCTGGACAGTATTTTTGTCAACGGAACTAATTAAGGGATAAATGAGAGTACTTGTATCATATTTGAAGTATGCTTTATATGTACATATTCGTATGACCTTTTCAGGATTATGTGTACATGTTTTTTGATTTATAAATGCTGTATATCAGTTTGAATTAATCTCTAAATATTGTATATGTTGAAATAACAACAATATCTAAGCTTGTATAGAGAAAGTGTAGTACCAAGACACATATGGAACAACCAGTATTCACAAGAAGCTGCTATTACAGGAACAAATTCCACAAACGATCCTTAAGATGAAGCAAACAGTTTATTGGAAATAAAAATGAGCGCTTTCGCGTGGTCCATCCACGCTTCTTCAGATGAATCATTTAAACTTATGTATAGATTATATATACAACCGCTCAAGGCGGGAAAGTCTGCTCATTAATCAATTAATTAACATTTAATCACACTAGAACCTTTAAAACTAAGCAGTAAAAATTTTAACCATTTAAGTGCACTTACAAAATCACAACTCAAGCTATTGTATACAGTTGTGTTACAAGAAGCACATTTATGCTGTTATATACACGATTAAAAAATATATAATAAATCTATAAATAAGAAACATACATACAAATATCATCTTAATTTATGTATATAATTTGTGACATTCATAAAATTTATAAATTTATAATATATACATACTTGATAGAGATGCTTATATAGTTCTGCTAGCTAAAGCATATCAAATATATCAATAAACCTAACATTAATAACTATAAGTTTATTCAGTTCCATCATTATTGACCATATGTGGAAACGAAATCATTATATGAAATATAAAATATAAAATATACTATTTGAGATTAAAACTTATATATATAGTTATCTATGATAATATTATACTTCCATAGCAGCACATATAATATGACAATTAATGTATGTGCATCATGCAGAATCAAAAAAATAAGAAATGCATGAAAGATGTATTTAATTTTAATTTCTACTATCATTATGCATTTTTGTAAATCCATTGTATAAACAATGACTAAGTATGTATGTATATATAATAAGACTAAAGAATAAAAAATATATAAAGAATATTTGTTTTAATTCTGTCAAAGGTGTAAGCTTATGTGAATTTTTTATTCATGTCTGGATATTAGTATGTTTTGAACTAGTATACTAGCTATATATTATTTATATATTTTTGCCAAACGTTTTTTCTGGCTATTTGTCACATATCCTGATATTATTTAGTATTCTCTACATAAATACCTTAGTCATATTGTCTATTGGAAATCCATGACCATATTTGTTCTAAGTACTATAAATGCACTTCTTTGGATGATACAACATATATAATCTGTCCATATTACTTGGGCTGTTTATATCATTCAGGGTCTGATTACTAATTTTTCTCAGTTTTGTCTCTCGGACCTTTAAAACTATATATTATTGCCCTGGTTACACTAGCATAAAAATCTTTCTACATTTAAGGTGCTCAACACTTGACCTGTTAAAGTGGTTTGATACTGTGCATTGGATTGTCACAGTATTCATTCACTCCAATTTGATTTTTTATACCATTATTGTCCTGTATTGGACGTGGCTATTGTTTGTACAATATTGCACAAACTGAAATATTGCCATTATTGTCCGATTGTTGATTGTTTTTTCTTTAATACAGGGCGTGGTTGCTTTCATATCTATATATTATTGATTTTACACCAATAATGGATTTAAATAAAATATTTCTGGATTTATCATCCGATAGGGATGACCTTGCACCCTTTGGTATTGGTCATGTTTCTGAAGGTTTAGCAAATACTAGTTCCATGAAGCCGGAACAACGATGTGAAAAACTATTTAGTGATTTAAACAAAAACATGAAAACACTTAGATCTTTTGTTTGGCACCTTAAATTACTCAAAGCTTATTTGGTTAAAGGCATTAGTCCTAGGGGTTTGAGAGTCAAAATTCAACCTCTAGTAGCTGACCCTGATGATATTTTAACTACGGAATGGTTATCCATTCAACAAGAATGCTCAATGAAGTTTGTTGAATCTCTGTCAAAGTATTACACTAGGATTATAGATAAAGAAACTTCCAAGGTGTTACAATTAATAGATGATTGTAATCAGTATCAGAATGATACATTTTTTTCTGCATCATTATCTAAACTTAGTTCAGATTTGCTAAATTTTGATACTCATCTTAAGGAAAGAAAACTTAAAAAATGTTCTCGTGATCAGTCCGATTATGAGAGGGGGCAACCCTTTAAATATACTAGACATGTTAGATTTCAAGAGATGCACAATAGAAATACATCCAGTTCCAAAAGGAAACGTCCACGTTCCATTTTGAAAGGACGTGGTAACCATACTGACACCACTGATTATGATACATCATCAGGTACTGACACAGAAACACAGCACACCATGGAGTCCCCCACTCCTAAATGTAAAAATTATACATCCCCTTTAGGCAACATCGAGGGAGGAGAGGAGGCAGGAAACACAAGAAGGGTTACAAGTCTACAGAATCTTATGGAAGTATTAACGAACAAGTAAATTATGTTGTTGCCAACAATGTCTGTAACATCTCTAGCACTGTAATAACACCTGAACAAACATCTTTATTGAATAAAGGCTTATCTTTTATACCTGGCTTTTTTGTGCCTGAAGACACTTTTGCACAGGATTTATTTACATTTTGTAGACTCATTAACCTTAAATTGTTTTTTCAGGATAAGGGGGAAGAACAACAGCAACAAATGGATATCTTTAAATATCATGCCTCCTCATTTATACCTCCTATGCATCCTTCTGTAAATCTTTTTTTACGCAGTGTACTTAGTGATTTACATTTTGTGTCTAATACTTGTCTACCTATGCCGAATAACATGACTGACAATGAATTGTCTTGTTTAAATTAACTAGCACAAAATAAAGACCTTGTTATTTTTCATGCAGATAAAGGTGGAGCGGTGGTGGTGATAAACTGGAGTGATTATGATATCGAGGCTCACAAGCAATTGGGTGATGTTCGATATTATACCAAAATGCCACTTGACCCCACCTCTATGTTTAAACATCAAATTGATAACTTTTTGCATTCTGCGGTTGACAATGGGATAATAACAACCAAAACTTTAAGTCACTTAACTATCACTGATCCTGCTAGACAATATAATTATTTTCTACCAAAGATACATAAGGATCCTTTACATCCACCAGGTAGACCCATTGTATCGGGTATAGGATCACTTACTGAGCCCCTTTCTGAATTTTTGACCAGGTACTTAAAACCTTTACTTTCATGGGTTAGATCCAGGATACAGGACACCACCCAATTTTTAAGCATTGTTAATGACATGCAGTTAGAGGAGAATTGGTGGTTATGTACACTAGATGTAAGCTCACTATACACCAACATCCCTCATTGGGCTGGTCTTGATGCCATTGAATATTGGCTTTATAAGTCAAATATTTATCAACCTGGTTTTAACACTTTTTTGATTAATCTCACCGAGCATGTACTTACGAAAAATGTCTTTTTCTATAAGGAATGTTATTTACAGATTAAAGGTACAGCGATGGGGGCATCTTTTGCCCCCATATATGCTGATCTATTTATGGCATACATTGAGGAGATTCTGATATATGATGATACTCATAATCTGTTTTTGCCTGAGATTGATATCTGGCGGAGGTATTTGGATGATTGCTGGATGGTGTGGAGATCAGACATTGAGTATCTTCGTGAATTTATGGAATATTTAAATGATAATAAATGGGGAATACAATTTACTATTACCCATGACCAGAACTCCATAACGTTTTTGGATGTTTTGGTCACAAGAAATCAGGATAATACCTTGAATACTGAAGTATATAGGAAGTTTCCCAATATAACACCTTACTCCATGCCTCCAGCTATCATCCAAAACATATAGCCAGAAACATTCCTAAATCACAGTTTATCAGAATTAGACGTGATTGCTCGGATGATGTCAGTTTTAAACATCATTCTCAGGATCTATACCATAGATTCATGAATAGGGGTTACAGTTCAGGGTATGTTACCATGGCCCAAAACCATGCTTCGGGTCTACATAGACATGATCTATTGACATATAAGAAGAAATCTTTGTCAAAAAATATATTACGTTTCACTACTACATTTGGTAGAAACACTAATAGATTTATGGATATAATCAAGGACAATTGGAACATATTGAAGGCGGATGGTAATATTAATACGATAATTCCCAATGTATGTTCTTTTTCTTTTCGTAAAGGAAAAAACCTAGCAGCACATTTTAATCATTACAAACATCATTCTGATTCTGTACTACCTCAGTTATATCAGACCACTATTATGGGTGACAAACTTATTGGCTGTTTCCCTTGTGGTCATTGCATTAACTGTAAACATGTTCTGAAATCAAAAGAATTCAGTAGCAGAAACAGTAGCACAGTATATGACATTCGATTTTTTGCCAACTGTAACACTGACTGGGCTATTTATATGGCTTGTTGTAGTTGCCACTCTTTTTATATAGGTCAGACCTCTCGGCCTTTCAGGTTACGTATGTCAGAGCACTTGAGTGACATTAAATGTAAAAGAACTTCCAATGCTTTATATAAACACACACTCAAACATCAAACAGCTCAATTTCATTTTATTATTATTGACAAACTCATTGGTGATCGAACCCATAAATCTGGTTGGCATCACAAACTTGATACAAAAGAAAAGAAATGGATTACCAAACTTGGTGCCCTATTTAATCCAGGGCTTAATGAATATTTATGAGTCAAATTTTTGTGATGTCTAAATATTAATTAGTGTAACATGAATATTCATGAGTTTAATGACTATGATGTTTCTTGTCAGCCAATCAAATGTTTTGTTTTACCATATAAGACTTTTTTCACTTGGTAAGCTTTTTTCTATTATACACTGAAGAAGGCCAGGTTAAATCCAGGCCGAAACCGGTCTGTTAAATTAAGCTTTTTATGAAGTCTTAAGTAGTTTTAATAAACTACATTTTTTCATGGCTCACTTGTTGCTGGCTTAGTTTTTTCTTTATTTTATATTTTTGCATCACATTTTTGGCCTGTTTTTCATAAAATTGTGTTTTTCTGGCAGATTAGTGGCAAATCATTAAAGATTGAAGTTAGAAAATAATGACATACATTTGAGTTTTAGATTTCATACCCTTCAGAAAATTCATACTAATGCAATACCTACTATTCTATTATCTTTCTAAGTTTATAAGAGCAATATTTAAAAATTGTCCTTATTTTTGTTCCTTTGTCCCACTTCTGTTTATGGCTTTGTCCAGATTTCTTGCTCCATGTTTGAGAGGTATGACAAAAGTGTCAGGGCCATCACCATCAGCCAGAGACATTTCAAATTGTAACATACTTGTTACACCCCACTTCCTCATGTAGTGACTCTGGATATGTCCAAGCATGGCAAGGAGCAGTTATGCAGTGTAAGTGTGCAGAGTATCCCCCATCCAAGGTAGACAGTGGCTTTTCATCTGTCCTTGATTTTGCAGAATGTTCTGGTTTTCTGTCATATTTTTATACTATTGATTTATGCTTCTCCCTACATCACAAGATGGGTTGCCAACTGGCTCATTGACAGAACCCACACTGTAAAAGTTGCAGACTCCAAATATGACTTAAAACCAGTGACAAGTGGAGTACCACAGGGTTCAGTCCTGGGACCTCTCCTGTTTGGTATCTACTTTTCTGAAGTACAGGCTAACACAGGAGGACTCTGGCTACTGAAGTTCATAGATGACTGCAAACTAGGAGCCATAGTCGAGACCCCAAATGATGTGGACATCCTACAGAAGGGCCTCACTGAGACAGATGCCTGGTGTCGGAGGCATGGCCTCAAGCTCAATACCAAAAAGTGCATTGTCATCCCCTTTGGTAAAAACTCTGTACCCATGAACTACCACATAAACGGCAGTCTACTTAATGCCAAATGTGTGATAAGAGACCTTGGGACCGAGGTGGACAGTAGTCTCTCCTTTGATAATCACATCACCACAGTAGTCAGGAAATCCTTCTATGTGGCACACCTCATCACAAAAGGATTCTCATCCAGGAATAAAGAGGTCATTGTTCCCCTCTACTCGGCACTCATTATACCCATTATAGAGTACAATGCCCCTTTTGGAATGTACCTCACAAGACATCTGCAGCAGCTGAAAAGGCCACAGAAGTACCTCACAAAGAGGATTACTGGCCTCAAACAGATGCCCCATACTGACCGTCTCAAAGAAACTCCAGCTTTACTCTGTAACGTATCACCTACTCTGAAGAGATCTCTGCGTAACATATAAAGTTATGTCAAACTCAGAGCTGTTGGACATGCTACACCTAAAGAAATCCCAATCCCTCTGAGCTACACACTCTAGGGACTGAAATCTTGTCACCACAATAAACAGGACATGCTGGAGGGCTAGATTCCTGCCCCAGAGACTTCCTATACTCTGGAAGAAGCTACCCATCTATGTCAAGCAAAGATCCTCATTAGCACACTTCAAGAAAAATCTTGATGAGTGGATGGGAGATAGGAAATACACCCCAGGCATCGCTTTTGTGGCTCTGATCAACAGGGGCACAGGAAATTAACTTTCTTGGGTGGCATAAGCCAGGGAACCTTGTTGGCTAGGCATACGTAGGCCCTTGGGCCAATAGCCTAGTACCTACCTATGTACCTATGAACCTATGATATTAAGTAAGCTGTCATGTAGCCAATGCATTGAAATATTTTTTTCTTCTACACTGCATTTTGTCTTGATTGGACTCTCAAAATGATGGTTTGGTACAAAGGACAGCATATTTAATTAAAGTCCCAGTGTTTGTGGTTTTGAGCATGGCCCCACCCCTTTCTGGTTAGCCACACCCACCCCCTTGGCCCCACCCATTCAGCTGACTACTGCAGCCTCCCTTTCATTTGAAGTCACCAGCCGCCACTGCTAATGGGGTGTTTGATTTTTTGTTTGAAGGTTTTCATTAAAACAAAAAGTCTTGTAAAGTGTGACATAGGTTCAAATGGAGATGACAATAAGCAACTTTATAAAGGATCAACCTGCCAATCATTTGAGGGTGCATGTAATACAAAAGTTGGAAACAGACATTTAAGAAAGCTATCATATACAATATATGAGAATAATAACTTCTTATCATAATGGCTACACTATGCATATTATTTTGGAATGTGAATGGTCTCACAGGTATAGACAAAAAAGGTAGGAGTACTGAATTGTATTAAGAAATGCAGAGTACAAATAACAATACTACAGAAGACACATTTGAAAAGAAGTGAGCATGTGAATTTGATAACGAAAAGATTAAGATGGATATTCAACAGAATATCGGGAACAAAGGAAAAGGTAAGCGCTTATACTAATTGTTAGAGGTACTCCAATAGTGATAGAAGAGAAAAAAAGATAGCAATTACAGATTTCTGGTAGCAAGGAGTTCCTGGCAAGGGAGGAGAATTATGGTGGCAAGTATTTATATTCCACCTAAAACTGCCATTATGAAGCTTAAGAACATTTTGGGAAAATAATCAGCTTTTAGCAGGGAATATTACTTATAAATGGGGACTGGGACTTGATTTGCAACAGTAAGGATGAATTGGGGGGCTAAAATGGAAAATATAACAAAAGTAGCAGAATTTTGAAGTAATTTATAAAATATCAGTTATGGAAGACATGAATTCAGTAGCAGGAACTTGGATAGAATTTGCATATTATTCCCCAAGGTACAATAACTGGGCTAGGTGAAACAGAAATTATATTTCACAGGAACATGTGCATTTAGTTAAAAGCTTCAATGCACAACCAATAATTATTTCAGATCATGTGCCAATAACAACTGGGATAAAATGAAGGTAAAATAAATAGAAATGAGACAATGGCACTTCCCAGCCTACTTGTTAAAAAGAGGGGAATTTAAGGAAGCATACCTTTCAACTGTACAGATTTTTGCAGAATGTCCAGATTTTTGGCACCTATTTTTGGTCCATTTTTCATAAAAAATATAGTTTTCTGGCAAATTAGTAGCAAATCATTAAAGATTGAAGTTAGACATATGACCAACATTTCAGTTTCAGACTTCATTTCCTTCAGAAAATTCATACTAATGCAAAACCTGTTTTTCTATCAAGTTTGTAAGAGCAATATTTTTAAAAAAATCCCTGTTTTGGGACCTTTGTCCCACTTTTATTTACTATTATTACACACTTTAACGAAAGCACTTTTATCAAAAAAGTACTTTTTTTTGAAGCGCTTTAATAAAAAAAAAAAAAAAAAAAAAAAAACAGTACATTAATGTTTTAGCAGGGGGCTTTGCCCCCCTGCACCCCCCCCATGTGGGGGGCTGTGCCACCCACACACCCCTACTTTAATATTCTCCCTCCGAGACCGCACACTGCTCTCTGTCCATTTAAGTGTTTCAGTGCCTCTAAGTATTTTTTAAAGTCTTTAATGTCAGTGAAGATATATAACACTATGTTAAGTTACTTTCTTTAAGTAACTAATAAGTGCACCCTCTCAAACTTTAAAGAGTTTTGTCCTTTTAATACTAGATCTCTTAGATGACTTCTCTTCACGATGACTGACTGTAGCTGGAGGTGGGAAGGATATTGATGTAACATGACTAGAATTCAGACATTTTTCTTTTTTTTAGTGCATTAAAGAGGATAAGAAGCAGTGAGTAAATTACTGCAAGAAATAATATCCTCAGAACCAAGAAGCACCTCCTCTGAATCAAGGAAGGTTTGGTTCCAGAAATGGTGGACTGTGGCTGGTAGTAGGTCATATACTGAGATGACTCGACAAGAAATCAGATGGTGTCTGAAGTAGGAAGCTATAAAGGTAATACAGCAGAATTTTAAGTTGGTACTGGAGAGTATGAATGAGAAAAGAACAACAGAGCAGGAAATCTGAATGGGTAACTGTAATTCGGCTTCCTGGCATCCGGACGTATAGTGAGGTAATGCAACAGGAACTTGACTATGTTGGATAGTAGGAAGCTAGAAAGGTAACATGGCACTAAGTACCTTCAGTGTTTCTGAGTAAAAAAATAATAAGGCACCACAGCAGTGAATTTAAATAGGTTTACTGTGTAAATGGACTTCCTGCAGCAGTAATTGTATCCTAAGCAGCTGTGTGCAACAACAACAAGGATGAAAGGTTGTATTGGGAGTTGGAAGGACTCAAAGGTTGGGACTGTCAGTATTTCAGACAGGATACCTGTGTATGAATGAAATTATCTACTTGAGCAGAGCACAAATGCAGCTGTGAGCAACATCAAAAAGATGGACATCCTTATGAACGTACCATGGGAACTAAGAAGGAGGAGGAGAAAGGGATGCCATGGAGGAGTGAAACGATATGGGAAGCAGAAGGTAGGTAATGGACAACAGGGACGCAATAGGGAGGCAACAAGAATAAGGTAAAAGCTGTATCTCCCCACCTTGATCATGAGCAATATTAGATCACTTGACAACAAGAAGGATGACCTCGTAGTGCTGGTCAAAAAGAAAAGGGAATTCTGGGACTGCAGTTTAATGAGACATGGTTGCATGAGCATATACCTGATACAACAGTAGATAGTGATGGCTTCCAGTGTGTAAGGGCAGAGAGAGAGAGAGAGAGAGGAAGTTGAAAGTAGGAAAAGCGAAGGAGGGGGTTTGTTTTTTTCATCAATGAGCATTTGTGCCACATAGTAACTAAAGAACAGATCTGCAGCCCGGACATTGAGTTATTAGTGGGGAGGCTATGTCCATGCTATATGGCCAGAGAGTTCTCCCATGCAGTTGCTATTGCAAACCTACATCCCACCCTCAGCCAATGCTATGGCAGTATGCATCCATTGGGAAGTCATCCATCCCTGGTAACTATCATATTGACAACACAGCCCTTAGAGTTGACCCAGTAGTCAGGGACTTAGGGACACACATAGATAGTAATCTAGCCTTTGGTCATTATGTGTCTACAGTGGTGAGGAAATCATTCAATTTTGTGCAACTTATAAACAAAAATATGGCATCTAAGTCTAAGGAAGTCATTGTTCCACTGTATTCGGCATTCATCAGACCTATCATTGAGTACAATGCCCCCTTTGGTATGTACCTAACCAGGCATACCCAACAACTGAAACATTCACAGAGGTTTCTAACTAAAAGAATACAGGGCATAAGTAATATATCCTATGCAGGCCACATCAAGGCCCTATCCCTGTATGCTGTCTCCTACAGGCTTTTGAGGGGAGATCTATGCCTGGCCTACAGGGCATTGTCCGAGCCCACTCTGATGGACCTCCTCCATATCCAAAAAACAAACAGTGCCAGAACTACCCATTCTAAAGACTTATACCTTGCCTGTGATATAAATAGGACATGCTGGAGAGATAGGTATGTATCCTAGAAACTCCCCATCTATGGAATAGGCTCCCCATCAATGTAAAGCAGAGTTCCTCCCTTATCCAATTCAGTTGCAACTTGGACAATTGGATGGGAAACCAGAAATTCATCCCTGGTTTGGTACCTATGTCTCTGATGCAAACAGGTAACCTGTAAATGGTTCATCTCCCAGGCCCATGCTTACACTTATCAAGGGTATCAGAATGTGTCAATGATTCGGGATGCATGGCTAGGCTTAAAAAGGTCCTTGTGGTCATTAGCCTAGTAAACACCTATGAACCTATGAACATCATCCACTCGGTCTCTGCAAGACTCCTGACAAATCATCCAGATGCTCTTGTCCTCATCTCCAGGGATGTCAACCATATCTCCCTAAATAGAATGCTCAGCAGTTTCTCCCAGTTTGTCAATTGTCCCACCAGGGAGAACAGAACACTGGGCCTAATGTATGCAAATCTCCCCCTCTATGTGCCACTGGTTAAGAGGCAGCCATCCATCATCAGGAAGGTTAGGAAGGCCAGGAAATGGATGAGAGAAACCAGTGCAACCCTTCAGGACTGCTTTGAGACCATGGAATGGGATGCCTGTGTGAGCCTCATGGGGACATCAGTACCCTCACTGACTGTGTCACTGAATACATCAACTGCTGTGTGGAAACCACTATACCATTAAAAGCTATACACTGCTTCCCAGACAAGCCATGGCTCACCAAGGATATCAAAGTCCTCCAGAACAGGAAAAAGAAAGTATTCAGTTCCAGATACAGTGGCACAGTGAAAAGGGCACAGACACAGCTGGTTGAGAAGATTAAGGAGGGAAAGGACAAGTACAGGAGGAAGATAGAACAAAAAATGCAACAATGTAACAGCAAAGAAGTATGGAAGGGGATGAACACCATTACAGGCTATAAATCCAGCTGCCTTGTGACAGAGAGGAGTAAATTGATAGCTAATCAGTTTAACATGTTCTTTAATAGGTTTGATAACACGCACTGGAAAAACATGCAATGTGGTCCCCACTTGCAAAGAGAAGATGCCGTCCTGGATAACAAAATGCATACCTTGCCTGTCTCCAGTCCAGTCTTTACTGTTCAATACAGGGGGGGGGAGGTACACAATTACATCCGGACCATATGGCACAAATAAAAAATGCCCACACTTCCATTTTAGCTGGCAAAGCAGGAGATACCTGTTCAGCTATCATACTATCAGAGGACCAGGTGATTAGAGAACTAAGAAGACTTTGCTCTACAAAAGCAGTGGGTTCTGATGGCATTAACCCATTGGTGTTGAAGACCTGTGTCGCACAGCCTGGAGGGATGCTACTCAGGGGTACCTGTGTTGTGGAAAACATCCTGCCTGATTTCGGTGCCAAAGAAGGCACACCTGGGGGATACTTAAGATTACAGGCCTGTGGCACTCATGTCACATTGCATGAAAGTCCTTGAGAGGCTGGTCCTGGAAGTACTTCACCCAAAGGTCAGGTCAGAACTAAACCCTCTTCAGTTTGTATTTCAGGAGAAGATAGGGGTCAAAGATGCCATTATCCACCTTATGCACAGAGCATACAGTCACCTGGACAAACCAGGAGGATCCCTCAGAATCATGTTGTTCAATTTCTCAAGTGCCTTTAACACCTTCCAACCAGACAGGCTAGGAGTAAGCTGTCAGTAATGAATATGGATGCTCCCTTAGTTTCATGGATCCTGGATTATGTGACATACAGGCCCCAATATGTGCAACTGCAGGGCTATGTAACACAGGAGCACCACAGGGGACAGTTTTATATCCTTTTCTTTTCACCCTGTATACTACAGACTTCAGGTATAACACTGAGTGCTGTCACCTGCAAAGATTCTTGGATAACTCAGTCATAGTAGGAAGTATCAGGCATGGAGACAAGAAGGAATACAGGATGGTGGTCGACAGCTTTGTGAGCTGGTATGAGATTAATCTGTTGCAGCTGAACATCAGTAAAATGATGGAGCTGGTGGTAGATCCAGGGAGATCATGATCTCATTCCCCAATGACCCCTCTGTCTGATTGTTCAGGACTACAAGTATTTGGGGGTGCACCTAGACAGTAAGCTGGACTGGTCCAAAATCTCAAAGGTGGCATATAAAAAGAGTCAGAGTAGACTGCACATATTACTTAGAATCAGATCCTTTGGAGTCGCCAACACTATGCTGTGGTTGTTCTATGAGACTGTAATGGACAGTGCTGTATTCTCAGTGACATGCTGGGGTAGTAGCAGAACACTATGCTGTGGTTGTTCTATGAGACTGTAATGGACAGTGCTATCTTCTTCTCAGTGACATGCTGGGGTAGTAGCATAAAGAAGACTGAGGCAAACAGACTCAATAAATTGTTAAGGAGTCTGACTCAGTAGTTGGAGAAGAACTGGACACCTTTTAAACAGTGGCTGAGAGAAGAATGTTAGCGCTACTAAAGTCCATTGTGGAAAATACTGACCACTCACTCAACAGAGTGGTGGTGGAACAGAGAAGTTCCTTTAGCAGGAGACTGACTAGAATAAAGTGTCCCATTTAACATCACAGGAAATCCTTCCTGCCTACAGCCATATGGATATATATGTAAAATATATGTATATGTATGCAATATGTATATATATACATATGGAATATATGCAAATTACCCTTTAAGAATATCAGGTGCAAATTACCCTTTAAGGATATATATCCCATGTCGTCTCTGTTACAAGAGGTTTACGATATTACACAGTGGAAAGTCTAGCTTTGCTAGATTTTTCTTTTTGTGTTTTCTTGGCAAGGTCTTGAAAGAAAACTTACCAGCATGAAATTTGCCAGTCATAACAAAATAAGGGTCGTGCTGCTAAAAGCTAGGAGCTTAAAATGAAAACTACACACCCTGGAAGCACTTCTATCAGTGGAAGATGTAGATGTCTGTGCAGTCACACAAACCTGGTTCAAGGCCTCAGAGAGTACCCCAGCCTTGCAAGTCTACTATGCCTTCCACACCTTCAGACCGCAAAATGAACATGTGAGAATAAAAGGAGGTGATGTTTCTATCTATATTAAAGATAAATTCACCTCCTGTCTAGTTAGACTGGACATCTTCATGGAATTACTCCAAGTTCAGGTTACAGTGGGTAAGACCCCCATTCAAGGCATAGCCAGTTATAGAGCCTTCTCCATTGGTCATGATGCACATGAAGCCTACTTGACCAAACTGGAGACAATCCAAATATTATTGAACACTCTGGTTACAGGGGATTTCAATTATCCCACCATCAACTGGGACACCTATGATAGCCTAACTCACTAGAGCAAAAGTTCCTTGAATTTTTTAACTCAAATGCCTGGAACAAATTGTTCATACCCTGACAAGAGGAACAAACACACTAGATCTGGTCCTCACTAACATGCCAAACAGATGCACTACCACATCTGTCAGACACTGACCACAAATCAATCACCTTCAAGCTAAAACTAACACCAGAACTCACAATGGGTGAAATCAGACTAAAAAACTTCACCAAGACAAACTACACCCTCTAGATGAAAGTATAAATGCATTCTGAGCCCTACCACCAGCTGAAAATGGTAACTACACCAAAGCTTACACTACAGTCCTGTACAATCATTTGCATAAGTGTGTCGACTCAGCTTTATCAGAAAGATTCAAAGTCAGAGCCCCAACTATAAACAAGCTGCCATGGTGGACATCCAGCATCAACAAACTTTACAGTAAAAGCAAAAAGCTGCTGTCCAAGAAAACAAAGGCAAGACCCCAAAAATGGAAAAGCACCCTCCTCAGTCTCAACAGGCAAATAAGACAACTTGTTAAATCATCTAAGGGCTTCTTTGGGAAAAACTTAGCAAGCACAGCCAAGGATAACCACAAGGCCTTTTACAGCTGCATACATAGCCTAAAAGATAGGGCCCAAGCATGAACAGAACTAGTGACCAATGGTATCACACACACTGCCCCTTCAGAGATAGCAAATCTGCTAGCAGATAAAGTAGGTTTGGTGAAAATTTACGCCCTTATCTCTTCCAAACCTATCACAAACCTTCCACCAAACTTCCCCCCACCCCACATACCTGAAGAACAGGTCATCAAAGCCTTTTCCAAGACAAAAAACACAGGCTCTAAGGGACCAGCCGGCATCCCAGGCTGTCTTCTAAATAGACTAAAATATGAACTAACATCACCATTAAGTACCCCTTTCAAGAATAGTCTAACCACAGGCTTTGTGGTTTGTTGGAATGGAAAACAGCAACAGTTATTCCCCTCCACAAAGGTGGGTTAGCAACAGGCCCATAAGCCTGGCCAGCATCATCTGCAAGGCCATGGAATGAATCATTATGGACCTCATAAATAAAGACAAGTCCTGGATCGTACTCAATTTGGCTTCTTCAAGGGCAGATCTTGCCTGTTAAATCTGGTGGATTTTACTGAAAATGTGACCAGAGCCATCAACGAGGGCAAATCTATGCACACAGCATACTTTGACTTGGCAAAGCTTTTGGCACAACCCTACACTCAGGCATTTCGGATAGGCTTAGCAAACTGAATGCAAACCCCTTCATTGGAAGATGGGTTGCCAACTGGCTCACAAACTGGACACACACACTATCAAAGTGGGTGACTCCACATCAACCAGCAGACCTGTTACCAGAGGTGTGCCACATTGGTCAGTGCTGGACTTCCTACTGTTTGGTATATACTTCCCAGAAGTTCAGGTCAAAACTAAGGGGTTGTGCCTACCAAGTTTGCAAAAGACTGCAAACTGTATGCAATTATTGCACCCCCAAATTATGTCAATATACTCCAGAAGGGTCTTACGTAAACCATCTACTGGTGTCTTAGTCACGGCCTCACATTGAATGCAAAAAAATGCATCATCATTCCCTTTGGTACAAACAATGTCCCTTCACACTATAAAATCAACAACAATACTCTAAGTACCCATGAAATGGTAAGGGACCTGGGATCATAATTTGACTGCAACCTTACCTTCAACCACCATGTGTCTACTGTAGTAAAGAAGGCTTTCTATATAGCACACTTGATTACTAAAGGCATCGTCTTGAGAGCAAAAGAGGTTATAACCTTTCTATGCTCAGCACTAATCCGGCCCATAATTGAGTATAATGCCCTGATTGGCATGTACAGTGCAAAGCACCTACAGCAATTGGGAAGAGACCTCAGAGGTTCCTAACTACGGAAATCACGTGACTCCAACATGTGCCTTACATAAACCAACTAAAGTCTCTGTCAATATACTCTGTATCATATAGACTTCTTAGGGGAGACTTATGCCTGGCTTACAGAGCAATCTCAGATCCAAACCTAATGAACTTGCTGCATATCCTTAAATCAAATGGGACTAATGCTATCCATTCCAGGGACCTAAGTATGGCCTGCAACTTAAATAGGGCATGCTGGAAGGACAGATTTCTCTCCCAGTGACTGCTGCTTCTTTGAAATAGGCTACCTATTCATGTGAAACAGAGCACCTCTATGACACTGTCCAAGAAAAACCTGGTCGATTTCTTTGAAACAGTCACAAAGGCCATTGACAAGGGGAAGGTGGTTCACACAGCTTACCTGGACCTCGCAAAAGCCTTCGATACAATACCCCACTCGGGCATTATTGATAAGCTCACCAGCTTAAATATAAACCCCTATGTCACTAGATGGGTTGCAAACTGGCTCAAGGACAGAACCCACATGGTTAGAATAGCTGGAGCCATGTCAGACTCCAAACCAGTTACAAGTGGCATCCCACAAGGCTCAGTCTTGGGACCTCTCTTGTTCGGTATATATTTCTCGGAGGTACAGGCCAACATGGAAGGACTGTGGCTGACTAAGTTAGCAGATGACTGCAAACTGGGTGCCATAATAGACTCTCCAGCCGACACAAGCATCCTCCAAAAGGGCCTCATAGAAACAGACAACTGGTGCCAGAGCCATGGCCTCAAGCTAAATGCCAAAAAGTGTATAGTCATCCCCTTTGGCAAAAACAAAGTGCCCACAAATTACCACATAGGTGGTAATCCATTAAGTACAGAAGAAGTAATTAGGGACCTGGGGACCCAAGTTGATAGCAATCTCTCATTTGACAACCACGTGGCCAAAGTGGTTAGAAAAACATTTTATATAGCCCACCTAATCATGAAGGGATTCACATCTAGATCAGGGGAGGTTAACATGCCTCTTTACTCATCCCTCATCAGGCCCATAATTGAGTGCAATGCCCCTTTTGGGATGTACCTTACCAGACACCTGCAGCAACTGGAAAGACACCAAAAGTACCTCACTAAGAGGACCAAGGGGCTCAAACAGATGCCATATGCTGCCCGGTTAAAGAAACTCCAGCTCTACTCAGTGGCATACCACCTGCTCAGAGGCGATCTGTGCCTGACTTATAAAGCCATGTCCAACCCGGAATTAATGGACATGCTGCACCTCAGAAAATCCAAATCCCATCGAGCTACGCGCTCGAGGGACTTAAACCTCAGCACTGAAATAAATAGGACATGCTGGAGGGACAGATTCATAACCCAGAGGCTCCCTTCACTCTGGAATAAAATCCCAGTCCAGGTTAGGCCGAGTCCCTCATTGACTCTCTTCAAGAGGAATCTTGATGAGTGGATGGGAGATCGTAGGTTTACCCCGGGTATCACTTCTGTGTCACTGTTAGACAGAGGCACAGTATACTAACCTCGAAAAAGGGCATAGCAAAATTAATTTAAAATGGGTGGCGAAAGCCATACACACTCTGGCTAGGCTTATAAATGCCCTAGGGCAGATAGCCTAGTATGAACCTATGAACCTATGAGTGGATGGGATGCCATAAATACTTAGTGGGAGTAACACCCACAACCCTGCTGGACATATGCACCCGTTACTAAATGCAATCTTAGGTATTAACTAACATTTCTATGGTATTACATTAGGATGAAATAGCTAGGCCTGAAATAACCTCTGGGTCAATAGCCTAGTAACCTCCTATGATCCTATGATTCTGATTTATGGAAGATTTAGCTATGATAACTTTAGAAACAGAAAAATGACAAAAGTACCTAAAAAACATTCAGTTGTAAACCACAATAAAAAATAAATATTACAAACAATAATAAAAAATTATAAAAAATGAATTAAAGATTGAAACAATCATTAGAAAAGCGCCAAGAAACAATATCCAAAGAGGTGTATAAAATAATACTAAAGCTAGAGCTCATTAACTAGGCTGAAATAGAAATAACACAAATGTGTAACAATCAATAAAGCAAGTACATTTAGCAAAATTGGTATAAATAACTATATTGTAACTATGTAACAATAAGATGTTGTAGAATGTAAACTAAATGTTTTTACAAAAAAAAAAAGTACAAATACAAAATTGAACCAAATCTAATTATACTTCACAAAGTTATACCACTATAGGTAATTATCTATTTACTAAGCCATATTCTTTGAATAAAAATGAAAACAAAACTACATATAATACAAGTAGCCAACTATCTAAGGTCATTAAAAAGTTCAATGTTTCCTGTTGTTCTAATACTATCTAAAAGTAGCCACCACATAATGGAGGCTGTTGTGACCTGCCAATGAAAACAAAAAACGCGTCTAACATGTGCTATGATGAGCCCCTCTGAAAAAGTAATAGTTGATGAACCACTGAAATGTACTACAAATGTTCATATATTCTTTTGTGTTTAGCTAAAGATTTATTCAAATCACTTTGAAATTTTTTTTTGAAACTGCTATATAGACCACTAGTTAAATGTCAGTTTTGCTTATAACCATTTATGGGCATTTTTCTTTTCGCCCAACAGACACAAATGCTTTAGATACACAGTTTTGCAACATTGGCACACAGTATGATTTTCCTTTTAACAAGAGGTTGTTTCAACATACACATGTCGCAACCTAGAACACACCCTTTCAGATTCATACCCATTCTATGTTTTCAGGAAACTCTCAGTTTCAATAGTTGTTTCTGTTTCTGGCCTCTCCTATAAGTGATGTTCTTATACCTACCTACCCTACTCACAAACTGTTGATTAAAGAAAATTACAAAAAGGTTACTCTGAATAATATTTGATATTACATTGGCATCACTATCCTAGCAAGTGGAAACCTTAGGATGTTCTGAATTCTTCATATCTCTACTTAATTTTTGCGGTCATCCAACCTCTAAATGAAGTGGTTTTCTGAACCCAAATTCTCTTTTCATGTTGTTACTATTTCAAATCTTCTGTAAAATCACCTACATCGGAGACCACAAATGGTATTCTGAATCAATTGTCTTCTAAACAACAAATCACCTACATCGGAGATAGAGCGAGAGAAAAGTACATGTTGTAAAGAACAGTGCTTTTTTTCTGATGTAAAGGGTGAGAGCTACCTACTCAAATAACCAACTAATTCTGACATTCAGAAATGTTATGTTGATAGGAATCTTAAACTCATTGAATAATTAAAAATATCATCAAGAAATGTGTTGTTCAATAAAACTGCGGGTATTAGTAAATCTCCAGATCATATAAAATCCCAGATCATTGTAAACCAAAGTGGGAATTAGTTCTATATTTTGGTAAAAAATTGTTTGGAACAAAAACGATATGTCATTGGCAAGATACATATTGTAAAACTGGGTACACAAGAACAAAATTGAACCATAAGAATTACATGTCTGTTTGCAAACGTGCAGCAACAAGAAAAGTCCCATTAAATGATTTTAAGTGACCTCTAAAAATCCCAAGTGGCAAATACAAGTTTTTTAAAAAATGGCTCAAGAGTTTCACCAAATTGTCAAGTGATTGGATGCCCTATGGGAAATGACAGTATATAAATCTCCACTGATGCCCAACTCAAGGGAAAAATGACAGTATATAACCTTTATATCAACTGTCAGAAAAATAAAGTTGGAATCACAAATGTCCACTTGATATTTTTCTCATATCCCAAGAGAGTCCTGGCAATGGTACTCATTCTTAATAGTGGTTGGTCCATGCTGTCAACCTATAGGTCTAGATATGTAACGGATCCCTCCCATCCACTTTAGGGGGTTCAAGTGTGTAAACCTCAAATTTACAATTTTTGGAATTCCATGTAGTGGGAAATACCGGAGTTGGCATGATGAGATATAAATTGTTTTGATTTTTATTTGCTCATTTTCCAGAGAAAGATCATCATAGAGAATAAAGATTATGAATTATATTTATCTCATATATTTATTTGTTATAATCAGGATATCCATCATAACTCATCCTCCTTATTTTCATGATTTTCACTAATTTAGCATTATTTCATAAGCAACTGAATGAATGTAATCAATTGAATTATCTAATTTCGGCATCTTTCTTTGTCACCAACGTGCCAATTAGTTATTCTTGTTATTGATTTCTCCTGCGCTGCTGTGCGTTGCTTTTTAAGAACTTAAGACAAATCTAGCCTGCACATAAAAAACAAGAGAAACAAAGTGTTACTAAGAAGATTTAAAAAACACTAGAAACCACAATGTTATTTAGTTTTTTCGGAGTATTGCCTCACACACGTCAGATGGTTTTCTCTCTTCTACAATTTTAGTTAAACTATGGTTTCTCACAAAGATAACTTTTTATTCGGGACAAAAGAAAGACCCACTGTCAAAACTTCTCAATATTATTATCCACTGTCACACAGAATTAATGGTCTACTTTAAAGTCACTTAGCTGACCCAGTCCGATGTATTTCCAATAAGCGTCCCACTTGTTTCCCTGTTCCCTCTTCTTTGTATGCGTCCCAGCGCTCTTTGTACTTCGGGGGACGCTTCTGATTGGCGTGTTAAGTGAAAGTTGCTATGTTCGAGGTCACTCATCTCTTCTGTTTCTGTGAAACCCCCAGTGGTTGTTTCATTTTGAAAGTACCTCTTTCATATTTACGATCATTGTTATTGTTATTTTGGGCTGTTTGATTGTTTTTTAGTCTTTATTACGGTTGCCTATTTCGATATTGGTTACTGGTTCTTCTTGTCCATTGATTTTTATTGACAGCATCCCTTCAAAGTTAATGCTGCTACTTGACCTTAATGGGGGGTGGGGATGTTTTTATTATTATTATAGTCAAGCATATCTCTATCAATTTTATAGTCTTGTTTATCTCTATTTTTTTGATAGAACTTTCACTGCCAGACAACACTTAGGGTGAAATCATACTTATATATTACAAAGTCAACAATATGCTCTTTAAGCAAGACTAAGATTAGTTGTGCTGTTTTGTAGGTGAGCTGATCTCTATGAGAATAAAATTCTTCAAGATTCCATATTAAAGTCAAGATTCCATAAAGTCATAAACTCAAAAAGTTCTTAAAGAAAAAAAAGAATTATGAAAATGCCAAATATTGAATAGAAAAATTGTCTTTAAAATGTTTAAAATAGACTGCTTGCCTTAGATAGATATTACATAATTCTTTGTATTTTAATTCATTTATTTTTTTATTTATTCAAAGGCCCTTTAAATGTAAAAATTTTAAAAGTTTTGCTGGACCTGATTTAGTTGGGATTTGTACTTGTATTTTAGCTTCATATTAGTTCATTTGTATATTTATTTTCAAAAAAAACAGTTTAAGTTTACACAACACATTCTATTTTATTATATAGCAACATATCTTAGTGATAGGATATTTTAAGTAATTATTTGTACAAATCTTTCAAGATTGGTATATGCTCATGTATGCTCATTTTTCAATACAGTTATTAGGCTTTGCTAGCTATGCTGGCCCAATGCCTGAAAGAATTTTTTTCAATGTGTTTTTCTAATGTTTTTTTTTGTCTTTTTTCTAATATTTTATTATTTTTTATTATTGTTTGTAATATTGTGTTTATTATTAGTTGACAACTGAATAATATTTCTTTTAAATTCATAAACAGTAACAATTTATTATTTTCTTTAGAAACAGATGAGGCTTAATAATTAACTATTAAGATAGGAGGAGATGAGATAAAAATTATGACGTTTAATCAATTTGCAGGAAAGACTCCAGGAATATATGGTATTCCTGGGGAAGTTTGGAATCTAGGAAGAATAAAGTGATAAAGATCTGGAAGGTTTTGTTTAACAGTATTTAAAAAAGGAGCAGAAGCTTCAACATCCTGGAAGAGAGCTGTGGTGGCTGTAATGCAGAAAGATGGTAAAGAACCATCAGACCCAGCTTCATATAGGCCCATTTCAATTTAACTCATGATTATAAAGTGTTTATATCTATAATACCTAAAGAGAGGGAAAGGTTTGCCAAAATTGATAGATATAGATCAATATGGTTTTGTGGAGGGGAGACAAACATTTGACAACATTAACAGAACAGTGATGATCCACAGGGAAGCATAATGTCAGAAAATATTGTTGTTGTTAGAAAATCTTTATGTAGAAAAAGCATTCAACAGAGTAAGCTGGGACTTTATGAGTAGGGCAATGGAAGCATTTACATTCCCTTATACAATAACAAGGTTAATTAGGAGGGTATATGAGGTGTCAGAGGCAAAATAAAGTGGAAGAGTTCCTCTCCGATGAGTTGAGTCCTTGTTCCCCTTTGTTATTTGCATTTTATTTAGAGCTACTGATATGGTAATCAAAAAAGTTAGCTTTATTTGTAGCTGATGAAACCAGAAAAGGACATGTTAATATTGTGGAACGTTCTGAGACAGTTTCAAGTCTTTATGGGATATAAAATTAACGAAGTAAAAACAAAGCCTATATCAGTAAACTATGTACTATATATGAATTGGTTCAGCAATACCCATATTTATGGAGACATGATAAAATGAACTCTTTAGACGTATGGGTTAAAAAAGGATGCTGTTATAGCAGCCGAGGATATGTGGAATGAGACTAAAAAAAAACAATACAAAAACTGAGAAACTGGAAGCTCTTGTATATGGATATGGGTAGCAACATATAACCAGTGAAAATGTTTTTAGTCCCTTTAGTTTTTTATATATAGTTCAGGCATATTTTTATCAACCAGAGGAGAAGTTGTGGACAGTAATTAATAAAGAGTTGAAGGATTTTTTTCTGGGAGGGGAAGAGGGCAAATTTCAAGTGGGATAAGCTGATTCTTCCAATAGAATAAGGTGGTTTGGATTACCTGATAAGAAGTTAAGCTCCATAGTTAAGGCTCATATACATAACACAAGCAGAAAGGTATAATTTAAAGTGGAAAGGGTTGTTAATAAGGTAATATGAAAATTCAAGAAATAAGGAAAGAGTGGGATTTTGGATGCAGATCCTTAAGTAGAATAACAACAGCCATACAGAATATTATATTCATAAAATACCGGAAAGTATTCTAAGAACTAAACCAACATGAAAATGGAGAAAGGAGATTCTTCCAATACAGATGATTGAAATTAGGGGTGCAGGTAATAGGCAAGAGGTGGCTGGAATTTACTGGAGAAAACTGGCAAAGGTGCCAAAGTATTGGGAGAAAATAACTGGAGAGGGAAAAGTAATAGAATGTGAAGAGACCAAGAAGATGTTTGGACTGCAGACTAGAGACTGCCTGCCCTATCAGAGATTGTTATCAGCTTATAGGCAAAGAGGGGAATCCAAGGTGAAAGACCTGCTCTGATTTAGTTTTTATTTGAATCTAGAACAGAAGCTGTTAAAAAGGGTTTACCTTTATAACAGCAATCTCAAAAAGGTCGACCCAGCTTCCGCGAACACCGAAGTGCGAACGTCCCAAACTACGAAAATCACAGATGCAAACAGCTAAATCTCACCCCCTTTTGACCCATGGTAGCACTGGTGTGCAGGTGTGGAGTGGCTGCAAATGTCAAAATTCAACATTAATTTGACATTTTAGAAGTTTTGCGGATTCGATTTTGCGGAAACGGGTCGACGATGTGGTCGGTCGATCATATGTGATCGACGATATGAAGGTAAACTGTTAAAAAGGTATAATTAATACAGCATCCAAAATATTGCATGATAACTATTGGAATCAATTAGAGGAGTATAGAAAACAATTCAGAAGACAGACTGCATAAGCAATTTACAAGGAAACAATGGGCAGACATATGTATGTCTCCCAAATATGCAACAAAGTCTAGATGATTTACAATTTTTGCTTGTAAGTTTTTGCATAGGTATTTTTATACCCCAAGTAGACTCCACAGATTTTTTTCTTTAGGTAGATGGGAAATGTTGAAGGTGTAATGAGGAAGTAAGCGATAACTAGGAGCATATGTTTTGGGAGTATAATAGGTTGGCAAACTTAGGGAACTCTGTCAGAAATACTGGGTGTGAAAGTGTGAATAACTAAGGAAATTATTTTTCCAGCTGAAATAAAGGATTTGAGTTGCCTAGATACAGTAAGGCCTTGTTAAGCGCATCTATGGTGGCTGCCAAAAAAGCAATCATTAGAAAATGGAAATCAAAGTCAAAACCAATTGCAGATGAAATAATGAAGATTATACCAAAAATAAAACTGAAAGTGGGATCTTTAGAAAAGGTTAGAAGCAAATTATATGGAAAATGAGAAATTGTGGAAACAATACACGCAAAATAATGTTTTGGAGGAGGAGTGAGGTTTGGGAGAGTGCAGCACTTGATCAATATACATGTTGTTGGATTGATGATAATTGTATTAAAGAATATATGTGATGTGTAATGTTGTAACTGTGAACATGTTATAGCTTGTTTTCTTTTATACAAATGTACGTTGTCTATTTCTAAAATGATAATTCAATAAAGGTGTTAAAAATATGGGGGGTGATTCAAATAAACAAAATACAGACCTTGCCATCCTATTTAATTGGTTAGGAAGCAAAGAATTTCTATTAAATCAGTTATAAATCCATGGCTCAATCTTTGTGACAAATCCCCACTTAAAACACATTGCTTCAGTATGACCCTTTGGGCTAAAGGTTTGGAATCATTGCAAATTTTAAATACTTAAAAAGATGGCTAGGTTAGTCAATTTCTAGTCAATTTCTATATAATAACCATCCTAAACAATTCTTTGACGTAACTTCTCTGAAAGAAGATACACTATAGGACGAGGAATATTTCTAGATCTGTTTGAATCTGGAATCATATTCATTGCAACAGTTTCTCCCAATGTAATCTCTTCTCTTAACAAACCACCGCAGACAGAATTTGCAGATTAAGGTGACTAACACTCCTTGGAGAACATGACTGCTATTCATTTTCATACAGCTAGTTGGCTGAGTCAAACAATATACTGTTATTATTATTTTTTGTTTGTTTGTTTGTTTAGAAAGGTTTTCTGTTTTTGATTGTTAAAATTTAAATGCTACTCCTTCCTGACCATTAAAGTAGTACCAGTACCTACACAGTACAGCCACAGGACTCAGAAACTAATGATGGAACTACCCTTAACTATGCAACAGAAACTTATTTACACTAAAAATGTGCATACCAATTGCAGTTTTCAGATTTATTTGAATTACTGACCCCTCAACATTGACATTCATTGTAGAAGAACTATTCGGAGACACCATGGGGCTCAATTCCAATGATCTCATTTTTGCAAAGTACAAATGAAATCCTTTCCTTTTTTAGTTTATTTTATAGATCTGTCCACTATCAGAATATTGTTTTATTTGTCTTTCCATCAGAAGTCTAAGACTTTGTAACTCTTGTCTTGGCGCTTCAAAATTTAAATATGAGTCTTACAAAAACAATGCATTCTGAAATGCCTTTATTATATTTCTAAAGTGATTTTTACAAGAGGGCTTCACTCCACAGCATTCACTGACATGGGGGGGGGGGTCCCCATTCCTCATCAATTTCTACACTAACTCAGTGATCATTCTACCTCAGAGTAGGTGGAAAATGCTGCAATACCTGTTTTGGTGTTATATATAGTCCATTTATTTACACTTATTTACACTTGTCTTTTCACTTTTCTGAAGACCACATTTATTGTCCTTACATCTGTGCCATTTTTTCAGGAATGAAATTACAAAAGAATCATCTTCTTAAATTCAGGATCTTATAGGACGATTTCTTCTTATCCATAAATATTCTAACTCATCCTTCAAAATTCAATCTCATTGTTCAAATTTAGCTTGGACAACTTGATTGGTGCCATTAAATATACAGTAGGACATACAGGCCATGCCCTCCTTGAATAAGGAAGAAGTGCCTGGATCTGGTTATTGGCAAGCTGTACATAGCCTCTAGTCTTACTGCCTTATGCATCCAATGATCTCATGATCCTTTGATTTCAGAAATGAATTCTGCATAGAATTAGGGAAGCTATTGATCATGTCATTACTGGAAATGAAAGCCCCCAGTCTATATTTTGTGAAGCAGTAAACACGGAGCTAGGTTTGCTCTTTTACCAATTGTAAGCCATCAAGTCTGGTTTAAAGATACAGTAATATTCTTGCTATGAAGCAGGCAACACAAACCTGCAATATTTTTGCCTGAGATCCAAAGGGCCCCTGAATTGACTTAAAAGGCAATGTAGATATTGGTAAACCTATTATGAAAGTCCAATATTAAGTCGCTGGTTCATATGTCCTTCTTGCTTCCAAAAAGAAGTTGCTTTAAGACCATGTTGGTCAGTGTTATTTTTAATTTCATTTATTTATTTATTTATTTATTTTACATTTGTTAACCAGGTAGTGTCCGACTGGGCCAAGGAGCCCGTTTTCAGTGGAGACCTGGGGAGAAAAGCTCCACATTCAATAACATTGTAAAGATAATACAAAATTATACAAACTCATAAAAATCCTAAAATTACATACATATAATAATACACAATGGATATGGTGGAGTCCAAACAAATCACTAGCTACTTGTATTTACACACCTATTGTAAATGTATATGGTCTATCTAACCTACTACCTATGTCTATAGCATATGTTTGTATACGTGTGCATTTACACTAAATTTAGTCTTTTGCTGATATGCTTGTTTAAAGGATCTAACTATTTAATGAAAATGGAAGTATTTATTTGGGGAGTTGACCTGTGCTCAGTAGGCTAATGAGAAGATAACATGTCTTTTTTTTTTTTTTTTAATTTGCTTTATTTCTTTCCCATTTGCTAAAACAATCTAAAACACTGAAACTGATTGCTATGAAAGTTGGCTCAGTGCAATGATTTCTGAAATGTTTACTATAGATAAAAACAAATATATGGTTAAAAAATTATCAGAACTTTATTTGTTTTATGGATCATTTATTTCTTTTATTTATTAATTTAACATGTGTTTACTAGGAAAGTCTAACTAGGACAGAACCCATTTCAAGGGAGACCTGGGGAGAAACACTCCAGACTTATGTATTTGGAATGTGGTAGGAAACCAGAGCACCCGGAAGATGCCCACATGAATGCAGGGAGGACATGCAGACTCCACACAGAAGGCACCCCAACTGAGAATGGAAACAGAGAACCAGTTGTGAGGTGGCAGTGCTAACTACTGCACCATCACACTGCTCATCTTCTTAGAAAATGTCAGAGAAATGAGAATTCATTAAAATAAGACAGAAGGTACAGCAGGCTATGATCAACATGTCATCCATCCCAGCAATTAAAACAGCCTTAGCAAGTAAAACAGATGGGAGAAGCAGATGAGAAGTAGCTGCTGCAGGATCCTAGAGTGACATTAATAGGATGACCAAAAAATGCCAGTGAAGTCTCTGAACAACAGTGAATCAGTGATAGAGTGTTAGTTAAAGATGGAGGAGACAGTGAAGCTGGTCAGACAGGCAAGAGTATGAGGGGGCATACACAGTGTGCAAAGAAAAAGTCCATCAGTCATATCAAAAAGTTAACGAATCCCCAAGAGTGCAACTGCATACCTGCTGATGTGAAAATCAGGAAAATGCAAAGCTGCAGGGCACAAACCAACCAGCCATGAAAACATAATCTAAAAGTCTATCATGTTCTAAATAGGTTATTACATAGGTTCATAGGTTCATAGGTAGGTACTAGGCTATCGGACCAAGGGCCTATGTAAGCCTAGCCAACAAGGTTCACTGGCTTACGCCACCTGAAAAAGTTATTTTCCTGTGCCACAGGAGGCATGATCTGCCTTTCACAAACCCAAACTGGGTGGGATCCAGAGTTTGGAGGTTACCAATGTCTTTGTTTATGAGTTCCATGATGATACGTTCCATGGCCTTGCAGACCAGGCTCATCAGGCTAATAGGTTGATAGTTCCCGGGATCAGTAGAGGCTCCCCCTTTGTGGAGTGGGATAACTGTTGCTGTGCACCATTCAGTGGGCACAAAGCCTGATGCGAGGCTATTATTGAACATGGTGCTTAAGCGGGGAGCCAGTTTGTTTCGAAGTTCGTGTAAAACGCAGCCTGGGATGTTGTCCGGTCCCATGGATGCTGTGTTTCTGGCTTTAGAGAGTGCAGCTTTTACCTATGTAGTTGTGATTACAGGGACTCTGCATTCTTCCTGTATAGATATGGGCTCTTTAGGGGGTGAGGAGGGGTTAAAGTTAGCACTGAACCTATCTGCCAGGATGTTAGCAATATCAGTTGGTTCTGTAATTTTCATGCCGTTGTGCTGTAACTCAGAGCAGATCTGGGTGTTGCTATTGAGATTCTTGACATAGCTATAGAATGCTTTATGGTTGTCCTTAGAATTAGTGGAGATTTCGTTATAAGGGATCTCAGCTTCTTTCTGAGGCTGACCAGGGAGCTCCTCCACTCATGGGATTTTACTCTCTTTTGCAACAGTTTCTTCCTTCTGTTGTACAGTTTGTTTATGGCAGGGGACCACCAGATTGGCTTCCTTTTTTTGGAGGATAGCGTCTTTGTTCTGTTTGGGATAGCATGATCCATGCACTTGTGTAAGTGCTTATAGAGTGCATTTGTGTAGGATTCAGCAGTCGTAACTGTATTGTCCATCTGCATGGGTGTGATCGCCACTTCTGTCTTAAGAAGCATGAAGTTGGCTTTGGAGAAATTTTTTGCTGTGGTTTCCTTAATGGGGAGGTGGGGGTGGGATGTGGATATCAAGGGTGATAAGCTTATGGTCGGATCGGACCAATGAAGAATTGACTTCAGGTGTGCCTGACTATAGAGTCACCTATGACTAGTATGTTGGGTACGTTGTTTTGCCTTATTGGCTGTGGTTGAGTAGCACACTGATTCTGTGGGCTATGTGTCATTTGGGTTGTGTTGGAGGATGAAGGTTGATGGCGTTTCTGCTTTGGAGGTCTCTGTTGCTTAGACAGATTATTATTGAGAGCTTCTGCAAATGTTTTTGTGTTACTATGTGTGGATTTTGGTGGTGTAGATTTAGTGAGACTATGTGATGAGTGTGGTGTGTTGCAAATGTTTACCTTCTCCTCATGTCTGTCAAGTTCAGTCTTGGTTGGATAGAACTTTACCTCCACTTTGGCTAGATAAGTGCATCTCTCACAGGTTGTAGTATTGGGTGGTAGGAGGAGAGGGTTGTCTGTGTACATGAGGCAATTTCTACATTGCCTCAAGATGCCAGATTCATCAGATAGACAGGAGAGAACACTGGGAGCTGACCCTTGGACATGCCTGAATAAAAAAACTATTTTCCTCTAGATAAGTAAGGAAAGTGAGTACAAGAGGTGCTTTTCTCTAAGCTAGTGAGAAAAGTAAGTACAAAACTGTTTTCCTCTCGGTAATGAGGAAGGTTCAGTGCTTTAATAATTAGTAGCTTATTTGGTGCTTACAAGTTCTGAACAAGTGCTGAGCATGAATAAGCAAATTTAAGTGCTAAAACTAAGAATATGTATCTGCACTAGACGAGTTACAGGACAGAAACAAGTGCAAATGCAGGCTTTCAAATCAGAAAGTTGAGAGAGATGGAAGAGATTGCCCAAATGGCCAACAACTACAATTTCTGGGCCAGAACCACTCCTTATGTGGTAGACAGGTTACCTAGTGCTTACCACTCCCACTGATAAGCTAGAAGGTTTCCCTCCAACACAGAAAGGCTTGGGGGGCTCAGAAGCTTACATACAGTCCTGGATACAGCAAATCTGTATCTGGAACACTAGTTACAGGAAAGGTAGGAGAAACAGGCTTACAGTTTTTTTTTTTTTTTTTACAGAAAAGTAGCAAAAACAGTAGTAAAAATAATTCACATGCAGTGCAAGCTTGCACACTTGAGTATGTAGCAATATTAAACCAAACAGTTTAAAAAATGCAATTAAATTAAAAAGGGCTAAAAGCAAGTGCAGAAAGAGTTTATTAGGTAGAATGTAGTAAAGAAATGGGACTGGGGGAGTGTCCCAGATCAAATCTACAGCGGGGCGGGCATCTGCAAAAGCCACCAAATTTAAACTGCAAACCAGAAATAGGGAGGGTGGGTGTGACAAAACAGTTTCAACAGAGATCTATGCAACAATTAACAGTACAAACTCTAAAATCAAAAAATATACTCAGCTCTGTATATTTGCAGATAGATTGGAAGGCAGTCTCTCAGAACACAGGTTCCAGCAATTAAACCCGAGCTTATATATATTTATAGGCTTTAAAACATAAAACAGTAAAAGGCTTTAAAACATAAAACAGTAAAAGAAGACATGGTGCTGTCAGAAATTAGAGAATACTTTCAGTAATTTGCATAAGAAAGATTTTGACAATAGAACACAGAGATTGGAACTGATTATGAATTCCTCAGTTGTGTAGCGGAGGGCAGTAGTAAACAAAACAAACATGATATACCTTACACACGTGACAAAACATTCTGCCCCACCATAGAGCTGTCTAGCCTAATGAAAAACTTACATTACATTTAAGTGAATCACATTGCCAAAGGACAGTCTTCTACCTACCACAAATCAACACTCCAGGTATTCCTTAGAAACATGTGAAAATATAATGCTGAATTCCAGTGGTTCAATACATTATGCAATATGTGAGACCTGGGGATATGCATGTCTGGAATTTGTAAAACAGATAATTAGGTGGAGTAGCTTGACATGAGGTTGCTTCAGGTCACTGACAGCATTTCCACAATCAACTATTAACTTAACCTCTTTCCAAAATAATATGTGTGAAAATGTCCACATGTTCTTGTTATTAAAAGGCTTGGTTTTCTGACAGAGCTTGTTTTTCTTTCACCTTGCATTTGACTTTGAATTGCTCCCTCAGAATACCATTAAATTTGCATCAACCTTTAAGCATGTTTTACACATTGAGCTGGTGTGACATCACAACATTTGAACTTTAACTGTGTTTGAAATGATCAAGTACTTTCTTAAGTTTGTCTTTTCGAAATTAATTTCTTTTTTCTGTAACTTTCTTAAAGGTGAAATACTCAGACAGAAAACCTTTATGAATAAAATGCTATAATTTTCCATGCCCATCAAACATATCACATCTTTAGAAATTCTCTGTCAGTCTATCAATCTTAATGTATATATGTATGAATGTATGTATTTATTTGTTTGTTCCTTTGCTCATTCATTTATGTGTTGGTTTATTTATTGATTTACATTTGTTTACATGCAAAGTCTGGGTGGGAAGATCCTTTTCAGAAGAGGCATGAGAAGAAAAGCTAGGGTCTATATTATAACAGCGTACGATCAAAAGATTGAACGCTGTTATATTGAACAACCAGAACAGCGATTTCTTTCCCCAAAAAAAAAATAATAATAAAACACACTAAACACTTTTTTAAGTGGGGGGCTTTGCCCCCCACACCCCCATGTGGGGGGCTGTTTTCCCCATAACCCACCTACTTACATATACCAACTCCGAGATTGCTCTACAGTGGAGGAAACAGCACAACCCACCCAGCTGGCCCAGCGATTTCTTTCCCTGGGAAAGAAATCACTGTTCTGGTTGTTCGCTCTTTTTAGTTTTTGACTTTAAAGGGTCGATATAACAGCGTTCGATCTTTTGATCATTCGCTGTTATAAAGTAGACCCTTGATACAAAGAAGATTAAACAGTAATACATGCTAAATACATATTCAACTATTTTTTTAACATTAACATCAAATGTTTAACAATTTCAATATCGAATTACCCAGTACAGCAAATGTTTACATGCATAGCAATTAAGATAACTGAAATCAAATTGAGATAAACATCATTTTACAATAAGAGTTTGGAGGACGACTGCATTTCTATGTAATCTTACTTTTCACAGGTGTTAAGGAGACATAAGCAGGGAATAAAAGGTTGAGATAAAAGAATAAAATGTGCAAGGCAGAATATTTGGAGTCATGAGAAATTATTATAGTATGGCACTGATGCACAGGAGAAGGGCAGACATAGAAAAAACGGTGTGTGAAAAACTGACAACAGATTTTGCATTATTTTCTAAAGGATATGAATTGTTAGACTCAAATTTTTCATTATTTAGTGAGCGCAGTCCTCAGAGGTTTGACAGAAAACCACAGATTTTATGAAGAACAGTAGATGAGGAACAGACCAAAAATAAGATACAATAATCTGGAAATAATCTGCAAAATTCTGCAGGGTTGATAAATATGATAGTGAGTGATTATGTGAAGGACAAGGCAAAAATATGAGAAAACATTAGAAATGTTCTTCAGAATTCTGGACAGTTTACTTGTTTATTGATTGATTGCGGTTTACCAGGTAAGCGGGCTAGTCAATTGATCCTGTTCAGACACAATCCAGGATCAATAGCAGTAAAGACAACACTTTACAAAAGTATAATAAGACATTAAATTCACATACATACTTTGTACAGTTGAGATATATGCATTACAAGTATAGTTTAATTTCCATAAGGTTATTGCCTTACACACACTAAGCACCAGGGTAGGCTTTAGCTCTCCTGTCTAATAGCCTGTTTTAGGCAAAAATTTCCAAGTTCTATTTTACTGGAGCTAGACTGACTTACAATGTAGTAACTATTTTACTGTATTTAAATATTCATTCATTCTCTTGCACTCATTTTATGCTGCTTCGGGATCATTATGAGCATAGGCAGAGATGTCTTGACAAGCTATGACAGGAAACCATAAAAACTGTTTAGATTCATGGATATTTGAAGGCCAACAAATCTTATGACCATACATGCCTTGCCAGTGCCCTCTCTCAGGCAATACCTCCTTTCTCCAGCAGAGACATACCAGTAAAACCCAGAGTAAATTTGTGGATAACCATCCAGTCACTAGTTTATGTTTAAAGTAAGCTAGTACATTTTGTTGCTCAACAATTAGCAGAAGTTTATTCCAAAGATTTGGGAAGTGCTAACATATAAGCATGCTGCTTCACTGTGCCGTGTTTATCTGTTAGTGAAGATTTAGGTCACTGGTACTAATACTGGTGATGTTATTGGACTTGTGGAGAAATAGGCAGTCCAGGGCAAATGGGTCTCTAATGGTACTGTAAGCAAAACAGATCTCTCCTCAAAAGTGTGTAAAACACTGAATAAAAGGAGAGTATTTTCAGCTTCTCTTGGCAGCTCAGGGACTTTAAGCCTGTAATTTTATTGGTTAGGAACCTTTGAAGTATTTCTAATTGTTTGATTTGTTTTGTGAAATGCATTGCAAAAGTGGGTTTTGTACTTGATAATTGGCCTGGCCAATACTGAGTATATGGGAGTGATTACCTCTTTAGAGTGCAGTGATATTCCCTTTGCAATTAGGTAGGTTAAATAAAAGGATTTTCTGACAACAGTTCACATGATAGTCAAAAGAGAGGGAGCTATCATACCATGTTTCTTGGTCCCTTACAACATTTCAATTGTAGTGGTGTGTTGGCTATACAGTAGGATGGGGGAGTGCCTACTTGACAGAACACTTTGTGTCATTTACTTTGAGCTCATTTAAGTACACCAAGGGTTTACTTCGGAGAGTTCATTCAGGGGAGTTTGGATATCATTGGGAGACTTACAACAACCTCCAGTTTGAAAACTTTAAGAGCCAGTGATCTTGGCTATCCACTGGGGTATCTGAGAAGTAAATACCAAAAACAAGAGGTCCCAGCACTGAGCCCAGACAGATACCACTTGTCACTGTCATACTTACGGATGAGCAATCTGCAACTCGCTCTGTGTGGGCTCTGTCATTCAGCCATCTTGTTATCCATCTTACCACATATGGGTCGATTTTTAAAGCAATTAGCTTTTGTATGATGCCAGCAAGGAAAATGGTGTTGAAGATGTTAGCCAGGTCAAGATATAAGACCATGACCACCATCTACAGCTTCTGAAACTCTTTTGAAGAAGTTAAACCAGGTTAACTTGACAGGATCTACCCTTTAGAAAGCCAACCTGCTGGGGATGAATTCAAACAAGAATCCTGATATCACAGTTTATGGTTAGTTATGATATGCCCCATGGTTTTGCAGATGGAGGCATGTAAGACTGATAGGACTTCAACTACACAGGTCAGTTGTAAGGCCACTCTTATTAAGGAGTATCACAACTGGAGTGCACCACTCATCAGGGACAAAGCCAGTAGCTAGGCGTAAGTTAAACAGCTTTAGGAGTATCTTTAAGGCCATGTTTAGCACTATTTTCCAAACAGGTACATGATATGTAGTAGTAAATAAAGATACAATCAAAAGGATTTTTGTATACTAGAAATCTGACAACTAAACATATTGCATGTTTTTTTTTTCTTACCCAGGTATTTCAGTGTTATGAAATGATTTATGGTGAGTAATAGACTTTGTTGATAGGCTGTGTGATTTACTTATTAGGAGGACTCCCTGGCAGTACTGAATATTTTTATTCAGGCCTTTTGTGAAATTAAACTCTTGGAAAAGGACTACATTGGCCTTATGCTGTCCACTGCCTCCCCAGAGTGCCTCCTACTTTCCCCTTATCCTGGCCTTGCTACTCTATTTAGAATACCTATTTTTTTGCTGTTTACTCATACTTTGATGTACTCTACAGATTTTCCATGCATTGTTTCAAAGCATCCTAACTTGTTACAACTAGGGTCTATGTTATATATTCAAACGTTCTAAACTTTTAAATCCCATATGTTTGACAACATATGATCGAAGTTTAAAAGTTCAAATATATAATAAAAAAAAACTTACATTAATGGTGCAGGCAGGGGGAAAGCCCCCCCTGTACTCCCCACACCTCCCTACTTAAATATACCAACTCCAAAATTCTCCCATTCTGAACTGAACAGCACCATTACATTTAACCTTCAAACTCTTGAAATGTCAGTCATATGGTGTCGACCATATGACATTCGACATTTCAAGCATTTGGAGTTCTAATAGGGACCCCACAACTACACTGTAATAAAGTAGATGGAAATAATGAAATTAATCTGGGTGTCCCAGCCACCCCCATACCCCACCCCAAAACCATTGGGTTCTAGATGCTTTGAGTTACACTTTAGAGATTTTTTCTTCAAAACTTTTGGGACAAAGATGACCAGAACAAAAATTGTCGCTAAATAAAGAAATTCATTCTTACTCTATATTTTCTTCCTGCATTGTTTCACCATTCCCTAAATGGCCAAAACAGCAGTGTACTAACTGTGGAGGAAATAATAGAATTAAGCTGATAGTCTGGAGGCTCCTTGGGCCTAAGAAGTCATGGGATTCTAGATGCTGTGAAGTACACTTTAGAGATTTTTCCCCAGCCTTTTGTTACATCACAACTAACTAAAGCAATTCAGTCTTATGTTTTCTTTCAAGAAAGAAATAAGTTGTGCCCAAGGCTTATTGACCAAAGTTGCCAAAAAAACATAGTTCACAATAAACTGGGATGCTAAATGCTTGTAAAGATGCATGAATCACATCTTATAATAGTGTCTTTCTCCCTGTCAAAAGAAAAAAAGAGAAGATAGTCACCCTCTTTGTATCACTCTGATGTTAGCTCGAGATGAAAGTGAATGAATAAATGGTCTCAGTCAGATGTTTCAGGTTGTTGCTTTCACACATCATACAGTTTGCCTCTTCACCCTCACCCGTGAAAGACAGCTACCATCCATGTATCCATCTGACGACCAGAGTATAGTAACATATTTTAACTTGTTGAACACAGATGTATATTCACAATATGCCAATGTAACCCTACCTTCCAAAGTTAGCCAGTTTTATATCCACTTCTGATATGTGATTTTGAGAACAGAGAAAAAGTTATTACAATCATGTATTTCAGCCAGTTGTACCTGGATAGTACAATGCCCCTACACAAGCCGTTGTGATTTTGTGTGCATACCTGTGAAGTATGACTATGTGAAAAGTTAAAGAAATAATGCCCACATTGTCACAGCCCCAAAAAAGCCACAGTGACATTCTATGCATAAGTTTAGAAAATTTGAGAAATAATGACCGCACTTTCCCCAGTCCCAGACAAGTTATAGTGGCTCTCTGTGCACACCTCTGAGGTTTGACTGTGAAAAGAATTTAAGAAATAAGAATCTCACTATTCCCAGACCCCTTAACCCACAAACACAAGCTATAACAACCTTCTGTGCACTGCACTTAGCAGACTCAGTTGTCAAAAAGGTGAGCCCAGAGCAGAAGTCCTAAATTAGTTTGTGTCAAACTTCTCTTCTACAATCTGATTTGTGGATGCTAATAGGCTCAGAATGTTCTGTGATTCATTTTTATGTCTTATTTTTGAAATAAAAAAATTCACTGCCAGTCATTAGCGGACTGGAGTTCTGCTGTGGTGACCCCTAACTGGGAAAAGCCAAAAGACAGACATTTTTGAAAGATAATGACTTGCAGTACATGGATCACTGTTATTATGTTCTGAATGTGGGGGAAAATCAGCCTGTTAAGCACCATTCTGACAATGGAAAGGTTCTTAACAAGATCTTATAAAGTACCGCTTACTACTGTTAAGCTCTTGTCACATAGTACAGCATTAACAGCAATCTGGGGTCACCATAAAAGAGCAGTGGCAAGTGTTAAACACTGCAGTTAGATTTTTTTCTAAAGTCAGACTAAGTGTATTACTGTCAGTTTCTGACTCATATTTTGTGGTAATTGTCCCCCTGAGTGACAACACCAAGTGTGTCACAGCACTGCTGCACTTTTTTCTCTACTTTTGAATATAGGATCACATACCATGCAGGTGCAACTTCAACTACATTTATACGTTTTGATGAAATTTCTGTCCAGTCTTTCCAAATGTAAATCATATTTCACTATATAGATCTTGTGTCATGGATATGTTTCTGTCATGGTAATGGACAGCTAAAAACTGCCCTTTTTGATTACTAAGTGAAACTTTTGCCCCCCCCCCCCCAACCTTCAGCAGCTTCAGGCACCCCTGGTGTGTGTTAGAGTGTGGCCATGTGACACAGTCTGCCACTGTCTGTGTATCTGTTTGAAGGACAGCACATCCATCCATTTTTTGTCTGGTGTAAATGTTTTTGAATATAAATACCAGGCCTTATCATAAAATTAAAATGCTTGGATTTCATTAAATCAAATGCTTTTCTTCTGAAATGATCTCCTTGAATTGATAAAGAAGCTAAGTTACTTGTTTGATGCTTTTGATAACTTCAAAATCTAACATGAATAATAAAACAGGTGCTTACATGTATATCACCTTTTTGCAAACTCTTACAAAATTCACACTTTGCTTATATATCAGTAGGAGTGCATAATCCAGGCTCAATATGTGCTACCACTTTGACAGAAAATGCTTTACTTAACTTCTTCATGTTGTTCATTATTTGTTCTTCAGAGCAGAGACAGCTTGTTCCTCTCTCCAGTATATAAGACAAAAAAATGTAGCCCACATGTAACAGAAAGCTGTTAATTAATTAAATATCATGTATATAAAAGACTATTTTTTCTAAATGTTGTACATATGCTTGTCCTAAAATGAGCACCTTTGTATTACACATACCCATAGTGTATAAATGTTTTATTTATAATTTTGTTTCTTAAAATAAGTTAAGTCTTCCTGATGAGGCCAATGTCTGTTTTAGGTAAGGTCCAAGTACGTAGGTAAGTGAAAAAGTAAATAACTATTTATTTATTTATGTATTTATTTATTTCAGTTTGTTAACTGAGTGCACAAACTGGTCAGGTGACCTTTTTCTGTCACAACCTGGGTAAAAGGCAAAAGCATTAAACACAGCATTTGCAGAAAGAGACCATATGCATTACATTAGGGCTGAAAAGTGCAGCAATTGCAATAATGGTAGACATAATAACAAAGTCGTAGTAACAGGCTTTTCAACTAGAAATATAACTGTGTTTACCTAACTTAAGTATACATTTAAGAAACACAAGAGAGACACATAGCTAAAACAACATACTTCATGAGAATAGTGAAAATAATGTTTGAGCCACATATTGCTTATTTCATAAGTCTGTAAGTGTGTGTGTGTGTGTGTGTGTGTGTGTGTGTGTGTGTGTGTGTGTGTGTGTGTGTGTGTGTGTGTGTTTCTTGTACAGGGAGGTCCAGAATAACCAAGTAAAACTGAAGAACTGTTTTGTGCTCTGTGACAAGCTTGCTGTAACAAGATTCTGAGTATGTTTATACTTTTAGACAATGTGAATCAGTCCATAATGGATAATTATGGCATCTACAGTAACACTGTTAGGCTTCAAAGAATGATGTTCTTCACCATTCGGGATATTATGTAAACTGTGCTGGCTGTTATCATAGCCTTTGAAGCTCCATCAGTCAGAATTCAGTTCTAGCAGAGTCAGGGCCCTTCCATTTCTAGTATTCCATGGTCAAAATTTTACATCTGTTTTCATTCCCCAGCAAAGGTTCATGTAAGTGATTGAAAAATCTCTTCTCAGGGATAAATGCCTGGCCATGGCCTATATGATTTGATTTAAATTATAGGCTCAGGACCGGGAGAAGTTGGACTTGAGTGGATTATGTCAGCTCACTCATCCTGGGGGAAGAACAGGGAAGGGACATTTGTGTAGGTGCATTGTTACAGTTGATCCCAGGTGGATATTGAGGGCATTTGGTGGGTGTTGTCTGCAAGGGTGCAGGTTATTGGTTGAGCTGCACACAGAGGCATGGATGACATGTCACATGATCAATTCACGCTAGCCTCTTGAACAAATACATTCATGGGAAGGGGTGAGATTAGGCCTTAAGGGAAAAACACTTAGAGTGATGCTACCGTAGAAAGTGCAGAGGATGGCAGATGGGGTCAGTATGGCCAGTAGATAAGGAGACACACTATAGTTAGCTGATAAAGAAATACATCAGTGAAATGTCTGCTTATCTATGTCACCCAGAGAGCTAATAACCCTGCATTTGTAGTGGTTTATATCATGTACTCAGCTTACAGATGATCAAGTCAATGCATGCTCAAAACCATTCCACAAAAGTCATAATCCTGAACTCCAGTATACCTGACACAAATGCTGAACCTCAAAACTCCCTACTCTTTGAATCCAGGAACAAGCGTTACCATGGGTCCAGAAGTGGGCAAGGTTGGACAGTCAGTAATGTCAATTTTCAACATTTTGTTTGCAATATGGGACTCGTGCAGGTAGACTCCACCATCTGTGAGTCTGGTTAATGATAGAAAACTGTTTTTAGAACCATTATACTTGCATTGCCTGTCTTGTATTTTGAATACAGATTTATAGCTATTGCTCCTGGTACACCTTTTGTCTTTTGTTACATAAGTCTTAAATGTATGAATGCATATATGGCTTATGAAGTTTTTTTTAGCTGTCTGAGGTATGTTACATCTTAGCTAACTCAAGTGTGTGTGTGTGTGTGTGTGTGTGTGTGTGTGTGTGTGTGTGTGTGTGTGTGTGTGTGTGTGAGTGCGTGCACACGTGCATATATGTATTATTAACTTAGTTTACAAAGGTAGTCTAGTTCTGTGTTACTTTCTTGTGTACAGTTCATATTCTAAATAATGCTCTATTCCTAAATGTTTATGTAAGCTATTGTAAGTTTTTTTCTCTCATGTATATACACTTAACTGTGTTTTATATTCCTTCTGAAATGTATTTTATGTATATGGCCAGACTGCTGTTACAGGTTCATAGATTAGTACTAGGCTAACTGCCTTTACGAGCCATTTTAAGAATAGCCAATTATACCCTGTGAGATTCAAACCTTGTATCTTGTGTTTGTAAGGCAAGCACCTTAACCATTAAACCACCCTCCCAACCCAATATATGGCATATTCTATTTCTATTTCTATTGGCATATGCTTATAGGATGGCAAAATACAAGAAATATCAGGTACATTCTGTGAAAACAAATAACCAGAAATATATTTGAATTCCTTGTATTTAGGCACTGTCCCCTGTAAAATCTCAGCCAAAAAAAATATGTAATATTAAGTTTGTGCTATATACCACACATTGATTAATCAGTATTATACTATATTATATTAATAGGTCATTGTTATTTAAAAACAAGCATCCTGATTGGACTGCCCAACCAGTGTTCCTGTTGTAAATCGGCATATACCAGTAGAAAAAAAAGTCTGGCTGCTGAAGTAACATTGAGCAGCCAAACTTTTCTATTGGCATATGCTTATAGGATGGCAAAATACAAGAAATATCAGGTACATTCTGTGAAAACAAATAACCAGAAATATACTTGATTTCCTTGTATTTAGGCACTGTCCCTTGTAAAATCTCAGCCAAAAAAAAAAAAAACAACCCAGCAACGGAGAATGTATCTTCTCCGTTGCTTCTCCTGCACCACACTGAGGTACTTTACAAGTGTGGAAATGTAACTCCCATACGTGGGAGTATGGAGTGGAGGCTTTCTCCTCCTCTAAAACAGGGTTTATCGCAGTTGGACTTTCCCGGTAAACAAAGATAAGTACTAAATAAATAATAAATTCACTGTTTCTTCTCTTCTTTCTATAACTTTGGTATGAAAAATTGAATGCATTCCGTTGTGTTTACTTGACTAAGTAATTATTAAGCAACAGTCCACAACTGGGTGTGGGTATATGATGATTTACTCACAGTAGTGTAGTTTAATCACAAGGTTGAAGCCTGAGTGATCACACAAGCCAACCATGGGAACCCACACCCAGTCCTAGATTATCGTTACTATATAATAACATTATTATGAAAGAAATTGCTTACTTTTCTTAAATAATGTCTTTGTGTAGCAGAGCGATAGTTCTCCTCCTCACTTTTCCTTATTTGCTGATGTATTGCATATACGTATGGGAGTTACATTTCCACACTTGTAGCGTACCTCAGTGTGGTGCAGGAGAAGCAACGGAGAAGATACATTCTCTGTTGCTGGGTTTTTTTTTTTTTTTTGCTGAGATTTTACAGGGGACAGTGCCTAAACACAAGGAAATCAAGTATATTTCTGGTTATTTGTTTTCACAGAATGTACCTGATATTTCTTGTATTTTGCCATCCTATAAGCATATGCCAGTAGAAAAGTTTGGCTGCTCAATGTTACTTCAGCAGCCAGACTTTTTTTTCTACTGGTATATACCGATTTACAACAGGAACACTGGTTGGGCAGTCCAATCAGGATGCTTGTTTTTAAATAACAATGACACATTAATATAATATAGTATAATACTGATTAATCAATGTGTGGTATATAGCACAAACTGAATTCATCCATCTGGAAGTTTTGCAAGGGATCCACAAATTTAACTTCTGAGTTTTTGAAGATTAGATATTTTTCCACTATGTTTGGTAACAGGTTAAAATCTGAACTCAACAACAGAACAGTCTATGAAACTGGACAACAAAGAGAAGTGGGTGAAATGTGTGAATTACATCACTGTCAGCGCATTACCTTTCCTACTTTTTATTTATCCTATCAATGCTACATGTATAGTACAGTTGTTTCCTCTAACCCAAGGACTTAATGAAAGTTTTTTTTCCTTATAAAATATTGTTTACTATTGCCACTTTTCACTGAAGTGATAGTAGGGTTGCTACCTTTTCAAATGGCCAAAGTAGGACATTTTCGGGACACACATCAGATTTTACAGGCCGACACATACCAACGGTCAGTACAAAGGATAAAACTTAACTTTTTTTCATAAATAAAAGCTTATTCTTGTAGCAGTTTAGTTGCTTATTATGTTTCTTGTAACATTTAGGTATTTTAGATACAGAAATAACTATTTTATGCAACTATTACATAAAATATGGGACATAATTATGTCCTACAATCTCAGGACATTTGCCCTTTTTAATATTTTTTGTCAGGACACAACTGCCCAAAGAGGGACTGTCCCTCTGAAAGTGGGACAGGTGGTAAACCTAAGTGATAGACATGATTATTTGGTAGCCTTTATTGCACAAATAAAGGTTTCACCTTTCACAGTGTGCATAACATAGAAGGTAATTGCATTCACTCACATGAGACAGATAAACATATACATTACCCTGGTATTAACATTAATGGGCTGAATAATTTGTTTTATATTTAGATAAAAACTTAATCATGCTCTGTTCATTACCATTTAGCTTTTAGTACCATTGGGCTTACTGACACTTATCCAGCGACATTTGATTTGATGCCTGGTAGCCTAGACTTAGGGTTAGATGTGCAGAATGCATTTAAGAGGCCTGTGGCTATGTGGAATTAGTGGGTGGTACATGAATCAGAGCAGTATATGAACCAAAGACTTGATTATATTATCAGAGTGTTACTGGTATAAAAGACACGGCAGTAATGTGAGATTTTGTTTTCACATCTGCTCATACCAGAAGGGTATAAAGAAGGTGGGAGGAGATACTCAAAGTAGTAGGCCATGTTCAGGTTCAATTACACTCATTGGAGCATCTGTGGAAAAGCTGCATTTCTCGCTGTCTTCTGTAGTGTCATTCTCACTTTTGACCTTCAAGCTTTTAAGAGAATATTTTTAAAATCTTTTGTGTAGGAATTCAAGAATGTCCATCTGAAAACAGAAACCAGCTCTAGACAGACAAGTTAGAATCACAAAATATTTTTGTAATTTATCTTGATAACTTCTCACTTATTTTCACTAATCTGCTTCTTCAGTAAGATTGTGTTAATGGTGGCATTTTAGCTATGTACAACAATACTGAATGCTAAATGATATGGTTTATGATTAACGTTTTCCTGCTGTTTTCTCACAGTTGTTTGTTTATGTCCCTGAGGTTCATCATGTGTTTCTGATGTTCATGGACTTGTAATTTGACAAAAGAAAGCCAAAAAGGAGAGAAAATCAACACATGCTTCTCAAAATAGGATTAAGTTAACTGTAAATGCTTCAGGCCAGTACTCTATCCAAAAGTCATCATTCTTTTTTTAAGTGTAGAGGAAACAAAGAACCAATATTAGTTTTTGCAGTTGATAACAGCAAACATAGTTTACCCACAGTAAAATGCAGTATAAATTTGGCACATCTGGTCTTGTCAGAAAAGTGCCTGTTACAAAACCTTGGAAGAAGGTAATAATACAAATGTGGTTAACTTCCATTACACACGGTGTTAATTCTAAGGTTATTAGTATCTAAATATGTAATCATAGTAACAAAGAAAGTGCCTATACCCTACTACATAAAAGTATAGCAGGTACCATGCAGCAGTGGCTGCTCATATAGTACATTGAAAGCCAGCAGATATTTCTTTTGATGACATTGTCATTGCCATTCATGACAAAATGCTGCTGAAAAGCTTTTATGGCATCAAGTGGTAGTTATAAATCTTGGGTTTCATACAGCTCATGAAGTGTAATTTGCTGAATGTTTCTTAAGAAAAACACTCCTCTACAAAGAGGCTTTTTTGGGATACAACAACCCTTTTAGGGTTGTTTGGCTGACAGAATTCAAGGCAGTAGAAGCCCATCAAATTTTTTAGTAACCTGAATGACTTCCATAAACCACAGCATGCAGCAATCAGATCATGCAAATCCACTTATGTGCTGCTTACTATACTGAATTAATGGTGGCACAGACACACACACACACACACACACACACACACACACACACACACACACACACACACACAGACACACACGCGAGTGTGTCTGTGTATGTGTATGTGTGTGCATATATACATATTTATATATATATATACATATATATATATATATATATATATATATATATATATATATATATATATATATATATATATATATATATATATATATATATATATATATTTATTTTACATTTGTTGACCGGGATAGTCTATCTGGGTGTGAGTCCATTTTCAGTGGAGGCCCGGGGAGAAAAGCTCCAATAAAATAAGAACAACATTGACAGGTACAGTGTCGGTTTTACATAGAATTTAACAGAATTATTTAGAGACAACAAAGAAAGTACAATATACAATAGGCACGTTAGTGAAAAGGGGAAAGTTATTACAATATATTAAAGTCATATATATTTATAAATATTATTTTTTGAGGGCAGTGGTCCATCTTCCATCTTTAGTTGATCATTTGAGTATACTTTAATATGTGTACATATGTATACCCTTACAAAAGAAAAGGAATTATCAATTTATACTCTTATTGTAGGTAACTGATAGGGGTTGTTAACAAATGGGAGTGGGGTATACATGGAGACTATAAAACTTAGGGGATGAACTTTGATGTGGGCTTATGTGGTATTAGCCTGGCTTGGTGCAGGAGCAGAGCCAGTTGTTAGTGAGGTTGTCTTTGAGCAGAGTTTTGAATTGGTGTAGGTTGGTAGCATTTAGGATGTGTTGGAGGATTGAATTCCAAAGTTTAGAAATGTGGTGGGAGTAGAAGGCGTCCCAGGCTTTGCTGTTGCTTTTGGATACTTGGAGGAGTGTTTATGTGAGGATCGGAGTTGCTGAGTATTGGCATATGGTTGGAGTAATTGTTGTAGGGCTGGGGTTCTGTTTGGCTGGTATATCAGTTGATAAGTAAAGACAAGTTGGGTATAGGTTAGTTGTTGTGGGAATGCTAGTCAATTTATTTGTTGTAGGGAAGAGCAGTGGTGGGACCTATATGGGGAGCTAGTAGCAAAGTTGGCTATTTTATTGTAGGCTGATTCAAGTTTGGTAAGGTCAGTTTTGTTAAGGTTTGTAAAGATGGGAGAAGCATAGAGAACAGTAGATAAGAGATGAGTCCTGGCAATTCTTAGTCTATATCGGCTAGTTAGGGAAGGATTACTTTGGTAAAGAGAGCCTAGTTTGATGTGTGTTTTTTTAATGATTTGAGAGAGGTGTAAGTCGAATTTTAATTTGCTGTCAATTGTGACACCTAGTAATTTGGTATGTGAGCTGGTGTTTATGATTATGTTGTTGGAGGAGTGGATTTGAAAAGTGGCTGAGGGAATGGGTGTTTTAATGGGGAGAAAGAGCATGAGTTTGGTCTTGTTTGGGTTCAGTATGAGGTTAGTGTTAGTTAGCCAGGATTCTACTTCTAGGAAGGATTGTTGTGTTATAGCCTGTAGTTGTGTCAGAGAGGGGGCGGAGCATATCAGAGTAGAGTCATCTGCATATTGGATGATAGAGGCAAGAGATGTGGATTTATGGAGTTGATTTGTGAAGATGGTAAAAAGTAGGGGGCCTAATATGGAGCCTTGTGGAACTCCTATGTTAACAGGGAGCAAAGATGATAGCTTCTGTTGCCATCTAACGGCCTGCTGGCGTTTGATTAGACAGCTGTGGAACCAAGCTAGGGAAGAATGACTGAGATGTAATGTGGCCAGTTCTCACAGCAGTTTTTGGTGTGAAACTGTGTTGAACACCTTTCAGAGATCTAGAAAAATGGATGAGAGATATTTATTCTGATTTCTGTGTTCATTTATTGTGGTAATAAAACTAAGGAGGGCATGTGGGTGGGGGTGAAAACCATGTTGTGTGTTTGATAGGAGATTATTGGAGAGAAGGTAGTTTAGAAGTTGGGAGCGAATGCATTTTTCTAGTATTTTGAAGAGAGGTGAAAGAATGGCAGTGGGTCTCTAATTAGTAAGCTTGGTAGAGTTGCCACCTTTATGCAGTGGGGTGATATATGAGACTTTCCAGATTAGTGGGACATGGTTCTCGGAGATAGAGCAGTTCATGAGGATAGAAATGGGGTAGGCTATGACTTTGGAGGCACCTTTGAAGAATTCTGATAGGAGGTTGTCAGCAGCTAGGCTGGTGGGCTTGAGCTTACTGACTAGTTTTTTTATGGTATGGGTTGGGACAGGGTTAAAGGAGAAGGAGTTTACACCTTCATTATTGGCTACAGGGATTGTAGTAGTGATGTTTTGGTCATAATCAATAAGTGAGTGAATTCTATTTATTAAAAAGGAATTGAATTGTGTAGCAATGTTATAATTTGATGTGGGTGTGATATGATTGGGAGTGGATGTGCTACCAGGTTGCAGGAGTTTGTTTATAGTGGCCCAGAATTTTTTGGGGTTGTTTTTGTTTCTTTGCTGTGCTGTGATGTAGTAGGCTTTTTTTTGTCAGCTTTTATCTGGGATTTGGCTTTATTCCTAAGTTGTTTGAAAAGTAGAAGGTTGTTATTGCTTTTGTTAGTTAGTCAGTGTTCTCATGCCTTGTCCCTTTCTTTTGGTAGGTCTTTGGTGTTGTTTGTAAACCAGGGAGTGTGGTGATGTTTTATTCTAGCTATTCTGCAGGGGATCAGGCTGTTTAGGATGTTGAGGAAGATGGTGTTAAAGTGTTGAACAGCGTCATCTATTAGTAGTGTTTTGAGGGGGACCAGTTAATTTGTTGGAGGAGGGAGCTGAAAGTGTGGGTATTACATTTTTTCTTTTTGTGGATTAGACTATAGACTACTTGTCTATATGTGTGTCTACCTGATAATATCGAAGACCTATATAGTTGAATTACAGAAGATCGAGCCGATGACAGTGAAAATCCTGTTCCTCAAAACCAGAAAAGAACGAAATCTGAAACACTGAACTGGACAAGTTACCAGACGCCTGTTTTTCACTTAAAGGAGCACGTCGCTGGTTACAGACAGCCTACACTAAGTAAGTATCAGCTGTTTGGAATGCAGATCACGGTACAGTGAGAATTGGAAAATTTACCCTTTTCTCACTGTAGTGTGACCTCAGAGTTGGTATATATAATTTAGAGGGGGTGTGAGGGTGCAGGGGAATTTGCCCTCCTGGAAAAACGCTGATACTTACATAATGTAGGCTGTTGTTTTTAGTGCCGACCAGACATCTGGTAATTTGTCTAGTTCAATGTTCCAGATTTCATTCTTTTCTGGTTTCAGTGAACAGGTTTTCACTATTTTTGTCTCAGTGTTCTATAATTCGAATATGTGGGTCTTCAATATTATGATGTAGACCGATACATACATATATATATATATATATATATATATATATATATATATATATATGTATGTATATATATATATATATATATATATATATATATATATATATATATATATATGTATGTATATACACTTCAGTTGGTAGTAGTTCAGGTGATTGAAGTAGATCCCATGGCACCTATTAAAAAGAGTAAAAGTTCCCTTATGCCCTTGCCCCAAAATTCACCTAGTTATAGAAATATCATCTTCGGCCTGTCCTGAAAAGAGACTAGTGGGACTAAACCAGTCAACAAAAGATAAATAAAAATAAAAATAAAATAAAAGATAGATATAGCTCTAGATCTAGATACGACTCTAGAAAATAGATTTATAGCTATAGAGAGAGATATAGTTGTAACTCAAAAAGTGTAACACACATTTGGTGGAACATTTTATGTTGTTGTACACCAGAGAGAATGTAGAAATGAATGTTCATTTGTGTGAATCACATATATCACATATGGTTGAATTTAGTTTCATATAGTGTAGGTAAGCAGGAGTGTGCAGAAAAAAAATAAGTTTAAATTAAAACTGATTGTTGTGAAGATGTACAAGACTGCATTATAGCTGTTGGTGTGGGTGTACAAGTGTCTGCTGGTAAGGGTTAGAGTGATGGTTAGGTAAGGGGATAGATTTAATGTTTTGTGTTGTGTGTCTTCTCTGTCCTTTTGTCTTGTGCAGTGTACTGTTAGTAACGTAAGGTGTAGTGTTAGGGTTAGGGGGAGGTGTAGGGTTAGGTTTAGGGAAGGGTTATGTTTAGGGTTATTACACATGAGTAAGATGGTGCTGAATGTCAGAGCCCCCATTACCTTCATTGTTGTGTAATCTCAGACTTAGTATATATTTTCTTGTAGAGAAAACAGGTTCGATGTAACCCACTAGTTATAGAACTCATATTTTTTCTAATACAGTGGCTCTTGATAAAGTGTCAAATATATCTGTATCATATATGAGTATACATATATATATATATATATATATATATATATATATATATATATATATATATATATATATATATATATATATATATATATATATATATATATATATATATATATATATATATATCAACATATACACATAGGATCATAGGAGGTTACTAGGCTACTGGGGCCCTTACCGATTAAGAGTGATAGTGATGTGTGGCTGTCCACATAGGACAGGTGTTGGAGGCCGTGGATTCTCTTTCTGAGGTATTTCTGTGGCCTTTCCAGTTGAAACAGATGTCTGGAGAGATGCATACCAAATGGGGCATTATACTCAATTATTGGTCTAATGAGGGAGCAGTATAGAGAGGTAATAATCTCCTTTTTTCTGGATGCAATCCCTTTACTTACTTAAGATAATTATCTCCGTGGAAATCAGACTTCACTCCGCATGCTGTGTGCATGCTGCCCACAAGTGGTATTTTCTCCTTCCTGCCCAGGAAACCAACTGACCAGAGCAAACCCTGAAATCGGGTGGACCTACTCTCCTCAGGGAAAAGCTCATCTCTTCATTTTAAATATACATCCTTCACATGGTATTTTCTCCATCCTGCTCAGGAAACCAACTGACCGCAGCAAACCCTGAAATCGGGTGGGCCTACTATCCCCAGGGAAAAGCTTGTCTCTTCATTTTAAATGTACATGTAAGCTACTGTGGGATTTCTGTTAATTATTATTGTCTTATTGTAAGTAGACTTCAGTAGCTCTAAGTCTAGATAAAAGCAGAGCCCACAACAGCATGCACACTCAGGGATAACCCCATTCTCCTGAACTGCTGCATTTCCATATTTACAGCAGTAGGTGGCAGCAAAGTTCCATTAATCCCTACCTTATTTCTGATCCCATGCCAGCTTATTACATCCTGCTGCCTGCTACCTTTACAGTGCCCCTAGCCACATCCAACTTTCCCTCATCTGAAGAAAAACTCAGACTCTGTTACAGTTTCATTACTTTATATTCACTTTCTGCTCTTCACCTTACTACATTCACGGGCAAACAGCTGCTTCTATTAACTAGTAGTGTCCTTCACTCACCTCCTTTCACTGATACTTTTTTTGTGCTCACCTCTGCAGGGGATAGTGCATACCTTTCCCTATTCCCTATCTCCCACCCTAGTCCTGATTTCACCTCCACTATCTCGTAGTGCATCTCCATCCAATCACCTTTCCTACCCTCCTCCCCAACACATTCCCCACTATTAAAACTCAACCCTGCTTTATAGCTATTTTATATGACCCACTGAGCACTATATGCTCAGCCCTGACATAAAACATACTAAAACTACTTGAACTTGGGCACAGCTAACTGACAATTTGTGATAATGCGGGGACCTACCTGACTCTCCACGTTTACTATCATCTATCTTATATCAGTTAACTCAGTTACCTGATTGTTTTCAGCCCCCTCCTAAGAGCAACTAACAAGGTCTCTTGCCTGCTTCGCTCCCCATCCTGCCCCCAATTCCCACCCACCCCCAGTGGTCCTTCCTTTATTACAGACACTAACCTCTCCCATCATTCCAACAGTCAACCATATCACTACACCAATACCTCTTCCATCTTCCCACTACTATCCCTCCTGCTCAGCTAACATGTATAAGCATACCATACCTATACTCACTGCATGCACTCTCCTTGCATATCTCACATCTTACCATAACTCCAACATCCCCCCACTTAACCACTACCATTGTACTACTACTCACACCACCACTCATGTCTCACCCCCACTTTACTCCTCTCCCACCAACTCAAAAACCTTCCCTATGCACCCCCCACATAGTCTATCAACCACAGTACCCAAACAAAAATTATCCCTACAACCTAACATAGTAACCCTCCCACAATGCCTGTTACCCACAGAACACAATCATAAAGCTTCCCTAATAAGCAAACACATTCAAAAATTGATAAAACTAATAACCTCATGCATATCTAAACTAGCCCTCAGTGGAGACATCCAGCCCAACCCTGGCCCCTCCATCTCCAACCCCACTCCTCATAATCAGACTAAAAAACACAACTTCTCTCAAATCACAGCCAATAGAAAGCCAAGTGACCTCCTTCTGCTAAGCCTAAATATTAGAAGTATATCCAACAAAGTCCATGAACTCCATGTCACCATAGACTTGTACTCCCCAGATATAGTCATCCTGACAGAAACCTGGTTAAAACCTCACATTACTAGTGAGCAAATCTTCCCTGCCAGTTATGGCATACTAAGAGTAGACCAGCTAAACAAGAAAGGAGGCAGTATAGCTATAATATTTAAACAGCATCTAAACATCTAGATCTTAAACTTATCAGCTCCCAAATAGGTAATGAAGAAACAATATATACCAGCCTCAAAATAAACCAAAATAAAACCATCAACAAAGTAGGGTGCTACTTCCCACCTGGCCAAAACATCCCTCCACTAGAAAACCTCCTCAGCTGGACTACCCGCCATCTTCCCCAAAGAAACTATAATTTTAGGTGACTTCAATATTGACTAGCAATCCTGTTCTAGCAACCATCCAACCCATCATCTAAACCTTCGTGGCTTTGCCCAACTAGTCCAGTCACCAACCAGGATAAATAAAAGCTCCAACAAGCACACTACCCTGGATTGGATACTAGTCAGTAAGAGACCTCAGTCATATATAGCAGGCTCCCTATTGGACAGCCTCAGTGATCACTCCCCAACGTTCCTACTCAGAAAACACGTATACCAAATCAAACCTGTCATCTACCATCAAATACACAAAAAACTAAATTTTAACCCACTCACATTCAGCTCATCCCTCAAAACATTTAACTGGCAACCTCTAAAGTACCTCTGTCTAGATGACACAGTTGGATTTTTTAATAATACCTTCCTAAGCATCCTTAATTACCATGCCCCCATAAGACTTTCCTGAACCTAAGCCCAACTCTCCCCATGGCTACAGAAACCCACTGTCAGAAATGAAAAACAGGGATAAAGGCTGGCAGCACTGGCACAAAACCAAAACCCCCCTCAACTAGACAGAAATTCCTAGAACTACGCAATAGAGTCAAAAAGCTAATAAAACAAGACAAAATCCAATACTACCAGTCTGCCCTTAACTCCTCCCAACACAACCCAAAACAATTCTGGTCCTTAATAAACTCCGTCCTCCACCCAGGTAAAGTCAGTACCCCTCCTCCTAACACTGCTCACTCCTCCGAAAATATTGCTACTGCTTTCACCACACATTTCACACAAACCGTTCTATCACTAGCTAGACAGCACAACCCCCCCCCTCCCCTCCAACCCACACCTTCAACTTCAACTAGCAATCTCCCCACTATCTTCTCTTTTTTTCCTGTTCCTACCACCAAAATAAAAAAATTGTTAACTAAACTTAAACCCACCAAATTAGCAGCAGACAACCTCCCAAGTGAATACCTACAAATCGCAGCTGACGCCCTAGCCTACACAATATCCATCTTGATTAACAGATTTCTGTCAGAAAGTTACATTCCCACACAATGGAAAGTATCACATATAATTCCCCTCCACAAAGGCGGCCCCTCCACAGAACTAACCAATTACCACCCCATAGCTATTCTCCCTCTCTACTCTTCAAAATACTAGAGAGATGCATTCATTCTCGGGTCTCAGATCACCTCCTTACTAACAACCTCCTCTCTAATACTCAACATGGTTTCCGACCAAACCATAAGACCACCACTGCCTTACTCACTTTTACTAACACTATAATTCAGCATAAAAACAATGGCTATCTCTCCTCAGCTACTTTCCTAGACCTATCTAAAGCATTTAACATGGTCCCACACAAACAACTCATCTCTCTTCTCAATAACCTATCCTTCTCTCAATCAGTTAACAACTGGTTTCAAAGTTACCTGTCTGACCGCCAACAATCCGTTGTATGGCAGAATGACATATCCCCCCAACTACCTGTTTCTATAGGGGTTCCCCAAGGATCCATCCTTGGACCCCTACTCTCCTCTATTTTCACTAATGATCTAGCCTCTGCACCACACATAGCACACTCATAAAATACGCAGATGACTCAACCATAATCTGCTCAGCCCAGTCCCTACTAGAAATGCAAAAAGTCACACAGGATGCCTTTTCCTATGTTGAAACTTGGTTATACTATGTCCAATTAATACTCAACCCAAACAAAACTAAACTACCCATCTTCCAACCCACCAAACATACTCAAAACAACTCTCACTTTAACATCACAGCAAAAGACAACACACCTATCCATCCTACAGAACACACCAAATTGCTAGTAGTGAAAATAAACCATAAGCTAAACTTTGACATTCACATATCCATGACCATAAAAAAAGTCCACAAAAAACTAGGAGCATTATATAGAAATAAGCTATTTCTCACCAAAGCAGCAAAGATTTCAGTAGCAGATTCTCACCTTATCTCCCCCCTACTTTATGCCTCTCCAATATATACCATCCTAAGGCAATGCGATCTAAATAAGCTCGAGACCTGCTACAATAAAATCGCCAAATTCGCCAAAGAGGCATCCTACCATAGTCACCACTGTCTCTCACTTGAGGAACTGAGCTGGCTAGAACTCCCTCACCTCATACAATGGTAGCAACTTGCAATCGCCCACAAACCAGTAAACTATCCACTAAAAGTCCCATCCCTTCAGAATCTACTCCAACCCTATCTTACCACCAGACCATTAAGATCCAGCAAAAAAAAAAAACACTTAGAGGTTACTAGAGCCAATAACTCTGCTGGAGAAGCACTATTCTCCTGCACTATAGCCAAATTATGGAACTTCTTCCCACCCACAATTACCTCTGTATCATCTTGCACCTACTCCAAATCTTTACTAAAAGTGCACCTAAAACATGCTGGGTATGCCCTTGCAACTCCCCCTCTAACAGAACCCCCTCCATCCACCCACTACCTCTCTTTCCACCCCACTAACTACCTTGATTACAGCAGCTCAGATGCTTATAAGCCTAGCTACTTATTATACAGTAGGAACGTCTTATTGTAACAATTGTTAATATCTGTTATGCCACATGCTCGAGAGACTTGAACCTCAGCACAGAAATAAATAGAACTTGCTGGAGGGACAGGTTCATAACCCAGAGGTTCCCTTCGCTCTGAAATAGAATTACAGTTCATGTGAGGCAGAGCACCTCACTGAATCTCTTCAAGAAGAATCTCGATAGGTGGATGGGGGATCGTAGGTTTGTCCCAGGGATTACTCCTGCGTCACTATCAGACAGAGGCACAGTTAACTAAACCTTAAAAAGGGCACAGTATACTCAAACCAAGGGGTGGCGTAAGCCATACAGAATCGGGCTAGGCTTATAATTGCCCCAGGGCAGATAGCCTAGTATGAACCTATGAACCTATAAGAAAATGACAAAGAATCTAGTTGTTTACTGATGTATTATGTTCTACATCTGTAACTATGTTTTAAATCTTTAACTGCTATATTCTCCAACTGTAATTATGTCTGTAACATTTTAAGTGTGGAGATTTTTCTCCCCGGGCCTCCGCTGAAAATGAACCTACATCCAGTCGGACTCTTCCGATCAACAAATGTAAATAAATAAATGAACCAAGTAAAAGGCTTTTATGATCACTGCTGCTACATAATGGTCAAATCTGAGATTATCAACCTGAATACCCAGGTAACTCACCACAGGTTGATGTGGAAATCAGTAGGGCCATGTTTTTGCCAAATGGTATGATGATACATATTTTGTATTTAGCTTGAGGCCATGACTTTGGCACCAGTCATTAGTTGCTATGAAACCATTTTGCAGTATGTTAACATCATCTGGGGAGACAATGACAGCACCCAACTTACAGTCATCCGCAAACTTGGTCAGCTACAGACCTTTTGTCTTTGCCTGGACCTCTGAGAAGTAGATGCCAAACAGTAGGGGTTCCAGGATATATCCCTGGGGAACTCCACTGGTGACAGGACTGCTATCAGAGGTGGAGGTGGCTATTTTTACCTTGAAGGTCCTGTCACTGAGCCAGTTGGCCACCCACTTGATGAGATAGGGATTTACGCCAAGTTGTGTTAGTTGTTTGATGATGTCCAGTTGGGGAATTGTGTCAAAGGCCTTGGCAGGGTGGCCACAGTGGTGCAGCAGTTGGTGTTGTCACCTCACAGCAAGAGGTTCTCTGGTTAGATCCTCAGCTGGGGTGCCTTCTGTGCAGAGTCTGCATGTCCTCCCTGTGGTCATGTGGGTTTCCTCCGGGTGCTCTGTTTTCCTCCCATAACCCAAAGACATGCTGTAGGTGGATTGGACACTCTAAATTGTCCCTAGGCATGAGTACATGTGTGAGTGTGTGCCTTTTGTGGAAGGTTGGGTGCCGGGCTGGTAACTCGACACTGTAAAACTCTACTGCCAATCATGAGGGGCAGGTGATCCACTGTGGCGACCCCTAACCAGGAAAAGCCGGAAGAAGAAGAAGTCAAAGGCCTTGGCCAAGTCAAGGTAAGCTGTATGTACTGACTTTCCTTCATCCATGGCCTTGGTGACAGTCTCAAGGAAGTCAACCAGGCTCAACAGGCAAGATCTCCCTTTGATGAATCTGAACTGTATATATGTTTCCTAATGTATTGGCTCCTGATGAAGTGTCAGATAGAAATATATATACATATATATTTTTTGCCAAGAAAACTTGATGAACAAAAGCAATCAGAGACATGATGAAATGAGATCTTCAGGTCTGATGGTGATCGGCATACTCCTGCAGAAGAGCATAGGACAACTATGAGTAGTGTTGGCAGATATGGTGTTCATCAATTAAAGCCAAAACAATGCCCAATTACTAAGGTACTCACAGATAAAATGAAACTCTGATGCTACTAATGAATATACACAATTGGAAATTGGAATGTAAGAACTTTAAAACAATTTAAACTAAGTGGTTAAGGATAATATGACAAGAATTATCACCGATTTCCTGGGAACAAGTGAAATCATTTTCTATTGTGGTCAAGAATCTTGAAGAAGAAATGGAGGAGCCCTAATAGTAAACAGTGTCAAAGTCAGTGTTCAGTTACAAACCATTCTAGAACCTTTGACACTGAAGACTAACATAGAAGTGGGCCCTACACTCCTGAATGCCATACTTTAGATGACAGGCTAAAATGAATTCCAATCTAGCAGAGTTTTATTGCCAAATTTTAAAGTCATTATGAATGCTGCCTTCATTAACCGATGAAAATAAACTGTGCTTGGTTGGGCTAAACTTGTTGAGACAAGGTAAGTTAATTAATAAATGTGCAGACAAATAATAATAGTGCTGTAATCACTGACAATAAAGTTTTGTCGTTATTAACCAGCATCATATATTGAGATAAACACAGGTGGCCCAACTTCAATTAATGGTTTGGGTTCTTGTGTGAGCTGGCAGGGGGTGATGGCAGTGAGAATGCTAAAGACTCACCCATCCTGAAGAAGATGGAAATAACCCTGGCCCAACACTTGTGTAACACTTATCAAGAGAATTAAGCATAGCACCTCTGAAGGAGGACGAGCCTGTCAGCATACACTGTCAGTCACTGCCAAGACTTGTATATATGTGTTGAAGCATGCTAGCTGATGCTAGCAGCAGCTGCAAAGCTTGCAGAGCTGTTGTGTGTGTTTTCTGTGTGTGTGTGTGTGGGGGGGGGTAGTCATATATACTGCCCTTATTTGGCAGCTGCCTGCTGTCTGGAGCTGTATCTCACTGCATTCATGAATTGCACTCATGGTAATACATCAATTCAACCATGTTAGCCTGCCTTATTTCTGATGTCAAGTCACTTGGACAATGCATACTGCTGTAGGGCTACTTCTGCCATGTCGATGCATGGCACTGTTCATCTTCTCAGTGTAGGGACTCTTGTCAAATGTGGCTCCTCGCTCTGCAAGTAGGTAGTATTCATTAGCTGCTCCATTTCTAATTAGCCCTCTGGTGCTTCATGCAGTGACTGGTCTGGATATTACAAATGTGAACATTGCAGTGGTTATCCATGAGTCCAGGTCTATACCCTTTAGCTAACAGCATGCAAATTAATAGCTTAGTTATGGAAGACTGTTTTAGTATTAGCTCTCTAATGATATATCTTACACCTGAGATGGAATAAGCAAACCTCTCAACTTCTTAGTGCATGAAATCTGGACAAAGCCAGAAATAATGGGGGAACAAAGGCCCAAAATAGGGACACATTTTAAATATTGCTCTTATGAACTTAAAAAGTTGCTAGCATAACAGGTTTTGCATTAGCATGCATTTTTCTGAAGGATATGCAGTCTGAATCTCAAATGTCTGTCATTATTTAGTGACTTCACTTCTCAATGATTTGCCTGAAAAATATAAACTTTATGAGGGATAAACTAAAAATATGAGGGAAAAAAAGGCATTGTATGAAACTCTGGACCACTGAGAGGTATGAAACTATTCTCAGCAGTTTCTGCAAGAGGTGCTTAAAAGATAAAAGAAGTGATTTCTGATGAAATTTCAGTTCACTTGTGAACAAGATCCCTGTGATGAATTTTGAATTTTTACACTATAGTATTCTCATCCTGAACATAGTTAATTAAGAGTTGGTACGCAAGAACCAACTCATAGGGTAAAGCGGTAGTTCCTTGGAATTAACAATTGTGATGTTTAATAAAACACTGGGAAATATGCACTTAGGATGAATTTCCCATACTGATACTCAGCATTCTTAATAAAGTACACTAACCAAGAAAATGCTGCTATTCATACTTCTCAAGTGTACCTCATTATGAGGAATGTACCTCATTTGGGGTCTTAAAACATTCATGTCCCTCAAAGTTCCACATTGAAAGGGTCTGTCACACATTCAGTATTAGGAAATTTTAACTGATATTCGTGGTAAATAAAAATGAATCATAATAATTCATTAAAAGATCTTTTTTTATAAGAAAAAGGAGCAGATTTAAACCATCCTATGACCTTCCTAGTTGAAGTTGTTAGTAAGCCATTAGTATGTGTTCCACATTTTGCCCATTTGTTCCACATTATAAGGACTAGTGTTACTCATTTTGGAGATGGAAGGTTGAGCGCTTAGCCATCAGATTTTTGCAGAGCACTGTGCATCTTTTCATTTCCTATAAGCTTTTTTTCAGTAGCCCAGAAGGCTACTCAAAATCTTGGGTGTAAAAGGCATATGATCTGACAGGCAAAATAAAGCAGACACATTTCTTTTTCACACACTTTGTTATCCGATTAAGAACTGTAGGCCCTAATTTATTGTTTATCACAATAACTTTCATTCTGCTTGTTGGACTTTAATGTAATCTGTTTTTTTTTTTTTTTTTCAAATTCAACTTACTACATTTAGTGATGTAAAGTCGCACCTTGTGCAAGAAAATGCAATGTGTTTTCCCAGGATCTAGCAAAAACTCAACAAAATAAAGATTTTTTTTTAAAGAGAAGGATGTTATGAAAGTATGACTAGTGAGAACTCTCATCTCAGATCTTAGGAAAGCACTGACATACTTACTGCAGGACAAACAGGAAAACTGTGAAAAAAAAAGTTCCACTGGACACTGGAATATTTTA
>NC_056737.1:961602382-961654882 GCF_019279795.1 Protopterus annectens
TATTCCCAGTTTGTGCTTTATATTTAAATTATGGAAGAAACCATTCTTGACTTTAACGTTTATGTGCCAAAGAGTACAAGGAGTTATAATACTTCATAAAGGCATCAAGTATTATATTTGGGGCAGATGTAAGCAAACAATAATGTCCAACAAGGTGTGTGTGTTATTGTGTAAATAACACCCACCTAGCCATGTTATGAGGCCCAGTGCCACAGGCATCGCTTGACAAGTGTAAAATAATAGTGATCATTGGCTTTCTTTCACTCTGAGCTCCACAGCAACCTTTTGAGGTTGTCATGCTTTTTTTGTCTCACAAAATAGACAATCTGTTATACATTTAGATAAGATTTTAGGGTGAATATAGTAAAAATTAACACATAGTACTAGTGAATATGTGTCTATTCTTTTACACCAGTCCCACACCTCTTAACTGTCCTCCAAAAATGATGGACCTATTTTTGGAGGCATATCCATATTTTTCGGCCTGATTTACCTTCACACAATTTTCTGAATCCCCTTCCCATCACACATGATTTGTTTAATGATGTGTAATACTACATGACAGATGCATCAGTGACAGCAATCATTTAAAGAAGGTGAACACATACTGTATAACTCCTTTTTCCAGAAAAAAAAAATGACTTTGTGTGGTTAAATTTTCCAAAAACAGTGCATTAAATGTTATAGATTTTACACTGTCCTGGGGATTTAATAAAATCTGTGTAGGCATATTGTAAACCCTACACAGAAGGTACCATGGCCGTGTATGAAGTACCCACTTGGTAGAATGCCATGCATATTAATGAAGGCACATTACTGGGGGGAGCTGTGTAACACGATTACTGAATCAGTGTAGGGAGTGTGTCACTGTGTCCAGAGATGAGTATCACACCCCCTGCACTGCCAAAGTGCCGGATATCAATGCATGCATATGTAATAAAAGGTTTTCTCTTTTTTGTGTGTGTTTGCACGGTGCAGTGCACAGCACTAGACATGTGCCAGACATCTAAAAATAGAAACAGGATACATTTAATTATGAAAGCAAAGGTCAAGTATAAGCATAGCTGAGCGGGTTTGTGCACCGTGCCGCAGTGCTCAGTGGTGCTTAAACGTAGTGGAGAGATATATGTAAAAGTATAGCAGCACTCTACATGGCCAAGTAGCCAAATCCTTAGAGTGACAGCCTTATGTGAAGCAGGTGCAGCATTTGAGTAAAAGACAGGTTATTTTGCAAATAAACATTATGTGAATAATGTTAAATCCCGATTGCATTTTGTATGATTACAGAGACAAGTTATTACATTTATTTTGCAAATGCTCATTTATGAGAAGAACTATTAAACTGTGATTGAATTTTGTATGGATACACAGACAGGTCATTAATAATTTATGTTGCAAATACACATTATGAGAAGTATGTTTAAACCTTTGATTGGCTATTGTATGTATGCACAGACATGTTGTTAAGCATTTATGTGGCAAATACACACTTATGAGCTATATTTTTAAATCCTGCTTTGCTGCGCTCAGCTAAGCTCTGTTAAGCACAGGTGAGCTTTGCCAAGCACTGCTTAAACAAGGACTGTTTTAGCTGTGTTTAGGCATCTATATCATGTTATTGAAAGTTTACTTAATCGAATCAATAAAGGTCGAACTTTATTGATCGATTAAGTAAAACATTGAATAACGTAAAAAAAACAAATAAAAAAACTAAATGGCGTAGGCAAAAACTAAATGGTGTAGGCAGGGGGCAAGCCCCCCTGCACCCCCCACACACCCCCTACTTAAATATACCAACTCCAAGACTGCACTACATTGAGGTAAATGGAAATCTCCCCTTACAGAGATTTCTGTTTACTTGCATGATGTTCTTCACTTTCAATATTGTTGTGCCAACAATATCAGACTCGATATTGTCAGCTTACGACAACGTGAAGTAGACTTGTGTTTAGCTGGTTTGTGCATTGCTAAGCAGTGTGAAGCACTGCAAAGCAATGCCCGTTTAAGCACTGCTCTGCCCAGCTAAGTTGGTTTGTGTTCCACTAAGCATTGCTAAGCATTGTCAGTTTAAGCACTGCTCAGCTAAGCTCAGCAGGTTTGCATAGTGCTAAGCAATGCACTGCATTTCTTTAAAAAATGCCCAATGGTGGTAAAGGGTGGGAAAACAAGCTTATTTAAGTGCAAGAGGCAGGAATACAGCAGAAACAGCTGGAGTTTGAACTTGGCAGGAACTATGGAAGGTATTGCAGAGGGTGCACATTTCCAGGTGCAGCGCTGGGGCATTCTGAAGTCCAGGGTCATGGTTGGACTCCTCATTAAATATCATAATGTCTGGCTGCTGCAGGGCCAGTACCAGTGGTCAAAGTACAAGTCAGAGGCCTGAGACCCACTCTCATGTGATCTCACCAGTGCAACTGGCATCCTCCACACAGGTGAATAGGTATATCATCATTATGATGACCTGAAAGAACCTAAGGGGGATCTCTTGGCCACCTGGGTCCAAGATGCTTGGGATGGGAATGCCCCACAAGTTTGTAAGTACTGTTTGTATTATTTAAACAATATCTAATCTGAATGTGTGATAGAAAGGTATGCATAATGGTATGCCTATCTCCCTACAGCTGCAGAGGAGAGACCTTGCAACCTAGAGGCCCATGCAGGGCACCTGTCCAGGTTGTGCCATGAGTGTGGTGAGTACAGATGTATCTTGCAATCTATAGCCATATAAGCAAGAAAGAGTAACGCATTAACTGCTAGGTCTATAACAGTTTTGATTGTACAGCAATGAATGTGGTCATAGAACTGGACTGAAATAAGTGAGTAATGCCATGTATAGTGCAATAAAGATGAATACATGAAACCTGAGAATGTTAAGGAAATGCAGTTTCTACTGCATTAATTGTGGAATTACAGCTGTATTGCAACACCTGCATTATATGAACTGTTCTGCAATAATATACCACTCACTGCATGAAGTCACCCCTAATAAAGCTGCATTTTCCAATAGGTGTGTATTTTGGGCTATTGTTCTTGAAATCGAGTATTACACCTGCTGTGAACTAAAAAAAAAAATGCCACTAAGTGACTGAAGGTTAGCTAATAAACAGTGTTCTGCTAAACTGTAGATTTGGAGCTGTACTAAAATATATAATGCATTATGATATTTGTTCTGCACTAAGATCTGAAGCAATAATAGGAATGTCCAAGGTATAGTGTGTATATCAGGACTGTCTTGTGTTAACCATTACATTTAAGCTACATGCATTCCTGCTCTTAGGTATGCTGCAGGCAAGTATGAAACTGTAATAGCTGTACACTGCAAATATACCATCTGCAACTGTATATGGGCCAGGTAGCCAACCCAGCACTCTGATATGGTTTGAAAACATCACAGATATTTCAACCCACTAGGGGTATATTGTCTAAACCTGAATTCCATGTATTTATGCAGAGTTCACATTCCAGCTCTGTCGTGCATGAATTTCATGCATGTGTGTTCAAGTGTCACTGCAGTCTTGTATAATACAATACCTCTATTACCAGGTCATATTTTGTTATCAGGTGACCTCTAGGCACATATCAGTCAATCAATATGCAACATTGGCTCAGTAGCTCAGTTTAATAAATGCTAGGTGTGATGCACATTTTGTCACACACAGACCAGGGTTCAAATCCAGTGAAAAGTACTACTACATACTACTGGACCAGTTATGTATTGTTAACAGATGTTCGCCCCACACGAATTACAGGTAAATAATTGGCTATAGTAGCTGTTAGAAAGGGTTCATAATTTGTGTGGTCAGATGTACAGGAGTGTTAACAGCATTGCTCAGCAATGGGATAAGAAGTCAGAAAATAAAGGCAACAAGTACAATACTAATAAAGGTTAATACAATAAATAAAATGTATAATATCAGTATGGCTGTATGCCTGGTGTGTCTGCGAATGTCTGCTGATAGTTTAACCCCATGCCTGCCAAGGATGGCATGATAGTTGTAAACTCTCTGTACCCTGCATGATACATGTCTCTCAAGAGTAATACTGTCACAGACTATGATCACTGTTGCCTAATCCCTCAGTCATAGAGCTATCATCAACATGATTTATGTCAATAGCACAGTCATACTACAACAGTCGACAGTACACCTTGGTAGTCATATATGTCCACTTTACATGTAGTAGTCCCCTGTAGTTGTGTACCTGTAGGTGTTAAAGCTTGGACCATACTGCACATGCGGCTAGCTTGAGAGGTATGTATGTGCAACAGAAGCTATAAGGTGCTTGTATACATAAAGTAAGGGCAGACCTGTAGGGTATATAAGAGTTCTGTTGCAAACAATATCGCCTATACTGGTATCAATGGACTGTATTTCTCTCACCCCCCACCCCTTATCTGCATCATAATTTATTATTGTTATACATCGCTTATGGTTTACTATTAACATGTGTTGCTATCAAAACATTATGTTGGGCCTTGTGTTTTAGTATTGTTATGTATTGCAATGGTTGCATACTAACATACCTTGTTGAATTACCTATGTTGTTGGCTTTATGCCATAACTGTTACTGGCATGCAGTTACTAGACTGACTGTTATCCCACTTATTGTTGTGTTCTAAATGCTATGCAATGTTATGTTACTGGATTATTTGCAATGTTCTGTCATGCTGTCATAACTAACTAAATATTATGTTCATTGACAATCTATACACTTTGAATTGCCTCAAGATGATAACTCAATTGGGTAAGCCAGTTCCTGGTGATCTGCCTGCCCTACCTCAGCTGTGCATGGCACCAGGTGCCAGTATGTCTGGGACCCAAGCCGGTAGTGCCTCCTCTGCTGGCCCTGCACCATGTACAGGTGGAACCACCTCAGGGGATGGGACCTGTCCCCATTCAGGAATGGGCATGGAGGGAGAGGGTTGCCACCCAAGAACAGCTAGTGGTGATGGTGCACAAGATCATGCATTGTGGCTATGAGTATCGCCTGTGCTGGATTGAGGGCAGACTGACCAAACTTGAGGGGCAATACAGCCCCCAGCACAGATACCTTCGGGGCAGTAAAGGAGCGGTTTTAACCGCCCATGGGTGGGGAGTTCAGTCTCACTGCTGCCAACTTGGGGCTCATGGCTCTCTGATTCCACAACACCCTCCCCGTCCAAGGTGTTTATCCCCCCTCATGAGTCACACACCTCCCATGTATGCTGTCTTGTCTTTCTTGTCTGTTTGCAAATGCAACCTTTCCTACCCACTTACCTCCCCACCCATACCGATATCCCTTTCCCAACATTCCAATCTCTCCTTAAAAAAAGGGTATCTGTCCCACAAAATATATTGCTCCATACATAGCTCTCCATTTCACACCCACATCCACTGTACACTGTCAATTATTACAATAATTAATGCACACAGCAATGTTACCCTCATCCCTCTCTCTGGAGTGTGAGGCTCCAAATTCCAAATTCTCTACAACCTGCACAGCTGCTGCTGTACAAGAAATGGAGAGCTATGGTCCTTTCCTACACTCATACTGCACATCCCCACCTGCCTTTTAGTATGTTTTTCTACCTGCTTGCTCCCATATCAACACCTTCCTATCATCCTTTTTTCTTTTCTTTTTTTTAAATTAATGTGGGTTTAAGCAGAGATAAACAGCATGGCGTGCCTCAAAACCCTGCTTAAAACCGCCTTAATCACCTTCTGCATTTCTGACACTGTTAGGCCCATCTGCTGAATAATCACCCCTATAAAGTCTTGAAATCAGGCCCCTGTCAACTATAGCATAAAGCATTAGACCACTAGGCCACACAGCTTGAAAGTAAAGCAGCTGTTTCCATAAACATATCCTGATTGCCAATGACACATTGCTTGTACATATAATGTAAAAACTGACAATGTACTTTGCACTGTGATGCAAACACCAAACCAGTCCACAGCCAAATAAATAATGATGGATGTACATGAGGCCTGGGATAGAAGGTATAGCTGTCAACTGCACAAAATGTTGCAGAATGTCCACAGTTGTGCCACTTACTTTTGGCACAGTTTTCACAAAACATATTCTGTGTGCTGAAGTATTGTCAAGTCAGTACAGAGTGAGGTTAGAAAATCATGACAGACAGTTCTGTGTCACACGTCATACCCATCCGGGACACACATGCTTATGCAAATCCTGTGCAATGGACTGTATGTATGCACATATGTCTTGCAAATACACCTGCTGTAGTATTGACTCAGTATCTCAGTGTGTTAAATTTCTAACATGATGTACATTTTGACACCCACAGTCCTGGGTTCGAATCCAGTGTGTTGCACTTCAGTGACATGCTTGTGAATAGAACAAATAATGACCGAGTCTTGCAATTTTAAGCAGGACAGGTTGCTGCTACTGCATTCACTGCTACCCATGTTAGCATGTCAAAGGCCTGTAGGTAGGGACACACTGCACATATATGTATAGGCTTCCAAAATGTCACCTATCACTCTCTGACTTGCACTATTACATAACATATATACCTTAAGCACGTGCCTCACTTGGACTGTTATGGTTACCCTCACCCTGGCTCTGCTGTAACAACAGAGCTGACACTGCTCCCTCACTGACACATACAGCTTGCTGTCTTCCAATGTGTTCACATTCCCCAGTATGACTCCTGGGCAAAACACAGCAGCTGCAGCCTGCAAAACATGCAGCAGTATGTTCAGCTACCTGCTATTGACCTACCATTCCTCACAACCCCCTAGAACAAAGGATCCACACAACACCCATACATAAAGGGGTGGGGTCAAAGGTCAGGTGACAGGGACATGTGTCACAGACTTCCCCTCCAAAAATGCACAGCATCTCTACTGAATGGTGCACTGCTATAGTCATCCCTCTCCACAAAGGAGGGGTGTCTACAGACCCTGGGAACTATCACCCCATTAACCTGACAAGCCTGGTATGCAAAGCTATGGAACTCATCATCATGAACTTAATAATCAAGGGTATAGGGAATCTACAAACTCTGGATCCCACACAATTTGGCTTTGTGAAGGGTAGATCATGCCTGCTCAATTTGGTCGACTTCTTTGAGTCAGTTACCAGAGCTGTGGATGAAGGCAAGGTGGTTGATATAGTGTACCTTGATCTGGCCAAGGCTTTTGATACCATTCCCCACTCAGGAATCATAGAAAAACACAATAAGCTAGGCATCAGCCCCTATATCATTAGGCGGGTTGCAAACTGGCTCACAGAGAGAACCCACAGTGTGAAAGTAGCTGACTCCAAGTCAGATTGCTGACTAGTCACGAGTGGAGCCCCACAGAGTTTGGTCCTGGGTCCTCTCCTGTTTGGTATCTACTTCTTTGAAGTCCAGCCCAACCCAAAGGGACTCTGGCTGACAAAGTTCACAGACGATTGCAAGTTGGGAGCTATTATTAACTTCCCCAAGTGATGTTTATGCCCTACAGAATGGCCTCACTGAGAGCAACAACTGGTGTCAGAACCATGGCCTTAAGCTCAGTGCCAGAAAATGTGTCATCATCCCCTTTGGGAAAAACCTGGTTCCCATGAATTACCACATTGATGGTAGTCCACTGAACACAGAAGGCATTATAAGAGATCTTGGAACACAGGTTGACAGCAACCTCTCTTCTGATCACCACATTGCCACTGTGGTCAGAAAGTCCTTTTATGTGGCACATTTCATTACTAAAGGTTTTGCATCCATGGAGAAAGAGGTCATTGTCTCCCTCTACTCTTCCCTCATTAGGCCAATCATCAAGTACAATCCCCCATTTGGCATGTACCTCACTAAACACCTGCAACAACTGGAAAGGCCACAAACGTACCTCACAAAGAGGGTCCTATGTCTTAAACACTTGTCCTATTTGGACAGACTCAAAACACTCCAACTATTCTCTGTCTCATATCACCTACTTGGAGATGATCTCTGCTTGACTTATAATGTCTGACCCAGCTCTGCTAGAAATGCTACATCTAAAGAAATCCCAATCCCTCTGCACCACACACTCCAGGGACCTCAACCTCATTACCACAATTAACAGAGTATGCTGAAGGGGCAGGTTCTTAACCCAGAGACTGGCCATGCTATGGAATAGACTTCTCTCAAGCAGAGCACCTCACTGACCCTCTTCAAGAGAGATCTTGATGAGTGGATGGGAAACAGAAAATTCACCTCGGGGATAATTCCATTGGCTCTACTTGACAGAGGCACTGGGAACTAAGGTTGGATGGCACTATGCCAGGATAATCCTATGGCTAGGCTTGTTAAGGCCCCAGGGCCATTAGCCTAGTATGCACTTATCAACCTATGAACCTATGATAGACTAGCAGCTACTGCAGCAGCATGCATATTCTGATGCATATGATGTATGACACTCACATCTGTCTTCCCCTTACTGACCTGAATCCTCATTGTTTATCACTGAACTGTCACATAATCAGAAAGTAATGTCACAATGGCCAAGCATAGCATGCAAAACTGGACATAACACAGAAATTCCAGCAGTGCACAGTATGTCTACCTACCCTCTGCAATGCCGTAGTTTCCACACCTTGATAATGTCCATCTCACAGGCTAGGAAAGGGACCAAGGCCTAAATGAAGGCTTTAAATATAGCACTGTAGTGCCATGCCATTGACTAAAGAAAGTGCAACCCAGCTGTTCTGGATGCAAGGCCTAAATGAAGGTCTTAAATATAGCACTGTTGTGCCATGCCATTGACTAAAAAAAGTGCAACCTAGCTGTTCTGGATGCATATAGCAAGTCTGAGCCATGGATTGGTGCACAGGCAATAATCTGTTAATGAGCATTACCTACAAAAGACAAGCAGCTGCCTATGGTAAACAGGTCTGTGACTTGCTTTACCAAGACAGACTGTGATTTAAGAAGCATTTTACTTCAGGATTTCTGCACAAAAAGGAGTACAGCACTCCACCAGGTATGAAAAAGAAGTTCCCATTTAATGCAATGCAGATTGGAGGATGCAGTTATGGGGAATAGGGATTACAACAGTAGGCCTGTAGTACATCTCTGGGAATGACATGTTGGTGATAGTCTGCTGTCCATCACCTACAGGCATGCCTTTCAACTCTGCCTGCTGTGACCCCCTCAGTCCCTCCAACTATGGTCAGCTCCTGTATTTTCTGTTAGACAATAGTGACAGTACATAATGGTGGACACAGCTGGCATATAACATACTGTACTGTCATTCAGCTCCTCTCAGTCTGTGATTGTCACACAGGAATAGTTTAAACATTGTACAGGTGTCCCTGACTGTCCCTGATGTACTCTGGCTAGGTACTGTTTAGTCAGCATTTATATCTCATTGCTTGAGAGCTATGGCTAGCATACCTGGTGACTCCCTACAGTAGGACTTCAGGTCATAGCCAGTAGTAGTGGGGAGACACCGCCCTGAACTTAATGACAGAGTGTACATATTGATTATGCAAAGTAAGGGAATGAATACAGTAACAGATATTACTGCATGACAATTGTTTTCTGATGGTCCTGATGTGTGACAGCCAGATTCCCCACATTCTGAGATCAACCATTAAGCATTGTACAGCCATTTTCCAGACATCTACATGTTTCTGGCAAAGGGTCCACATATATCAGGCACATGTACACATTCTGCAAACATCTGTGTACTGCAGAAGTTGGACACCTACAGGGAAGATATCCTACAGCATGTTTGTAGTGCTGTCTGTCATTGCATCATACGGATTTTGCTGGACTGTCCCATATACTTGTAGTAACTCTTACCTATTTGTCAGACAGTGGCTGTATGACTTGGTACTGGGATGTTGCCCATAGGGGACACACCACACTAGACAGCATTGATGGGAGTGGAGCCATACAGCACACTGAGTCTCAGCACACAGAGACATAACTGATATTTCCACTATGTTGCTGATAGCTACATATATACTGTGCTGATAGATGGCGGGGTATGATGTGGGAGTTAGCAGAGGATAGTGCAGGCCAGTTTAGATGTGCAGGGTGTGTACAAAGTGGAGAGCAACATATGCAGTCATATGATGTGTTCCCCTCTTCTTGTCTTTCAGAAAGGATGTATAGACAGATACAGCTGCCATTTTCAGCTGTGGAAAATGATGTGATCCTGGATGGCCTAAGACAGCATCGCGACATACTGCTGTCCAGGGGTCACCAGAATCTTGAGCAACATGCTGCACTGTGAGCTGACCTCATCACAGCAGCAAACCAAGTAGGGCTACATGAAAGAAGCTACAAGCAGGTCTGACACCGGGTGACAGATATGATAAATGCTGCACGGCAAAGGGCCGCTGCTGTGGCCAGGGACCATTTTGCTACCAGTGGAGGGTGTCCAGCAGAACAACCACTCTTGGCCACAGAGGAATTCCTGGTGAACCTGGAATCAACCACCATCTCCCAAGTACCCATCACCCCATACATTGTAGATGTGGGTGCCATGGCTTCCACAGCAGAGGAGTATCCAGGCAATCCTCCTGTGTTCATCATTGTAATACTGTATCAGTCATTGTGGCAGCCTCAGCATACCAGTATACAGATGTCAGGTCAATCTGCATTGGGGGTGGTTGTAATGCACACTTCTGCACACATACTCAGAATGTCAGCAATGTGGGCAGTATCACAGTTCCTACTGTACATGTTGATATACACACATACTATCCTGTAACAATGCCACATTTGTTTTTGCTAACAATACCTCTCCCTCACATTTTCATGGATACATCAGGTGTGGCCTCAGAAAACTTCCTGTAGCCGGTGAGTGTGAAACTCTTTTTGTATGGATCGTATATACTCTATGAATGTTAAGGGCTGTCATTTTGCTGTAGACACAACTTATATGCTTAGCCAGAGTACAATACTTGTATGATCAGTTTTGGAGGGGTTAATTGAAGTGCATTGAATGGTTAATCACAGTAGTGTATTTGCAGGAGTTGTAACATATTTGCACAGGGTGCAATTGTATGGTCAAGATGGGTTGCACTGTGTTTTAGGTGTAGGTCTATCACATACACTGACATATTGCTTGTCTCGCACATGTATAATAGTGGTAACATGAACTGGACATAGCTACAGTGCATGTTATAAAGAGCCTGTCTTGTCTGTGTATGTTATAGTCTGCTTGTGCATTGTGCATGGAATCAGAAATATGATGTGGTATGTGTAATGCAGTTGTGGGACCTCACCTGTATGTGTGTGTGTGTGTGTGTGTGTGTGTGTGTGTGTGTGTGTGTGTGTGTGTGTGTGTGTGTGTGTGTGTGTGAATCACCAGACATAATAGTGCAGGTATTAATGTACTTATGTTGTCTTCCTCCTCACTGGTGACCATGGGGGTTGGAGTGTGTCCCTCTCACAACCTGATGTCAGTGTATCGTTGGACTCTGATGATGATGGTGGCCATAGTGAGGCACAGGTTGAGTTGTTGGGGGCTGCACCTGTCCCAAGGGTTGACATCCCACTTCTTCCCCCATTGTCCCCTCACACAGTCAGTTTGCCCACACATACCCAGTCGCCTGTGGCCACAGATATTGGACAGTCAGAGTGTGGTAGCATTGAACAGGAGAGTGTGGCAACTATGGCATCAGTGGGTGTAGACACTAGCCATAGCCAGAGAGCTGGTGAGGTCCCACATAGGGAGATTGACAGATTGCTCAAGGGAGGACTGCTGCCCATCCATCACCTGTCACAGGTATCACATTACAAGTGACTAGAAGTATCTTTTGGCCCATCATGGAGGCACAGGCACATTCTGAATGCATCACCAGATGGATAATCAGGATCATGGATGCATTACTGTCTGACATCTGTGACTCCCTCCACCACATTGGTGATGCCATGCATTGTTTCAGTGATGCAATGGACAGACGGTGGGGTGAGACATTGTCAATCCTTGATCACCCATTGTCTATACTAGAACATGTGGTGTGAGTAGGGCATCAGACATGTGGCTGTAGGTCAGCAATAACATACACTGAGAGTCCATGTGGCCATACACACTCATGCTCCCATAGTGGAAGTACCTCCAGCACTACAGAAGGGAGGGTGCTGTCCACACCAAGACCTGCCAGACCATGGGCATGTGGTCCAGGGTAGTCCTGTAAGGGACATGGGCACAGCAGATACCAGTCACTGTCAGCAACTAGTACCATATTTGACCCTGCGCATGGTGCTGCCAGTGCCAATCTTGGCAGAGCCAGTTTCCATATTCATGGCTGGAGACAATGAACTGTCCATCCTGCAATGTACAGTCCACTGCTGTCCAACATACCCACATGTAGGGCTAGCACATGGCTTGTCTGTGTATGTGCATGCTCTCAAGCATCACTCTCACATGCAGGTCACTAACAGACACACATGACATACCTTCATGGCCCAGCTGATCAGCACCCCTTCCTAGCTCACACACATGATGTCAACTGTTTGGCACAGCTTAGGCCTCTGTCACCCCTCCACCACACTCTGTGGATGTGATGATACCTGTGCCACATCTCTGACATCCATACCATCAAGGCAGAGATATACAAATATGTGTTTGATGCATAGTGTGACTATAGTCCATTACATGACATTTTATAGTATGTTACTGTTATGCCATGACAGGTGCTATATGCTGGCATGGGTCATGAGTACACATCAAAGTGTTTGTATATTTGTTGCATGACATTATATTGGCAGTAGTGTTGCAGACTGACAGGTGTCTCTCAGACCTTTGTATGTTTCTGTTCCAGGGGTCTGCATGGCTACGCTGTGGAGACTTGATGGCAATACAGCAGCTGAGGACGGCATGGCAGCAAAGCAGAAATATGACATCAGCAAGGTATGGCTGTATATCTGCATGGTTACCTAGGTGTGTATGTACAGTACAGTGAGTCAGGGACAAGGGGATAGACAGTGTAATCCTGCATGCATACCCGGTAGCAAGGCATGCTACCCTTGATATGTGTCGCTTGGGTGTTCTGTATCTACAAATATAGTTGTTGACAGATAGCAGGTATGCCTACATACATGTGGTCTATTTAGGGCCAGCAGCTAGTCACAGGGCCTTAAATTTTATAACCATTCCAGATGGATAGGTAAGACAGGCACACTGCTGCAAGGGGATATATTTACACACACACACTCAAAGAGTTGCCCTTTCTGAGATCAGAACCCCTACCTATCTAGTAGTATATACTATAGCACTAAGTACTTATCACATGTGCCATGGAGCTTATGCATTTTGAGAGTGTCTTCCAGTGCTGTCAAGGTGGATGGCATCAGCAGGCCCTGCAAAGTAGGCCAATGGGGGGAGTTAACAGATATGCACAGGGCCTTAAAATGTATAACCATTGCTCACAGATAGGCGAGACAGGCACACTGCAGCAAGAGGATATATTTACACACACAAGGTAGCTGATGTCAGAGTAGAACCCCTACCTACCTACTATTACACACTACAGCTCACAGTACTAGTTGCATGCACCACTGGTTAAATTTGGTGTACAAGTGTCTACAGCACTGCATCACTCTACACCTTTCTGTGGCTATATCTATATATATATATATATATATATATATATATATATATATATATATATATATATATATATATATATATATATATATATATATATACACACACATATATATATATATGTTACCTCTAAATATCTTTCTATATATACACATAGATATATATATATATATATATATATATATATATATATATATATATATATATATATATATATATATATGTATACACACACACATAGATATATAGATACATATACTTATATATATAGATATATATATATATATATATATATATATATATGTGTATACATATACATAGCTGTCTGTATGCACAGAGAAATAATACACATCTCAGTTCATTAGGCAGATGAAGCATCAGACATGGGTTGAAATTAGCTTAGTGTAGGGGCATGCCCACTGTGACTATCAGTACTTCCAAGGTGACTCCAGGCCAGACCTACCTTTACTCCAGTCCAGGATTTTGTGTACTACTGCCAATTGGGTGCTGCACCTGTTTCAGCAATCCAGCACCTCCCTGATATTATGTCCAAGGGTTTCCCCAGTGAGCTGCACATAATATTTGAGTCATACCTAGGGTGTGTTCAGATTGTAATAGACTGCATAGGGTTTTGCATCACATGTCTGGTACATTTTACACGGCATTGTGATTTTCTGGTACATCACTGGCACATCATTATAGATTGACGTTAGGAACTAATGAGAGACATTTGGGGTACTGACAACATACACAGCAGGAAACCGATGCTACTGCATGACCTGTTATTCTCTGTGCTTTTTACATTCATCTGGCCACTAGTTAATCCTTCTGCTTATATGTGGGCCTTTGTCCAACTCCTATTCATGGCTTTGTCCATATTTACTGCCCTAAGTAGTTGTAGGTTTGCTGTGACTGGGGTACATGATATAACACCACACACGGGGTTACAGACTTCACACTTCTGACTGTACATGTTTAGCAAGCTGTCCAGCATTCCGCTCCATATGTCTGCTCTGCTCCTCAGACAGTTGTGTATTTTTGGTAATATTCTACTACATGGTGCCCACTGAATTGTTGCAAGTACTGACTTAGTTATGTGATGGCCTTTACATCCTTCTGCTACTCTGACTTGTTACAACATGCTGTTATACTAGCCACCTTCTAGGTTACTCAGAGTATGTATAATGTCTGTAGGTTTGGCCCTCTTTCCCACCATTGTCTCTGGCTTTGTCCAGCTTTCTTGCAGTAACAGACTGTGACATATTGACAGTCTGTGGGACTCAAAAGTTGTAGGTGCAGCCAGCTTTGAACCATAAACACCATCAACCATGCTAATGTACTTAGCTCACTAAGCCACACCAGCCACCAGAAAGTGAAGTTTAATTCCTGACACTATCAACAACAGACAGACATACACTTTGACCCCTGCATATTGAGGAAATAGAACGTCACAGGTTGTTTGGGACAGCCTTGGGATTGTGTGGTCTGCTGCTATAATCTTGCAAACATACTGTTACTGCAGTTGTATGGGAACATGGCTATGTTGGGACTAGGGGACACTAGCATTGACAGTCATGCCTCTGTCCTATGACCTCGCTCTTTTGCATTTCCCTCACATTCTGCAGTGGGTTTTTCTGCCTTGTGGCCTATTGCATGCTATGGGGCAGCCAGTATTGGACAGAGAGTTCCTGTTGTCCCACATAGTTGTTAGTTCTCTGTAGGTAGCCCAGTAGCCTACTCTAATCCCTTGCATACATGCAGCAGGTCCATAGATATGCTACCATAGTCTAGTACCCCATACATTTGTTTTGAAGAAGAGTGACTTACATTATGAATAAAGCAGTTGAGATAACAGCTCTTCATAGCTGATGCAGATGCATGCACCATGCCAATAGGTAAGGGGGGTGTGGTGTGTGGCTGGCATCCTTTTTACTATGTATGTGAGTCAGAGTGAGGTATCAGTCCTTAGGACCCTAGGTTGTCAGTGCATGTGCTATGCGTTGCTTCTTTGCCAAGGCCAGGGCATACTGGGCATGCCTACATTTACCTACAGGGACAGGCTCAATTGGTTCCTGCCTGACTCTCCCTGTGGGTGTGGCTGTGGGGATCCTGGCACTGGTGGGGGACAGTGTGCCCCTTCCCTGTGATTATCCTGCTGCAGCTGTTTCTGCAGGATCATATTGTGTAGCATGGCACATATTTTGCACATCTGTGCACATGTGGCTGGAGAATACTCCAGGGCTCTACCAGATATATCGAAGCAGCAGAAGCATGACTTGAGCAGCCCAAACATGTGCTCTATGATGTTCATAGTTTGTGCGTGTGCCTCATTATGGAGTTCTTCAGTAGGTGCGTGTGCATTTCTGATGGGTGTCATCATCCATAGTTCCAGTGTGTAGTCAGCATCACCCAGTAGATGGCCATATGGAATGTTCTCCTAGGCAAAAATGTGGTACAGCTGTGATGCATGGCAGATATAGGAGTCATGATAACTGCCAGGGCTGCCAGCACACACATTCATGATAATGCCCTGGGCATTGCACACGACCTGGAAGCTGAAGGAGTGATATCCCTTGTGGTTGACATAGACTCTACCCTCCTCACTGGGTGGTGCTTTGATGTGGACATGAGTGCAGTCTATGGCAGCCAATGCCTCTGGGTAGTGTGCTACATGGTGGAAGAGATGCATACTGCTGGCCCTCTCCTCAAGGGTTTGGGGTAAATAAATGTACTCACTGGCATGTGTTTGCATGATAGCCAGGAACTGGTGGAGTACCCTGGATGCAGATGCCTGTGAGACCCCCATCATGTCCCCAGTTGGTCTTTGAAAAGTACCTGTAGCTAGTATTCTAGGGATTACACATACCTTTGTTTCCACTGAAATGGTTCACCTCTGTTGGCTCTGGGTCTGAGTTGAGGACGGTTAAGCCTGGTGAGTTCTTGTAGTATGTCTCTATCCACCGTGTAGTGCTCTACACTCTCCAGCTCATGTAGCTCCTGGAAGGTTACCCTGGGCCTGAACACTCTTCTCCTTCTCAGTCTAGGCCTATTGTCAGCAGCAGTATCAGTGCTGCCCTGTAGCTTCTAGCACATACAGATGCAGCAGAGCAAGAGCAGCCCCTAGCATTCTGTCAGTTAAAATTACCAAGTCTGTACTCTAGTGGTGCAGAGTATGTGGGAAAAATCAGATTGTAGGTTGTATGCATACTTTATAGTCATGTGCTACAGATGCAGCCTGTGTGATTTTAACTATGATGCATTCCACATGCCAGGTATATCATTGAGGGTTTTGAATGGCCCAGTGTCAGTGGAGCAGGGCTTATTATTAATTTATACATGATTGGTTTACCCAGGCCATTTCCTTCTTTTTTTAAATACTTTCCCTACTAAGCACTGTGGCGCAGCGCCCAAACCTGCTGCGCTGATGTAAACAGTGCTCAGCAGTCTGGATGCACCACCATGAGCGGGCACACTCAGCATAGCTTAAACCAGCTATAACACATGCCCCGCTGCTAAATAAAGCTTAGCAGTACTAAACCCCCCCCCCCTGCTTAGCTGAGCTGAGTGGCACACACATGGGTGCAGCTGAGCTCCAGTCTGTTTAAACGTATAGTGACACAGCCCTTTTTTATGTCAGCTTTCTGTTCTACTGACACCAACATGGTTCTGGGGCTATACAGGTCTTATATGCGGACACAGTGGCCAATTATTACTATTCAGTAACCCCAGCCCATTTGCATATAGATCCTTGCACATAACCTTGATACTTCACTAGTCCAGGGCCTGCCTCCTTAGCAACCACTGAAATCTACCATAGTACATACATCATGCAGGGCTCTGTAATGCATTATTCTCACATATATCTTATTTTTAGTTTTTAAACATTTTAGTATTTTTTTGCATAATGGCATGTTTGTGCACTGTTGCCTGCCGCACAAACATAATATGGGTATTAAAAAATATTTTAGATTATTTTGCATTAGTTTTTGGATTCACAGTCCATAGTTTTGCACATATCTGTGCCTACTATGACAATTCTGACCTTTTAATTGGGGTTTACAGCCCCTGTTCAATTTTTACATTTCTGTACACAGACATTTTCTGTGTACACTTCTAACACCAACATAGGTTCTGCACGGATACCTGTCTGCTTCCTGGATCAAAAAACACCCTCATTTGCATGCATTTCACCTACTTATGAGGTGAGTTGCATGCCGCTCATGCACACCCCTCTGCTCTCTTTCCTGGATTGCACTGCTGCTGGATTCCTTGTTTGCACCATGCCACTCTGCCTACATGGAAAATCACTCTGTATAGGCTTTATTGAGTTCCCCCCTGTATCTTTGATAATGTGCTTATATTTTCTCACAATTTTGGATAGTGACCAATCCAGTGCTCATTTGCCCATCTTGGGGAAGATGGTGCCACACATCCTACTATTTGAGTGCTAACCTATTTGCTAGACCATAGGTGTATACTGCAAGCAGAACGTTAGACAAGTGGATCTGAGCCTGTGAGTAAAGTGTTACTCCCAAGAATTGAATAACAGGTACGTAGAAGTGTGCAGCATCCACAAATTCAAACTTGACAGGCCTTGATCTATGCCTTCTACCCAAGAAGAGAAAGAATTTCAAGCACAGTCTAAGAGTCTGCTGACTCACTGGAATATATAGCATCTCCTGGTCTTTCCTGTCAAGTCTGATGTCCTTAGATACAGAGAACTGGCTGAAATGAAAATATTAAAAAGGATGGAGCATAAAGAACCGTAACTGATTATATTGTATTTTAAAAAAAATTAGAAATCAGACTGCTAAGCAAAAATGTACCTGAATATGAGATAAAAAATGGCCATTTTTGATGTAAGTTTATGAAGTTACTGGAAATTCTGGCCCGATTGTGTTATATTTAGTCCCCCCCAAACAATGATCCAACAAATCACTGGAACCACCACGATGGATTAACAGCAACTAATTTTATTATAACAGAACAGCTTCACGCAACCGCGCAACTAGTGCGCTTCATCAGGTTGTAGTGCATTGAAATAAATGTTCCCATTATATAGTTGTGGCATAATTAACAGATATTCAGTCTTCACCAATTTAAGACATACTATATTTCATTGAATGCAAATACCATCGTTCATAAGACATAGGTCTATAATACTCAACATCCTTACCACTAAAACAACAAAGAACAAAAACTGAAATTCCATTCTGTTCAAAATATCTATACATAGGAACGGTTAATTAAATTCATACTAAATATATATATATCTTTCATAATATTCCTATTTAAAAAAAAAATTTTATCTATAAAAACTGTTACTAAGACATGACATATTTCATTTCCTATATCGTAGATTCTAGGATAACTCATACTGCATTTCATGTAAAAATGACTACCAATATAAGAATAATCTGTCAATATGTAAAAACTAATAAGAATGAAAGCATATTAAGTAGCCACAATGGGCAAAAGGGAGAGGAAAAAAGGGGGGAAGAATGGAATGGGGGAAAAAAAAATGAGGGGGAAGAAATAGGAAAGGGAAGGAAATAGGGAAAAGAGGAAGGGGGAAAGGGAGAAAGAAGGAAAAAAGGGGGGAGGGGTGGGGGGCTTTTTGTATGTCATCCTAATCATAATTTTTCTTTGTCATTGTCTGTTCCCCTCCATTGTGTGTAATTCTTTTTTGGAGTGGCACTGGCATGCTTTGCTGTCCTACTCCTCTCTCACCTCTCTGTTAACTTGTTCCCTCTGTTATTTGATTGTTTCACCGATATAGAAGTTTAAACACATCTACTATATCCACCCTCCTTGCACCTCTTATAAACTCTGAAGCCTCAGTTTTTTGTGGCACATGTTTCTGTTAGTGCCAGATGAGCAGTTTTCCTTCAAAGCTAGGGGTTTACATTGTTTTTTTTTAGTTGTGAACATTGATATGCATTTCTGTTTTTTCAGAACTTAGCCACATTTAGGCCCACTATGTGAGTGTGTGTGTGTGTGTGTGTGTGTGTGTGTGTGTGTGTGTGTGTGTGTGTGTGTGTGTGTGTGTGTGTGTGTGTGTGTGTGTGTGTGTGTGTGCACGCGCGTGTGTGTGTTAAAGAAGATCAGGGAACCAATTTGCTTTACATCCAAAGGAGGTATATTCCTTAAAAAAGTGATTCTCTAGGAAATACATGATCTATTTCATCATCAGATTCTATTTATATTTCAGTGAAAGTTCATATTTCTTGAGTGGGTATTGAGGATGTTATTAGTTTTGTGGATATGAAGAAGGTCACTTAGGACAGGATCCTTCAACAGTCTGCAAGGAAGACAGAGATTATCTCTCAAGAGTCTGTAAGAAACAATAAAGAGAGAAAGCACTTTAACGTGACCCAGGTAGCTCAAGGAAGACATGTCTTTGATTATCATAGTAAGGAAACATTGTGGTCTCCAAAGATGAGGAATATGCTTAGACATGTACACACAAAAGGAGCCACTATACTCTACTGTGGACCTGATGCAGGTTGGAGTAAAGAAGAATGACCTGGAAAAAATAACCTGATGATTAGTCTGGCAAGGTAAAATAATTTCCTAACAGTAGCACATACATGCTGATAAAAGGATAATTTATTGTATACCAAAGTGTACAGGTCCCTAATGGCTGAGTCAGCTTTCAAAGGTGCTTCAGCTATGTGGTAGTGCATTGGTGCCCAGCTTTGTCAAGGACACATTGCTGCATTTCTTACCAATGTCAAGGCACCAATTATTGGTGCATGCTAGTCCCCCCTGAAAAAGATGGAAGTCTTGTAGGGAGTTAAAGAAAGCTCTAAATTTTAAATCTTCTGAAAACTTGTTCAGTCACAGGTCGATGATATCACCCTTGACTTCAGAGAAGTAAAACTAGACCAAAGTGTTCCTATTCTCTTTTCTAAGTGAGTGTGTCTCCCACACTAATATATTGGGTTTTGCCAGTTAGCCAGTTTGCTATCTTGCAGGTAACATACATTTAGTTTGATTAACTTGTCAGTAATGCCAGAATATGGGATGATATCAAAAGACTTGGCCTGGTCCAAGCAGGCAATGCAGACCAATTTGTCAGACTCTAATGCATCAGGGACATGTTCAAAAAAATTCAACCAGGTGCAGGAGACATGGCTCTGCCTTTAATAAACCCAAACTGTCTTGAGCCCAGGGCTTCCAGTCTGCCTATGTCTTTGTTAATAAGTTCCATAATGATGCATTCCATTGTTTTGCAAATAAGGCTAATGAGGCTTACAGGTTTGTAGTTTTCTGGGTCAATAGTGGATCTCCACTTGTGGATTGGGATGACTACCAGAGTTTTCCATTTTGCTGTTATGAAACCAGTAGAGAGGTTCAGGCTGAATAGGATAAAAAGTGGTTCTAACGGGCAATGTCTTGTGCTGGCAAGAAGGCAGGCTGGCACAGTATCAGTACTCATGAAGCAAGTGGGTTTGGCTTTGGAGAGAGCATTCCAAACTTGCTAAGAGGTGCTAAGAAGGGGTGATGTGGGTGTACTAAAAGCTCGGGCTATAGTTAGGGGGACATAGGGGAGCATATTAGTTGAGTTTGTCCACTAATATTTTAGCTATACCCTCAGGGATGAGTAAGTATTGTCTCTGTATTGTATATTAGCTCTGAGAACTGCTGGACATTACCACTAAGATTTCTGACACAACTAAGGAAGGCTTTGTAATTGTCCTTAAAAGAGGTAGCAATTTTTCATTCATACTTAATTTTACAGTATGTAATTTTGTTTCTAAGTTCTTTGCTGGTCTTTCTGAGTTTATTTCTAGATGTTGGGGTATTTAGTTTTCTTTTTTTGGCTATGAGTTTCTTCTTATACTAGGTTTCCACCACAAGGGTTTGTTCCTGAATTCAGCATTGCATTTGTATCTTATAAGAATGGACGCATGCTTTGAGTTAAGTGCAGAAATTATCCATAAATGTGGCAGCAAGCTAGCTGGAGTCATCAAAATGAGGAAAGCAGTTAAACTTCATCATGTTATTATTTAGCTAGATTAGGTTTGCCTCTGAGGAGACTTAAAAGACAAGAGGGGGGTTGTGATAATTGGGTTTTACTGTAAATTTTCCCAAATTGTTGTCAGATGTGACCGGTGATGTGGTAACTGCAGTTATAGGGTGGCAATATTAGTGAGAACCAGGTCTGATATTTTTGCACCTTTGTTGCAACTTAAACCAGTTGGTCTACGGAGCTAGCATTAATGAAGTCCAGGAATCTTTGTTCACATTTGTTTGAAATGTTGCAGGTTTTTCAGTTAATGGAGGGGAAGTTGAATTCTGCCAAGAAAATAGTGTTATGCTCAAGAGGGAGGGATGTTAGTTTGTTTAAATATGCTTCATGGGCAGCAATAAACATGGAGGGGATATAGCAGTTGGCTATAATATGGTATGGAGTTCCATTTTTTTATGAAAAGGATATGGACAAGTTCAAGCTAACTGTCCTGGATTAAGAGTTTTGAGGTGAGATGGTTTCATAGGAATAGAGAAAGAACCCCTCCAATAATATGGTAATTTTCCTTTTTGGGTCTGAAAGAGTGGTACACCCTGAATCCTTCACTGTGGTTGAGTTCTCTCTATTTAGAAACCATGTTTCAATAGCAATACAGATATCTATATTTCTGAGTGATAAGGATGCCTGTAAGGTGTGCAGTTTCTTGTTTATGCATCTAACATTGACCATGTACTTTTATATAGTTTTGATTTTGATTTAGCTATGTAGGTCATTTTAGAAGACTGGCATTGCCAGAAATAGGCATTATGGGGAGGAAAAAGTACTGGCTAATATACGGAAGCCATAAGAAGAGAGGTACAGGTCATCCTCAGCAAAGCAGCTGGGTTATTGCTCATCTACTCCCAGCCTAATGTATACTGGATTCCCTTAGAATGGCACCAAAAGCTTAGCTAATAACTAAAATCAGTTATCTTTTGTTTCCATTGTGGCGTCATTCTTGACAATGATTAGCTATTGCTCAATACTAGTTTCACACCAATTTTAGATGCATATTGTGAGGGCCCTATCATGTCCTTCTGGAAAAACATTTAATGACCTTCCAGTAGTCCATTTGATTAAGTAATCTGGACATTTACAGAAGTGATGTTCCATACTGTTATCATTGCATGGTTATTGGCTAGGCTTGTAATAGTCTTCAAACCAATAGCATAGTATTTACCTATAAACCACTGCATGCTCAGGGATTAGTCTTCGAGAATTTACTGTAGCGTGTTATTGTATAGCACATCAGCATTTCAGTGGATCAGCTATTAGTAGTAAAATATACTGGAGAATATTGAAAAGTTGAATAACCCTTTTGCATATGACCCAACAAAGATCATAAAGATTTCCTTGTCTAGGGTTTTAAGAATGCCATGTTGACTATTTCAACAAAGAAATAATGATCATTTTTTGCCTCATGAATATGCCTACCATCCCAAAATATATATTCTTTAGTCCTGAGGAACCTTTTTCATTTTGCAATCTCATTTTGTAACTCATCAGATCACCAAATGAATATGAGTTCTCATCTGCAGTATACACGTTACCATGCTTTTTTTTATCCAAAATAATGTAGATATACTGTTTTTCCAAGTAATGAAAAAAATAAATACATGAACAAAACTAGAAAATCAGAACAAATGACACAAATCAAAATACATGGGAACCAATTCCAAAAGTCTTGCTGTCATTGTAAGTCTGCCCTAATTCTGAAAGACTTGCTTTCAGTGTAAGTGACTTTCTCCAATGTAAGGCCATCTATAATTCAGGCTTACACCAGGGGACAGATTCCTAAATATGTGCTCTCAGTGTAAGTGATTTACTCTAGTGTAAAGCCTATCGGTAAAACAGGCTCACACCAGGGGTCAGATTCCAAAAGATGTGCTCTCACTGTAAATGATTTACTCCAAGGAAAGGCCTACCTGTAAAGAAGGTTTACATCAGGGGTCAGATACCAAAAGATGTGCTCTTGTTGTAAGTGATTTACTCCGGTATAAGGCATATCTATAAAACATACATACATCAGGGATCAGATTCCAAAAGATGTACTGTTGGTGTAAGTGATTTACTCTGGTGTAAGGCCTATCTATAAAGCAGGCTTACACCAGGGGTCAGATTCCAAAAAACATGCTCTTGGTGTGAGTGATTCAGTCTGGTATAAGGCCTGTCTGTAAAGCAGGCTTACATCAGGTGTCAGATACAAAAAGATGGGCTCACAGCATAAGTGATTTACTCCAGTATAAGGCTTATCTATAAAGCAGGCTTACAACAAGGGTTAGATTCCAATATATGTGCTCTCATTGTAAAAGATTTACTCCGAGGTAAGACCTACCTATAAAGAAGGTTTACACCAGGTGTCATCTGCCAAAAGATGTGCTCACAGCATAACTGATTTACTCTGGTATAAGGCCTATCTGTAAAACATGCATACATCAGGGGTCAGATTCCAAAAGATGTGCTCTCGATTAAAGTGATTTACTCTGGTATAAGGCCTATTTATAAACAAGCTTATACTGGAGACCAGACTCCAAAACATGTGCTCTCAATGTAAGTGATTTACTCCAGTGTAAGACCTATTGATAAAGTAGGCTTGCACCAGGGGTCAGATTCCAAAAGATGCGCTCTCAGTGTAAGTGATTTACTCTGGTGTAAGGCCTATAACAGGGGTCAGATTCTAAAAGATGTGTTCTTGGGGTAAGTGATTTAATCTGGTGTAAGGCCTACCTATAAAGCAGGCTTACACCGGGGTCAGATTTCAAAAGATATACTTCAGTTGTAGTGATTTACTCTGGCGGTAGTGGTGCTGCGGTAGCGTTGTCACCTCACAGCAAGACATTGTCCCGTTCAATTCTCAGCTAGAGCGTCTTCTGTGTGGAGGCATGCGTGAATGGGCATGCCTTCATTGAAGGTTGTGTGTCAGGGCTGGTAACTCGGCACATAAAAATCCACTACCAAACATTAGCGGACCGGAGTTCCGCTGTGGCGACCCCTAACCGGGATAAGCCGAAAGACACAACAACAACAACCAGAGTATGTCACTTACAGTGACAGCAAGTCTGTTGAAATCAGACCCATGGTGTTTTATACCTTCTTGGTAATCCAGAAATTCAAAATGTACACACCTTTGGCAATCAATGCCTTTTCAACAGCAAACTTAAAATGATTCCTTATTCTGCTTCACATTTGATCATGCATTGATCATGAACTAATACATGATTTAGTGTCATTTTCATTTTGTCTTTTGGATGGAACAGATAATTTCAGAATGATAGTACTAAAAAGAAAAAGATTTTAAGCAAGCTTTCTTTCATGCTACGGAAAATATTACCTGATGCCACTCTTGTTAGAATCAGTAGAATTTTTTATTTTTTAAAAATTTTACATTTGTGAATTGGATGCCTGTAAACACTTAACAAAAATGCAGGCAACTCCAAAGTGTTTTTAGGAAAGGATATTAAGGCATGGCTGTCTCAGAGAAGGGTAAACAAGAAAAAGATCTGCATGTCCATGCAAAGTGAGAAAGCAAATATGAATATTATTGGAATCATCTATATCTATATCTATATCTATATCTATATCTATATCTGTATCTGTATCTATATCTGTATCTATATATATATATATATATATATATATATATATATATATATATATATATATATATATATATATATATATATATATGTATCTATATCTATATCTATATCTATATCTATATCTACATCTACATCTATATGTGTATATATATATCTATATATATATATATATATATATATAATATTATTCTTGTTCAATTATTTGTTTCTAGGTGAAAACAACTAAGTACAACTGATTTTTTAACTGACAAATACTATTCAGGTTAAACAATAAATCCAGAATTAAGCAGGATATGAGAGGACAGTGAGAGAATCTGATCCAAAACTAAAGAATGATTTGCAATATTTTTAACCCTTCTATTCAGACAGATAAGTAAACATCCTAAAACTAATACCTCAGAATGAAGCAAACTTACATAGCTATCATGAGAGTAATTCTTTGGTCAACTGCCTGCTATAGTTTTATGTACTTTCTCTCTACAGATGTGCGCATTACTATTTGGCACAAGTAGGTGCTTTTATATATGTACACTGGAAAACAAAGTACTAGCATGGTAAAGAATTGCATATCTGAAACAAAACTAATATGGAAATAAACATGATTCAATACATCTCTGAAAAATAAAACAAAAAAGTAGAGGCACTAAACATAACTATAACAAGGAAATTTGCAACATTAACATTAAGGAGACAATAATTCACCCTTGGATTCATGCAAATAAATGTAATTTAAAGAAAATGACTCTGAAGAATGTCAAATTAGAAAAAGAGATGATGTTCAGTAGGGGGTCTGAAACTAATTTTACATGTTGAAAAAATAATATGATTAAGAATAAAACAGTGAATTATCATTTAGTAACCTTTACAACTGACAGTAATTGCAATAATGAAATCTAATCTTTCTTAATACTTGGAGAGTCATTAATAAGAGAAATGTATCACCTAATATGTAAAAGAGAGGCACTATAAAAATCAGATAGCATTTCTTCTGGGATACAGAATGTGGCACACCAAAATACTATACTGACACTTTTCATAAGATATCAAAATCATAATATTATTGAACAAGCTGCATGAGCAAAACCTATTAGAAAACTTCCCAAAATTACATATGGTGTACATGTAATAATGTCACATACAGTTATGTATTGGTATCAACAGTTCTGTATCTGTTGAGTGTCAAGTGGAAAAAATAAATACCTTGCAGAGTTTAAGTATGCATCTAATGAACAAAAGTGCAATTACTGGGTGAGGTGAGATTGCTAATGGGAGAAATACCACAGAATTAAAAAGCTGTATAATGAGCACAACTTGAACAAATAATGAGAGAATTATGGGGTAACCCTGTATCTGTGTGATTAGTCTCATATAGAGGGTTTTAATGAAATAATCATCAGCAATGGAGACACAGAAGAGGGCTTCAAATACTAATCTAGTCCACAGTCTGCATATTACATTTCTTGATGAAATGGTGTTGTCATTCAAATTGTTTCAGTGAAATATAATGCATCAGGTGACTATTAATTATTTCACAATAACCACAATCAACCTGGTCCTAAACTGCATCACCTACAACGATAACTGCATCTCATGACCACAATTCATCTGCATTTCTTCAGAATCCCCAAATCAAGTTTAATTTTTCATGACAAGCAGAATTAGTAATTTATACTCTAAATCATACAGCTGGGATTCTAAACATTAAACATCAAATCATAAATAAAATATATGCATGAAAACTTATTCATTTGGGTTTCATTTTATCCAGATATATAAATATATTAAAGTGAATAAAACATCTTCTTACTTTATATTTAAAGAAATTCAGTTGTGACACTGAAAAATGACAAGATTAAGTGTTTACCAAGAAAAACTTTTCTTAACCTTACTAGTTGCTTTAGTGATACATAAGTCGCATGTCAGAGGAATACAATCTGTTGCAGAAAAGTAGTAGAAACCTAGAAGCATGCATTTCATTATAAATATCTTACATCTGGATTGTGGAAAGAATCAGGTAAAATAAAGCAATTTGATGAAAGAAAATACCTGGTAGGTAAAGCAAAATGGTGAGACATTTTTTGCATTGTATAACATAAAAAAAGTTTCAATATAATTCCGAAGGTTAAACAAAGGACAATTTTTATGCACATCTCTCTCTCTGTGTTCAGATGGAAACTAGATTTTAGAAGTCTGAAAAAAATTTCTTACATATATTATTATTTCTGGCTTAAGTTGACAGTTGATACTTAATATCTTTATCAAATAGGAGCAGCATATGTTAGTGGATGCTTTGTTTAGACAACAAACTTAATTCGAAAATATGTACCAGTTTTAACAACTTGGACCATACTGGGTAGATATTTAATGAAAGGTACAACTTTTTGACTTTTAAGATGCTATTCTATAAATTTTCTTCATATTAGAAAACGCATTAATGCCATTTGTCCCAGTCCCCTTCAATAAACACATCACACCGAATGAGGTTTGATGACCTTTATTAAACTTCCATAAACATAATTTTGTTAACCGATATGTATTGATTTCAACTGCCACATGGTATAGCTGATACTAATCACAGCATACCATCTAAGTAACATTAACTATGACAGTATGACCCCGCTCATCCTGACCCAGTAAGAAGCATCCACTGCACTCGCTAACTTATGAAGCAGTGTACCACCACTCACTTCATTTACCATTTATTGAATTACACAAGCAACCAAATAAGCAGCTTACCTCCACTTGCTTATTTTACTTATCAAGCAGCGTCCAACTGCTCATTTTCCTTTCTCAACTCATTGCATTGAACATCCAACACTCGAGGGGGAACAGAAGAGGGCAAGCCCACCCCTCTTCTCCACCCACCAGCCTGACCAGGCTGATTCCCCTCTCTCCGACCAAACTTCCCACAACATAAACCACCATAAAAAGGCATTAAGCCAAACATCATTCGGTGTACCCTATCCTCTCTAACTAAACTGGATCTGGGTCATCACCTCCCAAAGCCCTATCACATAAGTAGCAAAAGTAGCCAGCTGCTCAAATGGCTGAAAGTAAACCACTAATCCCCCTCCAATGTTACATTAACAAGCCATAACCTCATAACTTACCATAACCACTGTGTATTAGCTAAATGCTTACTTACCTAGTTACCAATAGAAGCTTTGTAAAGATTCCCAGGTCATCACTGACCAACTAGACAACCAGCACACTAAACTCCCTACCTCTTGAAACCATGCAGAGGCAATTGCATACCATTATGCCAAACTGCAACCCCACTTTACCGCCCAATGAATATAATAATGAGCAACTAAGATCTCCTTTCAAAATTCAATTTACTAGCAATCCTGCCATCACATCAACCATCCATTATAAGCAATAAGACATTTAAATGATCATCATGGAATTTTAGCAGCACAAACCCAAAAGCCATACCACTGCCATGGTAAATGAAAATTAACCCTAACCCCAACAACTCCAGCTGAACCTCCTAAACCAAATTAACATGAAACACCAAATACCCAATATCCCCTCAATCATCCTTCTTTCCATCCAACAAGCCACAAACCCAGGCCTCCTAAATTATATCCCCTAGCCAAACATCAAATGCGTTATTTGTCAGCAAATGGAAATCCCCATCAAACCCAAATTAACTTTCCTTCCTTCTGTTACCTTTGCATCTGCTAAAAAATTAAAATATAACCTACATTTGTAAGGAATCTCAAAACAATGCCTTGCTTAGGCTGTCTAATTTCAGCGTATATAACAAAGCACCCAGTTCCTCACTTGTCCTACCTACACTCAAGTCACCTCCTATCAGTCCAAAAAAATGTTACAAGTGAGACTCATTCTCAAGCCTTAACCTGGTATGTGACAATAGCAAAACCTACTTGAGGGACATGAAACATATTTTGGTGTACTCCATCCTCTCTAACCAAACTGGATCCTTGTCATCACCTCCTAAAGCCCTATCACATAAATAGCCAAAGCAGCCAATTGTCTAAAAGGCTGAAAGCCTACCACCATACCTCTCCAATGCCAAAATAACAAACCATAACCTTTCCACCTAGCATACCCTCTGCATATTAGCTGAATTCCCACATAACCATCTACCAATAATAGCTTCACAATGATTCATAGGTTCATAGGTTGATACTAGGCTATCTGTCCTAGGGCATTTACAAGCCTAGCCAGACTGTGTTTGGCTTTCACCACCCTTCTTAGATTAGATGACTGTGCCTCTGTATAGTAGGTCACAGAAGATAGCCCATTTAAGGTTAGTTTACCATGCCTCTGTCTAGCAGTGACACAGAAGAGATCCCAGGGGTAAATTTACGATCTCCCATCCAAACATCAAGATTCTTCTTGAAGAGGGTCATTGAGGGGCTCTGTCTGACATGGACTGGGATTTTGTTCCAGAGTGAGAGGAGCCTCTGGGATATGAATCTGTCCCTCCAGCTTGTTCTATTTATTTCTGTGCTGAGGTTTAAGTCACTGGAGCGTGTAGTTCTGATGGATTTGGATTTCTTGAGGTGGAGCATGTCCATTAATTCTGGGTTGGACATGGCTTTATATGTCAGGCACAGATCGCCTCTGATAGGCAGTAAGCAAATGAGTAGAGCTGGAGTTTCTTTAGCCTAACTGCTTAGGGCATCTGTTTGAGTCCCTTGATCCTCTTGGTGAGGTACTTTTGGGGTCTTTCTAGTTGTAGCAGGTGTTGGGTAAGGTACATCCCTAATGGGGCATTATATTCAATTATGGGCCTGATGAGTGATAAGTAGAGGGGCACAATGACCTCTCTTGATCTATATGTGAACCCCTTCATGATAATGTGGGCTATATAGAATGTCTTTCTAACCACTTTGGCAATGTGATTGTCAAAGGAGAGATTGCAATCTACTTGGGTCCCCAAATCCCTAATTACTTCTTCTGTACTTAATGGATTACCACCTATGTGGTAATTTGTGGGCATTTTGTTTTTCCCAAAGGGGATGACTATGCACATTTTGGCATTTAGCTTTAGGCCATGGCTCTGGCACCAGTTATCCTTCTCTGTGAGACCTTTTTGGAGGATGCTTGTGTCAGCGGGCGAGGCGATTATGGCACCCAGTTTGCAGTCATCTGCAAGCATTGTCAGCCATAGTCCTTCTGTGTTAGCCTGTACCTCAAAGAAATATATACCAAACAAGAGAGGTCCCAGGACTGAGCCTTGTGGGACACCACTTGTAACGGATTTACAGTCTGACATGGCACCTGCAATTCTGACCATGTGGGTTCTATCCCTAAGCCAGTTTGCAACCCATCTTGTGACATAGGGGTTGATATTTAAGCTGGTGAGCTTATTTATGATGCCGGAGTGGGGTATTGTGTCGAAGGCTTTTGCAAGGTCAAGGTAGGCTGTGTGGACTACCTTCCTTTCGTCTATGGCCTTGGTGACTGTTTCAAAGAAATTGACCAGGTTCAAGAGGCAAGATCTGCCCTTAACAAAGCCAAATTGGGTAGGATCCAGTGTTTGGAGGTTCCCAATGTCTTTGTTTATGAGTTCCATGATGATCGCTCCATAGCTTTGCAGACCAGGCTATTTAGGCTTATAGGGCGATAGTTTCCGGTGTCCGTTGTGGCACCACCTTTATGGAGTGGGACCACTGTTGCTGTACGCCATTCTTTGGGTACATATCCTGTTGTAAGGCTGAGACTGAACAGTGATTTTAAGTGAGGGTTCAGTTCTTCTTGGAGCTCATGTTCCAGGTCATTCCCTGAAAAAGGGGGTTAGGCTAAGGATCATTCAGTATTCACTCCCACACTAAAGGAAAGTGGATCCCTGTCCTTCTCAAAACCCTATCATAAATACCAAAATCAGCCAATTTCCTAAACAACTGGAATTAATCCCTTGATCCTTCTCCAGTGCTAAATAATCATAACCATGTGTAACCTCTGTATATTAACTAAATTCACCCTTATCCTAAGTACCCCAGTGCTAAATAAACTTTACCGTGTGTTTGTTGTTGTGTCTTTCAGCTTTTCCCAGTTAGGGGTTGCCACAGTGGAACTCCGGTCCTCTAATGATTGGCAGTAGATTTTTACGTGCTGAGTTGCCACCCTTCAATGAAGGTATGCCAATTCATGCATGTCTCCCCACAGAAGACGCTCTAGCTGAGAATCAAACAGTACAACGTCTTACTGTGAGGCGACAACGCTACAGCAGTACCACCACCGCAGACATGTAACCTCTGTATATTAACTAAATTTGCCCTTATTCTAAGTACCCCAGTGCTAAATAACCACAACCTTGTGTAACCTCTGTATATTAACTAAATTTGCCCTTATCCTAAGTACCCCAGTACTAAATAACATAACCATGTGTAACCTCTGTATATCAACTAAATTTGCCCTTATCCTAAGTACCTCAGTGCTAAATAGCCATAACCTTGTGTAACATATGTATATTAACTAAATTCACCCTTATCTTAAGTACCCTAGTGGTAAATAACTTTAACCGTGTGTAACCTCTGTATATTAACTAAATTTGCCCTTATTCTACATACCCCAGTGCTAAATAACCACAACCTTGTTTAACCTCTGTATATTAACTAAATTTGCCCTTATCCTACGTACCCCAGTACTAAATAACCATAGCTGTGTGTAACCTCTGTATATCCACTAAATTTGCCCTTATTCTAAGTACCCCAGTGCTAAATAACACAACCTTGTGTAACCTCTGTATATTAACTAAATTTGCCCTTATCCTAAGTACCCCAATACTAAATAACCATAACCGTGTGTAACTCTGTATATCAATTAAATTCGCCCTTATCCTAAGTACCCCAGTGCTAAATAACCATAACCATGTGTAACCTCTGTATATTAACTAAATTCGCCCTTATCCTAAGTACCCCAGTGCTAAATAACCACAGCCTTGTGTAACATCTGTTTATTAACTAAATTTGCCCTTATCCTAAGTACCCCAGTGCTAAATAACCATAATCTTGTGTAACCTCTGTATATTAACTAAATTCACCCTTATCCTAAGTACCAATACTAGTTTCATAATGATTCACAGGTCATTACCTGATAAATGTACCACCAGAACAGTAAAACCAAATGCCATGTAAAACTATACAAGGGCAATTGCATACCAACCTGCCTAACTACTGCCCTATTTTACCACCCAATGTATATAATAATGACCACCACCCAATGTATATAATAATGACCAAAATGAAATTGTCATTCCCAAATCAATTTAACAAATTTTGGTAGGATCCAGTGTTTGAGGTTCCCAATGTCTTTGTTTATGAGTTCCATTTATGTCAGGCACAGATCGCCTCTGAGTAGGCGGTAAGCAAATGAGTAGAGCTGGAGTTTCTTTAGCCTAACTTCTTAGGGCATCTGTTTGAGTCCCTTGATCCTCTTGGTGAGGTACTTTTGGGGTCTTTCTAGTTGTAGCAGGTGTTGGGTAAGGTACATCCCTAATGGGGCATTATATTCAATTATGGGCCTGATGAGTGATAAGTAGAGGGGCACAATGACCTCTCTTGATCTATATGTGAACCCCTTCATGATAATGTGGGCTATATAGAATGTCTTTCTAACCACTTTGGCAATGTGATTGTCAAAGGAGAGATTGCAATCTACTTGGGTCCCCAAATCCCTAATTACTTCTTCTGTACTTAATGGATTACCACCTATGTGGTAATTTGTGGGCATTTTGTTTTTCCCAAAGGGGATGACTATGCACATTTTGGCATTTAGCTTTAGGCCATGGCTCTGGCACCAGTTATCCTTCTCTGTGAGACCTTTTTGGAGGATGCTTGTGTCAGCCGGCGAGTCGATTATGGCCCCCAGTTTGCAGTCATCTGCAAACATTGTCAGCCATAGTCCTTCTGTGTTAGCCTGTACCTCAAAGAAATATATACCAAACAAGAGAGGTCCCAGGACTGAGCCTTGTGGGACACCACTTGTAACGGATTTACAGTCTGACATGGCACCTGCAATTCTGACCATGTGGGTTCTATCCCTAAGCCAGTTTGCAACCCATCTTGTGACATAGGGGTTGATATTTAAGCTGGTGAGCTTATTTATGATGCCCGAGTGGGGTATTGTGTCGAAGGCTTTTGCAAGGTCAAGGTAGGCTGTGTGGACTACCTTCCTTTCGTCTATGGCCTTGGTGACTGTTTCAAAGAAATTGACCAGGTTCAAGAGGCAAGATCTGCCCTTAACAAAGCCAAATTGGGTAGGATCCAGTGTTTGGAGGTTCCCAATGTCTTTGTTTATGAGTTCCATGATGATACGCTCCATAGCTTTGCAGACCAGGCTATTTAGGCTTATAGGGCGATAGTTTCCGGTGTCCGTTGTGGCACCACCTTTATGGAGTGGGACCACTGTTGCTGTACGCCATTCTTTGGGTACATATCCTGTTGTAAGGCTGAGACTGAACAGTGATTTTAAGTGAGGGTTCAGTTCTTCTTGGAGCTCATGTTCCAGGTCATTCCCTGAAAAAGGGGGTTAGGCTAAGGATCATTCAGTATTCACTCCCACACTAAAGGAAAGTGGATCCCTGTCCTTCTCAAAACCCTATCATAAATACCAAAATCAGCCAATTTCCTAAACAACTGGAATTAATCCCTTGATCCTTCTCCAGTGCTAAATAATCATAACCATGTGTAACCTCTGTATATTAACTAAATTCACCCTTATCCTAAGTACCCCAGTGCTAAATAAACTTTACCGTGTGTTTGTTGTTGTGTCTTTCAGCTTTTCCCAGTTAGGGGTTGCCACAGTGGAACTCCGGTCCTCTAATGATTGGCAGTAGATTTTTACGTGCTGAGTTGCCACCCTTCAATGAAGGTATGCCAATTCATGCATGTCTCCCCACAGAAGACGCTCTAGCTGAGAATCAAACAGTACAACGTCTTACTGTGAGGCGACAACGCTACAGCAGTACCACCACCACCGCAGACATGTAACCTCTGTATATTAACTAAATTTGCCCTTATTCTAAGTACCCCAGTGCTAAATAACCACAACCTTGTGTAACCTCTGTATATTAACTAAATTTGCCCTTATCCTAAGTACCCCAGTACTAAATAACATAACCATGTGTAACCTCTGTATATCAACTAAATTTGCCCTTATCCTAAGTACCTCAGTGCTAAATAGCCATAACCTTGTGTAACATATGTATATTAACTAAATTCACCCTTATCTTAAGTACCCTAGTGGTAAATAACTTTAACCGTGTGTAACCTCTGTATATTAACTAAATTTGCCCTTATTCTACATACCCCAGTGCTAAATAACCACAACCTTGTTTAACCTCTGTATATTAACTAAATTTGCCCTTATCCTACGTACCCCAGTACTAAATAACCATAGCTGTGTGTAACCTCTGTATATCCACTAAATTTGCCCTTATTCTAAGTACCCCAGTGCTAAATAACACAACCTTGTGTAACCTCTGTATATTAACTAAATTTGCCCTTATCCTAAGTACCCCAATACTAAATAACCATAACCGTGTGTAACTCTGTATATCAATTAAATTCGCCCTTATCCTAAGTACCCCAGTGCTAAATAACCATAACCATGTGTAACCTCTGTATATTAACTAAATTCGCCCTTATCCTAAGTACCCCAGTGCTAAATAACCACAGCCTTGTGTAACATCTGTTTATTAACTAAATTTGCCCTTATCCTAAGTACCCCAGTGCTAAATAACCATAATCTTGTGTAACCTCTGTATATTAACTAAATTCACCCTTATCCTAAGTACCAATACTAGTTTCATAATGATTCACAGGTCATTACCTGATAAATGTACCACCAGAACAGTAAAACCAAATGCCATGTAAAACTATACAAGGGCAATTGCATACCAACCTGCCTAACTACTGCCCTATTTTACCACCCAATGTATATAATAATGACCACCACCCAATGTATATAATAATGACCAAAATTAAATTGTCATTCCCAAATCAATTTAACAAATTTATGCCATTACACCCACTATCCAGTATAAGCCAGAAAGCATTTAATGACCATCATAGCATTTACTGATCAACAAACCACCCTCTGAATGTTTTCAATACATCTTAGCCCAGTGGACCTTTCTTTGCCAGTGCCAACCCTTACAACAAAACATATCTTGTCAATAGCCAATGTCAGTCAATCTTCACATTATCAAATCTACTCCAGCCTTGAAAACCAAAGAACCATCTATCAAGATTTAATAAGTACACTTAACCTTACACCCCTGCAGCTGTACTACTAGCAGGTAAATCTTACTTGACCAATTAACTGTCTTACCTTGTCCCAAGCCTGACAAATAAGTAAATCTTTCCTACCTAACCCTTCCCACAGACAGCTGCAACACAAATTTAACCAATCTGGCAAAGCCCTCCCATATGCCTTCCTCACATTTGTAAACAAATGCAAATCTCCATGAACAACTCTATCCATCTGACAAAAGGCTATCCCACCAAAATGGTCCTGAAGGCATCACAATGTAAACAATGCACCATCTATTATGCACACCAAAAATAAACCAAGTAAATTGGCCAGTATGTAACTTCAAAAGCCCAAAAACTGAATACCCATAATCATCTGCTTGTCCGTGGCTTTCCACTTGATGCTTTCATTTTCATATGTTACCTTTGTACCTGGTAAGGAACTAAAACATGACCTACCTCTGCAAGGAATCCCCAAAGCTATGCTTTACTTAAGCCTTTAACTCCTATCTAAAAAAATAAATAAATAAAAATTGCTCCTCACATATCCCCGAAAACATCTGCATACCTACAATGCCCCATCAAACTCTACCTAGTTTTAAAAATTCTACATATACCAGATCACTTCCTATCAGCCCAAAGCACAAGTCCAATGGTACACATATTACTCGCTCTAAAACCCTAACCCAATGTGTGACATTAGCAATACCTGCCTGAGGGACAAATATGTCTCCCCAGAAGATATCACACCTTTGGTACAAGTTCCCACTTCCTGTCAAGCAGAACAGCTCATTGGCTATCTACAAACACCATTTAAACAACTGGATGAGTATCTGTAAATTCATCCCAAGGGTTCCACCCATATCCCTCATGGACGAGAGCAATAGGTGCTGCAAGAGGAAACAAAATTGGAACATGGATAGCTTATATGGACCCCTAGAGCCATTAGCCTAATAACCTCCTAGGCTCCTATGACTGCTATGACTCCACAACACCTGTGGGAACTGAAGACTCCCCATAAACAATCCCCAACCCTGCTTTATCCTGCCCCTGATGTACCTCCTCCTCACTTGACCTCCACACTACCCAAACCTCACCAACTCTAAAGTGCCTTAATGAACACCAAATAAAGTAAGGTTACCTTCAACCTCATTGTGTGCAACTCAACATCCACCCCAGCAGAATCTGTTACCTGTCAATTCCACTGCTGCTCACTCCACACACCGCCATCTGTGACCTCATTATGCACCATTCAAGTGACCAGGACGTCCACTGCAACAGCTTCCATTGCCTTTCATGCCCACTTCCTTCAGGCCACCAACTGATGCCCACTATGCCCCTCCACACCTACAAAAGTAAGAAGTGTAAATTGCTGTCACACACATAACCAAAATAATGGCAATATTAAGTGCTGCCAGATGCCTACCCTGTTCTAAGTGCTGCCAGAGGCCTACCCTGTTCATTGACTGCAACTGGCCTGCAGCTCCCATCCCCAAGAGAGTGCAACCTTGGCAGCTTCACCCTTGTGCTGCTTTGTTTTACAAGCATCTCTAACATAACCTACACACAGCAATGACAGTTAAAATGCATAATGAGTGAAATACCTCCAACCTACCCATACCTCCCAGGTTATAACATTCCTCATTTAGGGTCATAACAGTCCATGTTTAAACGGAATCATTATTTCATTAAAGGCCTATCTGGTAAGTAAACTAATTACCTGTTAACTGTCCTAAGAACCTTGTAATTAACTTTGCCATTAATCGTTTTCCGCCATTTGCTTCCCATAAAAGGCAGCATTCCTAAAGGTGTTGTGCTTACCAGTTCAGCCTCCTCATACCCACAAGTTCTAAGACCCCTAACCACCATGGGAATGAAGTCCTTTACCTTACGTCTATGAGGCAACCTTGTCACTCCACCCATGCCTTAACATCTGGATTAAGTTAGCTACCAGGTCTGGGTACTCAGAAATGAGAATCCTGCAAAGTTTGAAGAATGGCCCTAAAATATGTGGTAAAATCCTGTCCATTCTGCCACTTCCGGACAACAGCAATGACCATGTACTGCATTTAGAAGTGAACATGAGTGTGAACTACACCTCCCCACCTTGATATAAATAAGAGTATGATAAAGATCCCCCCCTCAAAAAAAAAAAAAAAAAACTAACACAATTGTTTGGTTTGTGTCCAGACTCCAGGGGTTTGTTTCTCTCCCCCTTTGTTTGCTCCCTGTACAAATTGGAAAAAATCAGCCAACCAGATAGTGATTCATGGTTGCCCCTGGAAAAGGGGATGATTTTTCCAGTGGCTTTTAGCCAGGAAGAAGTACGCTCCATCAGTAATCAACCTTACCCCCTCCACTGCAACTCATATTCATGCTATAGGGATATGCAGCTAACACCCACCAGTCATGGGCACCACAAAGCCCGCAAAAAACTCCAGTTAACCAATGCAGCCACAAAGCTATGAAGCCCAACCACAAACTATAGACCTGGACTATTGCAAGCATACCTTCCAGCTTCTTAATGCAAAATCTGTACACAGCCACAAATAAAATTGGGACACAGGCTAAAAGAAACTAGAGACACACTGCTTCCACAAACTTAGAACGTTGATATAGCAACAGACTTTTTGCACTAGCCAAAAGTTAAATCCAAACTCAATTGCTCGCCATTTTCCAACTTAAAGATATGCACCTATAAAGCATAAACCAGCATGCTAACACAAGAAGGGCATTTTATGAAATGAAATTGCAGAGCTTCTGCAAAAGTATGCCCAGCCCCATCACCAATGCTTGGATACTAAATCAACTGCAGTGCATAGATGAGTATGTACCAATATAGTAGAGGGAAAAAAATTCTACACACTTAAATATTGCTCTTATAAACTGGAGCAGTGGACAGAATTACAAGTTGTTTTAAAAAGCCTTTCAGAGTGTTCTGAAATCAACAATGCAAATGCATGGCAAAGGAACCCTCCCCCATTACTCATTGGAGCCATTCCACACATGCATCGAGAGCAGCCATTACTCGCAGGCTACAGGAATCAACTAATGAGCAATTGCATCATACCTATCAGCAATATGGCCATGGCAGCAACAGTCGGTGTTACATGTTAAACACCTAAATCCATGTATGCTCCAGACCCCAAAAACAGCCAGAAAGGGAAGGTAAGTTATGAGGAAAAAAGGAGGACAGCCCACAGAACCGAGCCTTGCTCAGCACAAAATGAAACCCCAATGAACAAAATCACATACCATCTCTTCTAGTTACCTCAGAGAAACCACCACCCTGACAAGCATTACAAACTTCACCCCACGTGAACCCATCAAATGACCTTCAGCAGGGCAGCATGTCAGACTCCCCAAACACTAAACTGGAATCACAATGCATGTGACCACAACAATCCCATGCGACTTTAAGGAATGACAACACAGTAACAACCCAGCCATTGTAATTAAACCCATCACAAGGCCCCATCACCATACTGTGACAGCACTCAACCAAAGGCACATTAACCGAGCAACTGAAAGCATCTACAGCTAACTCTTGAGAAACCAGTTTCAAGACAGCCTTCCTCACTAAGCACAACTGCACCAGAAACTCTGGGTGATCCCCACCATTTCACTCCTTAAAAGCCACACTACAGCACCAAGATCTGTCACAGCAGAAGCTTTAAAGTGATATAGCAATCGATGGTATGGTTTAACCGATTTGACACTGTACGTCTTGTAGAGTAACACTAAATCAGCAAGGCTCTCTGTAGAAACCAGCCTTCCAGTGTCTTACTTTGCAAAACTTAATTTTGTAGTCCAATCTAAAACACTTGCACCACCACAAATAATGCCACAGCACTTGCCTGCAATGGGACACCCTCTGGCTGACTGTATCCCCATGAAAGAACCCCCCCACACACCATTACAAAGTGAAACCACCCCAAATGGCCCTGCTACAATCATCTCGCTTTCCCCTTTCACCTTCCTCTTTATTATAACTGCTCTGGGAGGGGAAAAAACTGCCCATATTCCAATACAGAATTACTAACTACCTCCAGCATGCACACCACCTTTACATCAGACCTACCTGTCCACCAAGTTACCTAGGTCGTTTGGGACGTAAGCTTGCATAGCAAGTTCACACCAAAATGTGATTCCTTACCAAATTACACTTGCATAAACCCCCTAAGCCCCTCCCTGCCCTTACCTCATATCCTCCCAAACATCCCTCATTCCCATTTAATCCTTTCATCCCCCTCACCCTCCTACTTCTTACTACTGTATTGTCTAACCTCCACCTGAAGATGTCCTAGACAAATTAGTTTGTTACCAAACCTCATTTATTTTATACTTTTGGCCCCCTTGGGATATAATTTAACCAGCCTGGACCCCAGTGCTCCACATCCACAAAGGGTCTATCAGCTTATCTACTACAACCCCCTCCCCCAAACACACACAGACTTACTCTGTTATTGCTGGGTTCAGTTACTGAAAATTAGGGCATCCTGAGGGCTTAGCTGTCTTTGCATCTGCCATTTTTTATATATACTTTGCACACTTCCTGCCTGCCTTCCATGTTCATTGATTATGTCAGAGGGCAACTCCCCACTTTGAAAATAGATTGCATGCTTAGTGAACCCAAACTAGTTAACAAAAGTAAAGGAAGGAAGAAGGAAAGAAAGAAAGTAAAAAAAAAGAAAGAAAGAAAGAAAAGAAAGAAATATAAATAAACAAATAAATAAATACATACTAGGTAATACCGCGTCTATATTATATCATCAAACCCTTAAAAAAGCGAAAGGTGAATAATCGACCCCATGTAAGTGAAAGTATACAATCTTGAAAGCTCAGAACAGCGATTTTTTTTACCAAGGGAAAAAAAAAAAGAAAACAAAATTGGAGGGCTTCTCCCCCCCCCCACTTAAATATATCAAATCCGAGATCGCACTACACTGCCAAATATGGCAAAGTAACGGAAGCGGCCAAGCAAATTATTTCCCTGGAAAAGAATTTGCTTAAAAGCCGCTTCACTATTTTGCCTTTTCGTTGTTTTAAGTTCGACCAAGAAGCATTCGATACAATGCGCCTTCGGTCATCTAATAGGAACCCATAATACCAATGTGGTAAGAGAAACTGTCTTACTAAATTATGATGTTGTTGCCTATATGCTGCATAGAAGAAATTAAAGAGTACCAAACAGGTATGTAACCATAAGATATGTTCACATTAGCCATTTTAGGTAATTATCACATCGAAGTAGTTTTACATAACATATACAGAGTCTAAATATTGTGGGCTGCAAATATATCATTGTGTTTACAAAGATTTTACAAATGTGTAATGTACTTGCTTTAACATTTTATTGTACTCTTTTAGAATAGCCTATTATATTTCCTAATAAAGACTAGTAGTTGAATATATCCATTTAGTTACATGTACAGAAAGTTAAATTTATGACATTTATGATTTTCAAGTTGACTAACTTTAACATTAACATTGGACTTTCAGAAAAGGTGAGTTAACAAAGAGAAAAGGCTTGCAGAAATATACAGAAACAGGGAAGTAAATACTGTGGGAAGAAATAGCCAGGGAATTGTTATGGCTAGGCTTATATAGGCCCTAGGGCCGATAGCCTAGTACCAACCTATGAACATATGAAAATGATATCTCGGATAGTTTTTCTTTTAAAATAGAAACTGGTATGTCTTTTCGAATTATGTAATGTCACATAATTTAATTAAGCATCTGTGGCTCAGGTAAATGGAACCATGTACACTCTTTATGTGTGTGTGTGTGTGTGTGTGTGTGTGTGTGTGTGTGTGTGTGTGTGTGTGTGTGTGTGTGTGTATGTGTGCATGCAATTGTGCATTGCATACACCTGGGTGCATGTGCACATGCATGTGTGTTTCTGTGCATTTGCACAACATAACATGGTGCTTCACCATTTCAATGCTTAACACGTAATAAATACATGTTCCACACCAGGGAGATGGATAGCTGTCACATCAGTGCAGCATAAAGGAAGGTACTTTACTTCTGAATGTCTTGTCCATCAGATGCAACATTATACTAAGGACTCATCTACCTGAGTTGGTGGTGTCTTGGGTTGACGTAAAATATCCCAAAACACCCCTATCAAAAAGATTAGAAGAAGATCCCTACTGCCTGGCCCAATTTCCCTTGGCTAAATTTCCCCTAGTAGTTTAAATACCATCTTGGTTCTCCCCTGCAAAGAGGCTACTAGTCTAGTGGTACTAACTCAGTCAACAAAGGATAGATAGATAGATAGATAGATAGATAGATAGATAGATAGATAGATAGATAGATAGATAGATAGATAGATAGACAGATAGATAGATAGATAGATAGATAGATAGATAGATAGATAGATAGATAGATAGATAGATAGATAGATAGATAGATAGATAGATAGATAGATAGATAGATAGATAGATAGAAAACTGCCCCACTGTTAAAAGATTGATATGGAACTGATTAATGCTGACATTATTTGCCTATATTTTAAAAACAAATGTCAAACACTGTTTATTGCTTTTACTTGCAATGTTATAGAGGACATACTTTAGGTGGCTCATGCATACATTAATCATTTTTGATGGCTCCACATTAAATGCAGTGAAAGTCTTTTTTCCTTTTTTTCCTTTTCTTTTTTTTCTGTTTTAAATGTTGCAATTACTATTGAGTGCAGTCTTACACTCTCATACTAATTGTTTACTTGGTTAGATGTCACACTCTAACAGATTCCCATGGCCTTAGTGCTTTATTTTAACATTTGTCACTGTATTTCCAGGTTAGCAATTATGTTTATGTTTCTTCATCCTACGTAGGTTTTCATTTGCATATCTATACACATGTTCATTAATATTATGATTTGTTTTTGACACACAAACCTGATGAAGTATTTATTTGATAGCAAGACATATTTGTTAAAAGTTGTATATTTATTAATATTTATTCTGGTAGATGTCTATTGGCAGATATTTGTGTTAGTAAGTCAGTCATTTTTCAGTCAGTTTGGTTTCTTAATTAATAAAGTTTTGATCAGTTGGTTAGACTATACAAATGAGACTGTAATTTGTCTCTAGCTTTCTAGATTCAGTTTTAGTTAGCACAGTCTCTGATTGCACTATGGTGTTAAGGGAAAGGGAGACTTGGCTAAAGGAATGATTTTAATGCTTTTATTGCTCTTAACAGAACCACCCCCTGTAACTACCCCCATGCTCCAAACAACCTGATTATATATAAATAAGGAATGTTTTTGGTGCTTTTCATTATACTCAGCTAGAATCGCTTGTTTGTGTGTTTCAATAAAAGATATTCCATTTTTAACTCAACTATGGGCTACCTATTTTCTATTTGATTATTTTGCAGCACGTATTTTATAGTTATATTTTACAGTTCGATTTTTATTAAGTGAACTAAGTGCATAACATAATTTAGGAAGTGAACATCACACCCTCCACACTGCAAAGTTTCTTCTTGGTTTGTTTTGGACCCAGTATAGGTTGCATGCTGTGTTTTTCTGAGACTTCAAAGAATACCGTGGATTTCTTTTTTGGCAGTTTTTTTTATAGATAGATAAATAAATAAATACATTTATTTTAGCAGTACAGAGACATTTTTAATCAGCCAAACGGAGACATTTTTAATCAGCCAGAGGTGAGGTGAGTTTGTGGAGCTATATTTTAATGGTTTAAGGAAGGTAGTATATGGTAAACTGCACTTACACAGATGTGTAGAAACTGTCTCCTTTAAGCCAACAAACCTGAGTGATAGGTAATGTGGAACAGTAATGGTCTTATGCTTCTTTATGCACTGGAAATGTTGACTATGGCAGAAATAAATTGGGTTTTGAATCGGAAGAGGTTTTGTGAAATGATAGATCAAGGCTGGAGGAGTTAGCTCAAAGATGGGAGTCTACCCGAAGTTTGTCACCATCAATCAAAGTCCTGGTTACAGAGCCAGGGAATTAGCTAGACCATAGAATTACTGGTAAAGTCTTTGAGCCTTTCACCCATTAATCCCTGGGTCAAAAGGCAGTTTAGACTACTTAAATGATATGTTTTTTTTTAAAAGACATTTAGGTTGAGAAACTTTAATTCTGAATGAACATTTTTGATGAAAGTCAGTTTTGGTTTTACTCAATTTGCTTTGTTGGAAGGGGAATTTTAAAATATCATAATTTATTTATTTTTATTTTATTGATTTATTTATTTGACATTTGTTTACTGGGAAAGTGCGACTGGGTATGAGCCCATTTTCAGTAGAGGCCCAGGAAGAAAAGCTCCACAGTACACATAAAGAGAATTAAATTAAACAATGGTTACAAATATTGAGACAATAAAGTAGTGCAATATGTGAAATACAAAATAAGCAAAATGTAAAGGCAAACAATAAAGTTGACCATGCATTATATACAAAGTAGGAAGAGAGTTCCTAATGTACATGTCATAAAAGCCCTATACTTTTTCTGGCAGGGCAACTAGACAATAACTTTCAGTCAAATACTGGGACAGAGAAATGTTAGTTTAAGAATATAAAAAAAGGGCATTAGAATGTTAAGTAATTAAAGTGAGGTGAGGCTAGAAAGTAGGTAAAGCAGGAAGGAAAGTAAGATATATAAAGAGAGAGCCTATTAAGAGTGTGGAAAAAGTGAACAGAAAAGAATACTAAGGTGGGGTGGAGCATGGGCAGATCCAGTTATAGGTTAGATGTTCTTTCAGCCTAGACTTGAAGGAATTTTATTATTTTTATTTTTATGTTACATTTGTTGACCGGGAAAGTCCAACTGGATACATGTCCATTTTCAGCAGAGGCCCGGGGAGATAAGCTTCAAATACAATACAAGAACATTCTGAACAAAAATAAACAAATTAAGGAGAATTCCATACTAGTAATACTCAAATTTAAAATTGTTAAAACATCAAGTATACAACCGCCCCCCCCCCTTAGGTACGGTTATAGGCCATGACAAGCAAGGGTAGGTAGATGTTACTTATACTAAAGAAGAAATACTTTTGGTAGAGTAAGAGGAGAGAAACACCAAAGGAGGAGGAATTCAGAAATTATAGACATAGGAGAGATAAGCAAGAGATAAGCAAGAATATAGTAGGAACAGTAGTGGAGTATGTCTGATTACTTCTGGAATGCTATTCCATGATTTGTCAACACAGTGAGAGTATAGAACCCCATTAGATCTTTGAGATTTGTAAACAGATAGTAGATACTTGTGACAGGAGTGTAGGATGATGTAGTTTGCAAAAATGAGGAGTTGTACAGTAATTTTTGAGTTAATGTTAGTTGATTAAAGGTGAGAAGGTAGGGTAGTTCGAGTCAATTTACGGACTTGAGAGCATAGCAATGGTGAGAGTAGTGGGCCTGCCCTGTGGCAAATTTAGCTACTTTATTATAACATCGACTAAGTTTTGCTTTGAGGGAAGAGTGAAGATTGGTTAGAATAGGAGAACTGTATAGAAGGGGAGGGTAAGAGACAGGTAGTAGCAAGTGTTACTCTTGTGGAGCTGGAGATGAATTTCTTAGCCCTATACATCATGCCCAATTTTTGATTATTTTCTTATGATGTTGCTGAGATGTAGGCCAAACTTAAGATTGTTGTCAATAGTTGCACCTAACAGTTTTGTAGGTGACACCACATTAATTAAAGTATTGCTCCGAGAGGTAATAGCAAAGTTAGAGGCATCTGGAGAAAAATGTTTTGGTAAGAATAGTAGAAGTGTAGTTTTTTCTAGGGTTAAGTAGTAAATGGTTGTTGGTGAGCCAAGACTCAATGGAACTGAATGCTTCTTGTGTTAAACTCTGTAGATGAGAGAGAGTCCTAGGAGAGCAGATTAATGTAGAGTAATCAGCATATTGAATTAGGGTGGCTTGTTTGCTGGCAGTATTAATATGGTCATTAAAAATGTTGAAGAGTAGTGGACCTAGTATTGAGCCTTGGGGTACACCACTGATAACAGGTAAGGAGAGAAGTTAGAGTTCCATTTGACAGATTGATACCTGTTAGAGAGATAGCTAGTGAACCATTGTAAGGGTGTTTTTGTCAAACCCAGAGGAGATAGCTGGGATAACAGTTGGGGGTGGGAGACAGTATCAAAGGCTTTGGGTAGATCTAAGAACAGAGAAGAGACAAAGTTTCCTGAGTCACAAGCTTTGTTGACAGTGTCAGTAAAGGATAGTAGAGCAGTGATAGTGCTGTGTGCTGGTCTGAATCCATGAAGGGTGGGAGAGAGAAGATTATTGTCAAGGAGGTACTGAAGAAGTTGCTTATGGTTTCTAGATTTTTTGATAGTGGTGAAAGAATAGCAATTGGCCTATAGTTACAGATTTCTGTAGAGGTGCCACCTTTGTGGCAAGGAACGGTGAAGAATTCTTTCCACAGTGAAGGGACATATGACTCCTTGATGGATCTATTGATGATTATTGGGACAGGGTAGGCAATTGAGTCAGCAGGCATTTTTAGAAATTCATTAGAAAGACTGTCTGCAGAGGGGGGACGTGGCCTGAGCTTGCACAGGAGCTATTTGATAAAGGATGTAGAAAGTGGTTGAAGGAAAAATGTGGAGTGACAGGTAATAGGAGGCAGAGAGAGGGTAGAGGGAGATGGAAGGAATTTGTTTGTGATGGAAGCTATGTTATCAATGAAGTAAAAATTAAATTGAGTTGCTATGTCAGGAGAGGTACTTACACAGGCTGGTTTGGGGGAGGACTGAGTTCCTGGGTTTAGGATTTTTTTGATAGTGTGCCAGAAGGTTTTTGGACTGGATTTGTACTGATCTTATGGCTTTACATAGAACTGCTTTTGTCAAAATTAACCTGTTTCTTTACAAGGTTACACAGTGCTTTGAAATGCTGTAAATTACTGTGAATCTTAAGTTTTAGGTAAGTTGTCCAAGCCTTGTCTCTTTTTTGCATGAGTGATCTGGTATAGACAGAAAGCCAAGGAGTATAGCTGGTTTTGACTCTTGTTCTTCTGGTGGAAGCTAAACTGTCTAAAATGTTTAGGAATGTAGAATTAAATTGTTCAGCTGCATCATCTTGTGATAAGCATTTAAGAAAGGACCAACTGATGGAGTTTAGTAAATTTGTAAAGGTCTGCTGGTCAAAGTTGGACAGGTTTCATACTGTCTTGTAGGTGTGTTGTTTACACGAATATGAAATACGTATAGTTGTACAGATGGGGTGGTGATGACTAATAGAGGCTGAAAGTGTTTTGGACTGAGAGAAATTGTTAGGATGGGAGACCAAAATCCAATCAATTATTGATCCATTTTGCTTAGTGGCACTGATAAAGGTTGGGTGAGTAATTAAGTGAGAAAATCCAAATAGGTTTATGCTATCTGTGGGAAATTGTAAGTTAAGTTTCTTCCAGCCAATGATGACATCACATAATATTACTAGAGAGATATTTTGTGATACCCAAGATAGGTTACTTTCCAGAGTTGATAAGTTATTGTCAGGGGTATGTATAAAGCTGTAATGCAGAGACTTTTATTATTGTTTAATTTAAGGTAGGTGATCAATAGTTCAGCTTTGTCAAAGCAGGGTATGGATTGTTTGTGAAGGGTTAGGGAAATAGAAGCAGGATATATTACTGCAATACCACCTCCTTTTCTTTTAAGTTGGTTAGCTCTGAACATATTAAAGCCTTGAGGAAGTACTTTGATATCCTTTATGTGTGGTTTAAGCCAGGTCTCAGTGATTACTAGAATATCAGGAGATTGTGCAGTCATCCAAGCATGCAACTCAAAAGATCTGTTGCCCATGCTATGTGCATTTACATAGATAAATTTAAGCATATTTTGTGTACTTGGAATATGGGTTGAAGATGTGGATTGTGAGGTGCTGGGACCAGGGTTAGGGTGGATGTCACCACAGAGTAGGAGTTTTAAGATTATGTAGTAAAGACAGGATTTCATTTTTCTTAAACTGTTAGTACATGTAATGTTAATTAGGTACATCTGCATCTGAAATAGTTTGGGTTTAAAGAACAGAATAATGTCTGTGTAAAGGAGATGAGCAGTGATGGTTAGGGAGTAGTGGTTTGTTTTACTGGTATAAGAGGTAGTGTCTGTAGGAGAGCTTAGAACAGGTTGGATAGGGACCAGATATGATGACAGTGAAGAGAAGTAGAACAGCATTAGTGATATGAGAGTATGCAGAATCATTTTAGATTAGGGATTATTAGAGAATTAATCAGACAAACTAAAGTGAATGATTTGAGATGAGTATAAAGGTTTGTAGAAATGAAGGAAGGGGAGTGGTATGCAGATAGGGTGCTAGTGTGATAATAGGAATATCTTGAGAGATGGAGTGTATGGGTGAGGAGAATGGAGCTCATAGAGGAAAGGGATTATGGGGTGGAGCTGGTAGAGGAAGAGGTGTGGTGTGGACAGCTTTAAATGTAGAGGTAGAGGGTGTGGGAGGGATTGGGGCAGGGTAGGGGAGCAAAGTGAGCCCACAGGGTGAACAAAGCAGGATGACACCCCAGAGAACAAGAACCAGCAGGTGAGTACTCAAAAAAAAAAAACTGTCAGTGAGCCTGCAACCAATCTATTTAAGATGCTGGTAAAAGTGTCAGTTAAGTATTGGCTGAAAAGTATTAAGTTATACAAATGTACATTTACAGTTTATAAAGAAACCAGCTTAAGGGCATTTGGTAAACCTCCTTAACTAATCACAGTGGAATCAGAAACTCCTGCAAGTAGAAACTGCTACAAGTACAATTCTTAAGAAAACTAAGCTGGGAGGAGGTGGGGCTGTGCACACTACACAGATTGCAAGTATAACAAACACATTATATTAAAGACAACTATTCAAGTTAAACAACAATGCATATTGAAAAGCTGAATAAAGGGAAAAAAAATTACACACTTTCTTATGTATAAAATGTTATGGCAGGTTTTCAGAGAGCTTGCAGGTGAATTTTGTTTGAGTCCTGAATGTTTAAATTCATCCGGGGGGCACCTTGTAGTTTAGAGATGGGGGTAGCAGAACTAAGGGAGAAAATGAAACAGGGAGAAGCAGGGTAGGAGAGGGTTAGATAACTATCATACTGAGTTACATTAAGCACAACAGTTTATTTTAGTAGGCCTAAAGTAGTGTTTGAGAGATGTAAAGCACATTAGCACTAAAAACTGTTCAAAGACTGCAACTGAAGTTGCTGCTAACCTGTATTATTGTGAAATGGTCTGTTAGCCCTAGTTTACTCATTGTAACATTTTAGTAAGAGAAAGGCAGCCTTCTAAGTGTTGCATCAAATAAAATAACTTTATGCTTTGAAAAATGAGCATCCTAACTTGTAATTGAAGCAACTGCACCGAACACTAAAATTGACAACGCTACAAAAAGATGAAATGCAAAACAGTGAAAAAAAGTAACTAATACAGCAACACTGTAGAGCAGGAAGCTAATGAGTGCTTATGTACACAGCAGTAGTGCAATTCTACTGGCTGCTCATTAGCTCAGCTTAGTGACATTTTACATAAACTTAGTAGGTTGTTATTGCTGATTGAAGTCTACAGGCAAGGTTTGTTTTTATGTTACTTTCATTTTGTGCAGCCCCAATCAAATGCTTACTGGCTGAAGGCTTATACATGATGTATAGTATTACTTTATTAACTTAGCATTACTTCATTTTATTTATTTATTTATTTTTATTTCTATATTTTCTTACTGAATAACTATGTTATACCTAAAGGTTATTTGATTTTTCACTGGGAGGCGGTTCCATCAGGATAGGGACAGAGTATTTATTTATTTTGATTTACTTACTTTTTTAACTTCATGTAAATATTTGTTCAATATTTTAAAGGGTTGCTTAGTTGGTGGTCTGATGGCTTCTGTCTGATGAGATCATATATGACATATGGTGACTTGATCACTATGTAAGTAACCTAAGAGATGCTGTGTATCTGTTGCTTAAAAACACTACAGTATATGTTATATAAAACTTAAAACAAGCGGTGTCAACCGAGTACAACCACAACAATAACACAAATCAACTCAGTACGGGAGAATGAAACCTAGAAAGGTGAACCTACATACTTTCAATAAAAAAAATAATAAAAAGATAATAAAAAACACAGGAATGTCTTATAGAGCTTTAATAACGAGTTAGATTAAGCACTTTTGTTCCACATCAACGGAACTTCTTCAGAATAAGTGGCATGCTTCAAGAACATCTTTAAAAACACCAACAATCTAAATTTCATTGGCTAATATAACTATTAAGATAAACTACTCATTGATTTAAACTCACATGAAATACGATCCCCCTCCAGTACTTATTAAGATCACAAGAAACTAATTGAGAGTGCATCACCCAACAATAAAATACCCGTTTAAATATACAAATGTGTGCAAATATCTAATGAAACTACACAAATACACATTCAAACAGAAATATATATATACTCTAGGAAATACAAATATACATATAATCCCTAAAACTTCACACCTTAGCAGATTTTCTTTTTAGGGCTGGAACGAGAGACACGTGGTTGTTTAAACCGAGGGAGGGGGGTGTATGCTCCCAAACATATCTGCCAAATTAACTCACAATACTACAGACTGGTTTCCCTTTCACCTCCCATCTCTAATGGTCTCACTTCCTCCAACACCCAAAACTTGAAATTGGCTTGAGCACAACCAAGACTATGCCTGTACAAGGCATTGGTGTCCTTATTTTTATTAATATCATATAGGTGCTCATATGCCCTCTGTTTCAATCTCCTCACCATCTTTCCAGCATAATAGGACCAACATTCTGTGCAGTAAGCTAAATATACTACCCCCTTGAACAGACAAAGTACCGCTTTGGTATTAACCTATAGCTATTATCCTGAATCTCCTGTTCTGAGGAATTTGCAATCAACGGGCACTGAGAGCATGAACCACACTTGAAGGTACATATCTTGTGTCCACCTGCCTTAACAGTTGACCCTTGACCAAATTCCAGGATGTTTTTCATGTTGTGGCCCCTTTTAAAACTAAACTGTAATGGTCTTGAAAATACTTTAAGACTATTTGGCATGTTGGAAAAGAGCTCCCAAAATTTAGAAATTATATCCTGCACCATCCTAGTGTCTGTGTTGAATTTATTACAAAAAATAATTCTGTGCTCATATGTCCAGAATTCATTTGACAATCCAGCCTTACACCATTAACACTGGGTTTCAACAAGGGGAGGTATTTCTTTTCCCATCCCTGTAGAATCTTCTCCTTGATGGACTCAATGAGGTCTCTAGAGTAACATCTAGCCATAAATATCCCTTCTAGGTAGTTTAACTTGTCAACTAAGTATTTCCTAGTGATCATATGTGCCGCTCGCACCATCTGGCCCTTCACAATTTTTTTTTTTGAAAATAAGGGTGATTACTGTTAAAGTGCAAAGAGGAATTGGAAAAATGTTCTTTCCTATAAAGTCTTGATACATATCTGTTATTGGTCATATCCTTAAAACTGTGGACATCTAAAAAATGCATTTCAAATAACCCACACTATGACTGAATATCAAAAAATTCATAGCACTATTAATATAATTCATAAATTCATCAATTACATCTAAAAGACTCTTCCAAATAATAAAGATGCCATCCAAAAAATGAAAATAAACTCTAATAAATTCATTGTAGATGGAAGAAAAAACATACTGTTGTTCCCAAACTAACAAAACAATATTTGAAAATATGGAGGCACAGGAAGTTCCCATGGCAACCCCATCAATTTGTTTAAAAAATTCACCCTGAAAAAAATAAAATTGTTTTTTAAAATCAATTCTATGTTCTCCAAGATTAACTTACAATCTTGTTGTGACAAAAATTTGAATCAGGATAAAACTTCCTCAAACCAAATTAATCCTATACCATGAGGAATAACACTAAAAAAGTTCTTAATGCCAATGGTAACAAAATAATAGACATCAAATTCTGCCATACTCATTTTATTTAAAAAGTCCCACGAATCCACCAGTATGTGTTGGTGTAATTTGTAAAATGGTTTCAAATTAGTGTCCACAAAAACTGCCATAGGCTGTGTTTTAGAACCAGCCAGTGAAACTATTGGTCTTAAACAGGGGGTTATTACATCCTTATGGAATTTTGGAATCTCAACAATCCCAGGATGAGACAGCCAAAAATTTGTATAAACTTTTATCCATCGCCCCTGTGGCAGGTTATCCTCTAAAATTAAATCTATATTCTTGTACACTAAGGCAATCTCAATACTAGACATTTGTACATATTTCCCCTCATTGTATAAAATCTCCAGCATTTTACTCTGATACATCCATTGTACAAGAATAACAACCCCATCCCCCTTGTCAGGTTTCATAATCCTTCAATCCTGGTTCCTACTTAATTCTTCAAGTAGGCCCTTCTCATCAACAGTTAAATTTCTTTTGTATCATCTTTTAGTGTTAAGCAGTTTCCTAATGTCCCTTTCAACCAGGGCCTCAAAATGACTCAACACAGGGTGGGTGGGTGGGTTGATGGAACTTTTTTTTTGTGTAATCTTCCAGCTGGGTATACTGCAGGCTGATCATTAAACAATACCTCCAAATTTAAATTTCTGACAAACATTTTTGTTATCAATGATGGCCTCAGAGATGTTACGCCTCCTGGTGGGAACAAATGTAAAACCTTTTTTAAAAAATTCAAAATGTATCATGTCCAGTTCTAAATCACTGTAATTAAACACATGGAAATCATTAAGTGTAACTACTGGTCCTTCTTTTTGAATCAAGGATCTAGGCTCCCCCTCATCTTCGATAACTTGTCAGTTAAATCATCCATATAGGGCCTAAAGCATGTCAATAATCTCTCCTCCTCCCTCCTTGTCACCTGTTCATCTGGGGTGCTTGGTTTTGTCAGTAAGTATACTTCAGAGTTACTTGTGCATAGGACGGATGTGTCTGTAAATTCTGGATTTTGGGAGACTTCCTCAAAGGGGGTTTTCCTAAAGGGATTCCCTGTTCCCCATGTACCTGACAATCCTGATAATTACCACTCTCATTACCAGCACTACCTATGCCCTTGGGATAGATCTTCCTTTTGGGCAAAAACATATTATATGCTGTACTTTCTTTATAATCTTTGTCA
>NC_056737.1:961962382-962142382 GCF_019279795.1 Protopterus annectens
GTCAGGTGTGCCCCCCCAATCCTGTGTAGGAATTCAGAAACAGTCAAGTTTGCCCCCCAATCCTGTGTATAAATGCAGAAATAGTCAGGTGTGCCCATCAATCCTGTGCAGGAATGCAGAAACAGCCAGGCGTGCTCCCCCAACCCTACTTAATTATGTAATAATGGTCTGGTGTGCCCCCCCATAACCCTATGTAGAAATGTAGTAACATATATGTGTAGGTATAATACCAGTGGAGCACAGATGCACAGAGGTGGCCAAGGCAGCAGGATAGGTTGTAGCATATGCACAATATGCAGGTATGTGTGTGTTAGGTTGGTGTGTGTCTCATATCGTGTGAGAGTGGTCGGTATGTATGCATGTTGAGGTAAGCCTGGTAGTCATTGCCCACTACCGCTGATGACAGGGACAAGCCTTCACAACTGGAGTGCCATACACAATACCCATCAGTATAACACAAGCTAGCAGTAAGCCATTGCAAATGTATGGTGGTAATATGTGTCACCATCTGAAAGACTTACATAGCATGGTTGTTGGGCTAGATATACAAGTAGTACACAGGGGAAAGTACCCCAGACATACAGTATATATTGTGTCACTGTAAAATGGACACACCCTTGAAAAAGTACATACAGGTATGCATCACATTGTATGGTCCTGTAGTAGGGGATGCTGGTGTTGTCTGTTCAAACACTTGCAGATCACAAAGGAGGTAGGACTGATGTATGGGGAAACAGCTGATGTACCTGCACATGCAAGCATAACTGGAAAGCCCAATGCATATCTGTGTGTCAGATGCAAGTAGTGTCCATAGTACCCATGCACCCAGCTCATGCAAACATCACCCACAGGCACCTCTCTGGTCATATCCCTGCTGTGGGGAATGGGTACAGTAAGATCCCACCTATATAGGGCAATAGCGGAAGACTGCAGCATGCAGTGCAGCTGTCCCATACAGGTGTGTCCCTAGCTGTAGGTAGCACCCTGCCAGCATCCACACCACCTGAGCAAGACTGTTAGGAGGTATTGGCATGGACACCTATCACACCTTGCCTGTCACCCCAGGGGAATATACTGTATGGTGGAATGGGACTGTAGGACTGACAGAATGCAACAACCTGCCACATCTGGCATGCAGCAATACCTAATGCACCACAGGCGTCTGCCAAAGGCCTGTGTCTCACATGTACTGCCAATGCATGTTATGTCATGGACACCCAAATAACAACATAACACACTCCACATAAGCCATATGCAAGGCCATATGGACAAACCACAGTAACATGTCCACCATGTCCCACTGCATGAACTGTGGAACAACACTAACACACAACTGTGATGGGTGATACCCTTAAGGAAAGTATCAGAGAATGTATGCATAATGTATAGAAGAGGTTAGAATAACAGAGGGGGGTGGGAGCATGAGCAGCATGGAATGTGCAGGGTCCAACACCAAGCTGTGTGCACACACTATCCCTTGCTACAAACACATACATGGGTGGCTACACACCTGCCCGTACACCACAATAGGGTAAATGTCCTGACCCATGGCCCCTGCCCCTGGCTAACCTGTGTGAATCTGTACAGCTGTGAGGCATTGCCACAGCAAGATAAGCCCATACTGTCATGTTGACAGGTGTACAAGTGTGGGATCCTCTGCCAGCACTGTACCAAGGTGCTGAACTGGATACACAAAGCCAGCACCAAATGTCTGCAGCTCCACCTCCAGAATGGCATAACTTACCATGAATACATAGGTGTCTGCCCACAATACCGGACACAGCTGCAGTAACCATTGTCCCCCAATACATCACTGTGAGCAAGAATGTCCACCTGACAGTACATGAGGACAGAAAACATCACTGTGTATAACAGTACACGTCTGAATATCTCTGCTAACAGCAGTACCATACAGCTGAAGCAGCACAGACACAATCACCTACAGTACACACTATCCCCTGCACAATTTGTCCCCATATTGCCAAATGATCAATGGATACCCTTCAGAAACAGTATGCTACCTGTAGGTGTACAACACAAAGGTCTACACTGCAGTACAAACTACCTGGACTCGATCCACACATTCAATACAGACGGGCATACTGGGCATGCTCACACACTTAAACAAATGAACGCCATGTCTGCAAACACCAGTGGACCAGACATATCTGGTAATTGCAGATGTTAGTGCAGACACTCCTCAGTATGCACCACTCATGCTTTGCACACACAGTGGATAGGAATACAGACATATATCTAAGGACAACACACTATAATAAGCCAAACATAGACATACATAGATGTGTGGAAGAGGGTGACTGTGACAAGGAGCCATCTAGGCCTGTCCCACCCAGCACACAGCCAAAAGGCCACAACCACATGAGGTTCAGCTGTCACTGACTGTAGATACTAGCCAACAGTATCTGTCAGCATTACAGACTATGTGATACAAGTGCTAGCTGTGCAACATGACTGTATAAGGAAGTAGTTATCGAGCAGCTGTATACACGTATCTGTGGAATATGACCCTGCGTGTGCCCGCATGTGGTGTGTCAACCTCTAGATGAATGGGTTATGGCCCATGCACACACACTGCCCTCCCCATAGCCCTACTATGACAAGCCTGCTGAGGTCATCCACTGTGAAATCCACCTTTGGGAAAGTTCTAGCCCAGTAATCTTCCTGGCGTGACCTATAACTGCGTACTGCTGTAGTGTGATAAACTAGTTAGGTAGGAGATCCAATCCCAGACATGGCAACTGTGTGTGTGTGTGTGTGTGTGTGTGTGTGTGTGTGTGTGTGTGTGTGTGTGTGTGTGTGTGTGTGTGTGTGTGTGTGTGTGTGTCTGTCTGTGTAGGGAGCAATGCTTTTTACTGGAGTCACACTCCCTACAATTCAAATATCCTACTTTGGTAAGGCTGCTGATGTCATCCACTTAGAAATACACCTCTGGGAAGGTTGTAACCCAGTAATCTCCATAGTGTGTCCCATAACTGTGTACTGCTGTATTGTGATAAAATAGTTAGGTAGGATTTCTAATCTCAGACTTGGGAAGTGTGTATGTGTCTGTCCCTGTCTGTGTAGACAGCAATGCTTTTTAGGCTAGTCACACGCACTACAATTCAAATGCCCTACTTTGGCAAGGCTGCTAATGCCATCCACCTTGAAATACACCACGGGAAGGTTGTAGCCCAGTAATCTCTGTAGCACGTCCCATAACTGCGTACTTCTGTAGTGTGATAAAATAATTAGGTAGGAGTTATAATCCCAGACTTGGCAACTGTGTGTGTCTGTTACTGCCTGTGTAGAGAGCAATATTTTTTTACGCTAGTTACACTTCCTACAATTCAAATGCCCTACTTTGGCAAGGCTGCTGATGTCATCCACCTTCAAATACACCTTTGGGAAAGGTGTAGCCCAGTAATCTCTGTGGTGTGTGTTATAACGGCATACTGCTGTTGTGTGATAAAATAGTTAGGTAGGAGTGCTAATCCCAGACATGGCAACTGTGTGTGTGTGTGTGTGTGTGTGTGTGTGTGTGTGTGTGTGTGTGTGTGTGTGTGTGTAGGGAGCAGTGCATTTTAGGATAGTCACACTCAGTACAATTCAAATTCCCTACTTTGGCAATCCTGCTGATGTCAATCACTGTGAAATACACCTTTGGGGAAGGGGAATTCCAGCAATCCCTGTGGTGTGTCCTATAACAGCATCATGTAGTAGTGTGATATAAAACTCTGGAAGGGGTTCTCTTCCCACATATGGCAGTTGTGGATGTTTTCTGCATGTTTCTATGTCTGTGTAAGGAGCAATGCATTTTAGGCTACTCACACTCAGTACAATTCAAATGCCCTACTTTGGCAATCCTGCTGATGTCATTCACTGTGAAATACACCTTTGGGGAAAGAGTACTCCTGTAATCTCCATGGCACGTCCTATAACTGCGTAGTGCTGTACTGTAATATACTAGTTCAGTAGGAGTTCTAATCCCAGACATAGCAGGTGTGTGTGTGTGTGTGTGTGTGTGTGTGTGTGTGTGTGTGTGTGTGTGTGTGTCTGTGTTTGTCATTCGTATCCTGTGTGGAGTTCGTTGTGAGTGTCTAACAAATGGACTCAATGTGGGGCGGGTTTTGCAAACTTCTTATATGGTGGCCCAAGTATATTTCACAGTGTCCACCGTACAAGGATAACAGATATGAAATAGCCTAGAGGCTGGGGTGCAGATCCATACCCCTAAATGTGGCAACAAAGTCAGCTGAACAAAGTTAGTAACCCTTGTATTACCCAGGGAACACTCTCAACCCATGTCTCATACATACACACACTTGCCTAGGCAACAGCCACATATTGCCCACTGATAGTAACCATGGTGTGATTGCAGTGGGCTACAGAGGGCATGGCACCCTGTCCATCAATCCAATAGGCATGTACATACTAACAGTGCACCTCCCCCCATGTTCCTCACTGGACACCTGCAACACCTGTGGTGCCATCAAATGTAATGACAAAGGACATACCATGCCTGAAACACAAGCCCTGTATGGACTGATGCCACTGACACCAGGGAATACTGGTATCATGCTATCAATGTGGGTGCAGGGTCAACCTGCTGTCCATTAACAGTTCCCTCCACATGAGGCCAGGACTGGCACATCTGATGATAATCTCTGTACACAAAATGGACCAGACACCCCAGGTACAATTCCACATGTCAATGTACATGCATGTGGGAGGTGTGCACATCCCAGACACTGTCCATATCATGGACTAAGGAACACAAACATGGCAAGCAATGCACAGCATTGACCACACGCAATAGTCACCCAGGTGACTGGATGGTGAATACAATACCCACCTGTGTGGGCAACTCCAGACACTACACCCCTGAGCCACAATGCAGACCATTGTCATGTGGCCTGATGCCAAGGTATACCCATCACCTAGCCTTGTATAGCCATCTGGCACCATCGACCACAACATGCCCGTGAAGCAGTGCACCCATGCCTGTCAGTACTGGCACCCATGTCTCACTACAACCCCCATTGGTATACTGAAGCATGCTGTCTGATGTCAGATACCTCCACATACCCTTTGCACATATAACCTCCGTATGACCCCTGTGGTGCATGTTATACCTGCACAGTGTTGTGCTGTGGCAATCCCACTAGTGAACATTTGTATTCCTGGCCCTGCCAAGTGTGTCAATGTGTGTGCATCCCTGTGAGAGTGTGGCTGTGTTGATGCTGACACCTGTTCATGTGAACAGGCACATGTACTACACCTATTGCATAGCTATCATATCCCTGTTGCAGATGTCACTCACCATCACATATACGTTATGAGGGCTCCTCAACATGTTACCTATGTGGTGCATCCAATAACTGCCTGGACATTTGATAACACTACATAGTCATCAGGGGGTTGATACCCTGAACTGGTAGGTGTGTGACACAAACATGCTTAAGTTTTACTCCCCCATCCTTCCCTGGCTTTCCTTTGCCTCTGTCTGCCTCTCTCACTCCATCTCTGGTGGATGTGGAGACTTACACCTGCTTTGCTTAGGCAGCAGCATGTGTATTTTAAGTGATGCTCATGATCAGCTGATGGCCTCTGCATAAATTGCAGCCCTCCTCTTGCTGATTGCATGTGGAACAGCTGTGGAAACATTCCCATAGCCAATCGCATGGAACTACACTCCAATATCTAGGAACACCATGTTGGTGTTGGGCCTTTCATTCACTGTGAGCAGGAACTCGATCGAGATGTGAAACCCTTCGTGATGAGGTGGGCTATGTAGAAGGTCTTTCTAAATACTTTGGCAATGTGGTTTTCAAAGGAGAGATTGCTATCAACTTGGGTCCCCAGGTCCCTAATAACTTTCTCTGTACTTAATGGGTTTCCGCCTATGTGGTTATTTGTGGGCACATTGTTTTTGCCAAAGGGTATGACTATACATTTTTTGGCATTTAGCTTTAAACCATGGTGCTGGCACCAGTTATCTGTCTCTGTGAGACCTTTTTGAAGGATGTTTGTGTCAGCTGGAGAGTTGATTATGGTGCCCAGTTTGCAGTCGTCTGCGAACTTGGTGAGCCATAGTCCTCCCACGTTTGCTGTACCTTGGAAAAGTATATACCGAACAAGAGTGGTCCCAGGACAGAACCCTGTGGGATGCCACTTGTGACCGGTTTTGAGTCTGACATGGCTCCAGCAACTCTCACTCTGTGGGTTCTGTCTTTGAGCCAGTTTGTGACCCATCTTGTGACATAGAGGTTTATATTTAAGCTGGATAGCTTATCTATGATGCCCGAGTGGGGTATTGTGTCAAATGCCTTTGCAAGGTCCAGATAGGCTGTGTGGACTACCTTCCCTTCATCTATGGCTTTGGTGACTGTTTCAAAGAAGTCAACCAGGTTCAAACGGCAGGATCTGCCCTTGACAAAGCCGAACTGGGTAGGATCTAGTGTCTGTAGGTCCCCAATGTCTTTGTTTATGAGCTCCATGATGATCCTCTCCATAGCCTTGCAGACTAAGCTAGTCAGGCTTATGGGGCGATAGTTTCCAGGGTCCGTAGATGCTCCACCTTTGTGGAGTAGGACCACTGTTGCTGTACACCATTCTGTGGGCACATATCCTGTAGTGAGGCTGAGATTGTATAGCTGTTTTATTTGAGGGATTAGTTCCTCTTGTAGTTCATGTAGGACGCAACCTGGGATGCCATCTGGTCCCATGGAAGCAGTGTTTTTTGCTTTGGAAAGGGCAGCCTTCACCTGAGCATCTGAGATGTTTGGGAGGCAGCCCTCTACCGGGATAGATATTTGCTGTTTTGGTGGGGAGGGGGTGGAGAAGTTTGCACTGAACCTGTCTGCCAGGATATTGGCGATGTCTGTGGGTTCAGTGTATTTTTTGTCGTTTAGAATCAACTCAGAACAAGTCTGGGAGTTGCATCCCAGGTTTCTAACATAACTGAAAAAAGCCTTATGATTATCTTTGGTGTCCTGTGCAATTTTTCTCTTGAAGCTGGCCTTGGAGGATTTTATGAGGGATTGTAATTTTTTGCTAGTACTGATCAGAGATGCCTTCCCTATTAGGGATTTTGCTCTATCATGTAGTAGCTTCCTCCTTCTGTTGTACAGTTTATTTATGGCAGGGGTCCACCAGACTGGATGCCTGCCTTTGGATGATTGGGTCTTGGTTTTGTTTGGGATAGCATGATCCATGCATTCCTGGAGATGTCCGTAGAATGCATTTATATAGGATTCTGCAGTTTGGGCTGTAGTTTCCACTGGCCTTGGGGCCTTGAAGAATTCCACTTTGGTTTTGAGAAGTGAGAAGTTCGCTTTTGAGAAGTTTTTCACTGTGGTTTTCTGGGCTGGGGGTGGGGTCGGGATGTGGACATCCAGTGAAATTAATTTATGGTCTGATCTTACCAATGAGGGATATACTTCTGGCGTGGAGCATAGAGTCCCCATGTTGGTAATGATCAGATCTAGTATGTTGTCCCCTCTTGTGAGAGTGGTGACTAGTTGTTCCATAGCATTTGAGTTTATAATTTCCAGGAATCTTTGGGCTAAGGTGCTGGGGCTTGAGTAGTGCTTCCAGTCAATGTTTGGGTAGTTGAAGTCGCCCAATATAATGGTGTTCGGAGAGATCTTCATCAAGATTCCTCTTGAAGAGAGTCAAATCCAAATCCCATCGAGCTACGCGCTCAAGAGACTTGAACCTCAGCACTGAAATAAATAGGACATGCTGGAGGGACAGATTCATAACCCAGAGGCTCCCTTCACTCTGGAATAAAATCCCAGTCCAAGTTAGGCAGAGTCCCTCATTGACTCTCTTCAAGAGGAATCTTGATGAGTGGATGGGAGATTGTAGGTTTACCCCGGGTATCACTTCTGTGTCACTGTTAGACAGAAGCACAGTATACTAACCTCGAAAAAGGGCATAGCAAAATAAATTTAAAATGGGTGGCGAAAGCCAAACACATTCTGGCTAGGCTTATAAATGCCCTAGGGCAGATAGCCTAGTATGAACCTATGAACCTATGAACCTAAACCTGCTTACTAGTGTTTTATTCATTATGATACTGACACCTCACATGTGCATTTATTCCAGTACTCCATTTCATTACTATATGTTATTAAGTGGGTTATGCAACATAAATATTAGTCATAACATGCTTTGCCATGGAAAATGCTGCAGTGGGACTCGAACCAGGAATGCCTCCTCATAAGGAGGATGCTCTGCCCACTACACTATTGCTATGCTGCTTCATTTGCATATATCTTCCTTGTTATTCTCTTCAGCCATTTAAGCTGCATTAACCTTAGCTAAGCGATGGGCACACCTGTGCACCTGCAGTTAGCTTTAATTGGATTTAAAAAAAAAGGGTTTCTTCATTTTATTTCTGTATACTTGCTGTTGTACACGAGGGGGACTGTTGGTGCGGATATGCGGACACCTATGAGCAGTCTCGCTCATTTCTTAGCCCTTTCTGCTTTTCTTCATTGCAGGGGCATGTATATTCTGAGAGCTTTGCTCTCAGACATGCCCCCTGTACTCTTACATGCTCCATGTAAGATTAAGAGCTCAGACAGCGTGCCTCATTAATATGCATGGCGTGCTGCCATCCTGCTCCTAAATGTCCGCATCTGTGCAGGACTAAGCTAGTCCTGCACGGAGGAATAGTAAATCCGGTGGCATGTGTTTGCATTTCTGCTTTATCTCTCTAACGTTCTTGTATAACTGATTTTGTTAACTCTTTTTGTAAATATGTAAGTATATATATTTTAGTCTGTAAAAATATTGATATGTATATATCATGTGTTTGCATTTCTGCTTTGTCTGTCTAAAGTTCTTGTATAACTGATTTTGACCATATTTTTGACTCAAATGTTTGATTCTCTGCAAACTGTTTGTGTTTGTTTTGGAGCTTTTCTCCTCAGGTCTCCACTGAAAATGGGCCACAAGCCCAGCTGGACCAACCCAGTTAATAAATGTCAATAAATAAATAAATTAAATTAAATCCTACTATGTGACACATCTTATAAGCAAAGGCATCACATCTAGATCTAAGGATGTTATAATTCTTTTATACTTGTCCCTCATCAGATATACTGCGGTGGTTGTGCTGCAGTAGTGTTGTTGCCTCATAGCAAGATGTTGTCCCGTTCGATTCTCAGCTAGAGTGCCTTCTGTGTGGAGGCATACGTGAATGGGGTGTGTCTTCATTGAAGGTTGTGCGTCAGGACTGGTAACCCGGTACGTAAAAATCCACTATCAATCATTAGCAGACCGGAGTTCCGCTGTGGCGACCCCTAACCGGGAAAAGCCGAAAGACACAAACAAACAAACTTGTCCCTCATCAGACCAATAATTGAGTACAGTGTTCCCTTTTGGATGAACTTCACCAGACACCTGCAACAATTGGAGAGACCACAGAGGTTTCTCACCAAGAAATTACAGGATACACAAAATAAGTCTTACACAGAAAGACTGAAAGCCCTGTCACTGTATTCTGTGTCCTATAGGTTGCTAAGGGGTGACTTGTGCCGGCTTACAGGACAGTCTCTGACCTAGCCTTGATGGAAATGCTACACATACTTAAATCAAACTGCACAAGGGTTACTCACTCCAGGGATCTTAACCTAGCCTGTGGCATGAACAGGTCATGCTGGAGAGATAGATACATCTCACAAAAACTATCACTTCTCTGGAACAAGCTTCTAAGTCACATGAAACAGAGCCCCTCCCTAACCCTCATCAAAAGTAACCTAGATCAATGGATAGATGACTGCAAATTCACTCCTGAGGTGGAACCCATGTATCTCCTGGACAGAGAAAGTCATTATTAACTACCATAGACCTTTACCTCTGCAAATTTCACTCATCTAACTACTAACGATTGGGGCAACTCAGGATAAATATGGCTATGCTTTTAAGTGCTCTAATTCTGTTAGCCTAATAACCTTCCATAAACCTATAAGCTCATCATACATAACATGTCATATGACACACTGTTTTACACTGGTTATCTCTTTATGCTGTAATTGCATTCCAGCTGCAGCTATCACACATTTCTGTTGTAGACATATGTTTGTGTAGTAAGTTAATTTGAAATGCATGCATACTGTATGGCTCCTGCAGAATAATGCTGTTGTGTTTTTACCTCCATTACTAAGATATCCACTGTAAGGAGATTGAATACCACAGACAGCGTCTATATGTATCACAACTTATGTTGGTGTTCTAAGTGTCATGTATTCAGATTCAGACATTGTTTTATATGTCACATTACTATATGGTACAGGGAGTATTTTCTAGAATTTTGCATTGCATAGGACTGCATAGTGTTTACAGAGGCATAAGCTGTCCATATAATTCTCTGCATATATGTGCCCCCACATGAATCCAACCATATGCAAATAACTGTCTTTAAGATGGCAAACAGACCCAGGGGTGACAATGTCTCTTGACAGGCGAACAAGATTATAATAGATGCTCTGTGACAACATGGACGGACACTCCTTGGATGGTCAGGAAATACAGTATGGCTGAACAAAGTCTGGACTGATCTAATCAACATGATTAGTGCTGTGAGAGGTCACAATAAGTCCTGTAAGGCCTGTCACTGACAGTGCTGTAACATGAGCCTCTGTACAGCCAACAGGGTATGCCGGCATGAGAGATGAAGGGATGCCATCAGTGGTGTCCAGACATTGACACCACTTGATGAGATCACTCAGTTTCCCTGCATACAGCAAGTGGGGAGCTATGCAATGTGGGGTGGGATAGAAGCAGGTGTTCCTGGCTGTACATGTATGTTTTAGTTGGCACAACATTGATGCATATAATGTACATCAGTACATAATGTTGTTGCATGCATATTCATGTATTATCATTTTCTGTTGCATGTGCATGTTTAATGTGGTTGAAACAGCACATCAGCAGTAGGTTCTATACCAATGTTAGAAAAAATTGGGTCTATATCATAACAACGAAAGCGCATATGTGCGACTACATAAAACTCGACACATAATACGTGAAATCTGTAAATAGTGAATGCCCACAAGATCTAATTTTTTCATAATGAAAAAAAAATTCACATGGCCGTTTGGAAAAAATAAAAATGAAAAACCATTATTAGGTGGGGGGCTTCACCCCCACATCCCCTAACGTGGGCGTCTGTGCCATCCACACCCCCTAACCGAATATACCAACTCCAAGACCGCACTATAGCGAAGGAAAGGGAAACTCTGTGTAGTTGGCCAACTACCTCCTTGCCCTGTGACATATTCATTGAATTGGTTAAATGCAGTTCGATGAATATGTGTCGCTCTTTATGTGTTCGCTCAAAAGCACTTTCATGCTTCAAATATAGATCCAAAAAAATCACCTTAGCGGAATAAAGTAATCTGTTCTTAAAAAGGTATTGCATGAAGAAGTAGGTAAACACAGAAGGGTTTCTTTTCCTTAATCTATCCTTAGTAACAGTTCCTAAAAGATACAGCCAGTCCTTTGTTTATTAGGTGTGTAATTTATGTATAATACTTTATTCCACAGAGTTGCCTCAAGTACACCATATGCCAGGGTCTATATTCCCATGTCGGCAGAGCTGTTTATCGAACACCCTTACATCAACACATATAGAGTGAAATGCCAAAATCTCGAATGGCCACAATAGTGATTTTTTTCCCTGGGAAAAGAAATTACTGGACCGTTGTCTGGAATTTGCCATTTTTTCCACTATAGTGTGATCTCGGATTTGGTATATTTAAATGGGAGGGTGCACAGCCCCCCACATTAGTTTGTCTGTCGGTTTGGTTTGTTTGTTGTTGGCCTAGTGATTTTTTCCCCTGGTAAAAAAGTCTCTATTGTGGCCATTCGAAATTTTGGTATTTTGCTCTATATGTGTCGACGTAAGGGTGTTCAATTAATAGCCCCGTTGACATGGAAATATAGACCTGTATCCCATTATAAGCACATAAGTTATCATAGCCTAACTTGAAGATACAATAAATAATAATGTTGCATTCATCTCTTTATGGTTTTGTGTGTTCACTATATCTATCACACTTTTCACATTCTTCTATCTCCCACGAATGATCATAACAGACTTTCCAAGGTATCCCAAATAAAGAATTTAATTATATTTATGGACAGCTATGCTAAAAGGATATATATTCATTACCATAAAATTAAGTTAAATGCTTGTCAAACAATCTTCCCAAAGACATTTCAAATTAGCCTTTCATATCTAATGTCAGTTCTTTCATAATAACTAGGCCACCTCAACAAACTGGAACACTTTTATTAATATTTCAAATGCTATTCTATGTGACCTTTGATGGCAAATAATTATAATTACATCCTTTCTTGCCCTTTCTGCAGGTCATCACAAAGCTACCCAAAAATACTGACATTCTCTTCATTTCTTTGTTTTTTTTTAAATATACTGGGGCTTCATTAAAGGGCCTAGCACAAGTTGTACAGCTCATGCTCAAAAGGCCCTCCTCCCACTATGTGCCAATTTGCTAACCAGGGACTTGTTAGCCATGATAAGTTAAGAGCTCATTTTAAGCTAATTTGCATATCCTGGAATCACATTACTGCCATGACATGCAGATCATTTCTGATCCTCACATCTTGGTAGTAAATTGCAGCTCAAGTAGGCTGTGACACACACACACACACACACACACACACACACACACACACACACACACACACACACACACACACACACACACACCTGTCCCTGTATCTGTCTCTAATCAGTTTGGCTTTTCATTTCCTTCCACAGTATCTATTATGCCCTGGTGGCTAGTGTGTCCAACACACTCTCTGATCCCCATAATGCTGTTGGTCACATTACAGCACTTATATTTAAGTGTTATAATCAATGTATTGCTGTTTGTGGCATTAGGGTACTTACATTTAAGTGTAAATCCCTGGTGTCTAATGAATCCCCCCCCACTCCAATGCCTGTACTGCTGTTGGTGCTAAGTCACTGAATTTCAATGCATCCCTAATGTCTAGTATCTCCTGTTACCTCCTGATCCCTGTTGACCTAATGGTGACATTATGACATTTGTTTTAATAGAGTTTCCTGAGGTCTAGTCACTTCCCCCGATTCCCATATTCCAATAACCACAGTCATGGCAAGCGGGTTCAATACTGCCTTTTTCCTGTATTCAGTACTGCAAGGTGATGGAGAAAAGCATGCTGATCTACATGCCCGAGCGATTTTATCATGGTAAGGCAACATGCAGAACCATGTTATGGTGGTTGCTGAATTAAGGAAAGGTATGGTGACATGCACATGGAGGTATAAAAGTCACCACACCTTCTTAAATCTCAGTTTTTCAATATATATTTTCCTGCTCAATCAAACCGCTGCTCATAGAATAACTATACAACAATACTCCATAACAGGATTTGATTTAGTTTTAAGGAGAGGTTTTTGTAGAGTGTATACATTGGCGAGCGCCATGTTAAACTAAATATCTGACTGAGCAGTCTTAGATATCTGTTAGGTAACTACATATTCGTAAGTACAACAATTAGTTCTAGCATACTTGAATTGGTTAATTATGTAGTATCATTTCAGCTCATTTGTATATAGTTTAAAACAGGTTACCTCACAAAACAGCCAGTGTGTGTGACATTGCAATACTTTATTTATGTGTATCCAAAAAGATCTCATAGTGTTAGATTATATTCAGAATTTATCATTCCTGTTTGTGTATTTCCCACTCACTAATACAGTGCAGCTTATAGGAGAAGAGTTTATTTTCACATCTCTCCATAAAAGAATGCTCCTGTTGTCAACTACATTTTTTTTTCTTTCTCAGAATTTACTGTTTGTATTAACATTACAACGGAAAGTCCAAACTGATTTTTGAGTAGAAATTATCAAATTACATCTTTCAAGAATTCTGCCAAATGAGAATACAAATGACTGTGCTGAAAAAGTTGATTATCTGTATAGAACCATTTCTGCAGTTCTACTCTGATTACTTTTTACTTATGAAAGACTAAAAAAGTGCAGATTACCTCATGTTATTTGCTACAGAGTAGAACAACAAGTAACAATTTTTCCATACTCACAAGCACCCTCTTAGCTAGATTATTCTACTTTGATATTGCTCATGATTATATGGAATCTCACCCTTGTCTACGGGAAGAAGAACAAAAGAAATATGTAAATATTTACTTATATATATGCATGCATATCTGAGGAATGCAATTACTTTCATTTCTTTTTTTAAACAAGATAAGATGCAATGGATGCAGTCATTAAGTAAACAGTGCAGAAGGCCTTGATATGCTAAATACAAAGTGATAGAAGCAATGACTGATCTCTGTGTAGTCACTGACAATTTTTCATTTCCCATTATTACTTCTTCAATTTGTTTTCTGCATCAAATGTTGCAGGATGCAATGAGTTCTTGTGAATTGATTTCCATTGGGTGACATGCAGCACACTGTTAGGTTCCAAGGTGGGGTACAGGTTATATTGTGCTGCATTCCTACTAATGGAGAATGCATATTTTGTTACAGGTTTCCAAGATTAAGAAGAAGCCATTTACCTTAACAATGTAATCTGCAGTGTGCTTTGCAGTTAGTACCTGTGGTTTCCTGACTTTATAGCAACAAAAGACATGAAAGCAAAGAATTTCCACTTTGTGCTGCTACCACTGGAGTAAGTTAGCCTGCAAGAAATTTTACACAGTTCATGTCAAAACAAAAATGAGTGTTTTTGCCCTTGTCAGAGATTACCAGATCATTTACCTTAAAAGTGCTAGGTGTCCTTCACTCACACTTTGCCTAAGGTATTGTCTTTTGTCAGCCATCTTGCATGAGCATCAACTATTCTGCAAAGAAGTGACATATTTTAAAAATACATGCATGCCTTACCAAAGTGAAATGATTGCTAGCCTACACAGAACACTGCATTTTTTAAAAACCTTATGCATTTCAAAGTTTTGAGTATAGGCTTATATGTAAGTTTATGAAGAAACTATCTTTTCTCTCTACATACATACGTATATCTATAATGGAATACACACACACACTCACACATATAAATATCTTTATCTAGATATATATATATATATATATATATATATATATATATATATATATATATATATATATATATATAGATATATATATATATAGATATATATATATATATATATATGGGTCTACTGTAAAAGAGCGAAAATCTACTTGATTGAAAACGAACAGCGGATCCTCGGTTACGCGAAAGTGCACTTAAGCGAAAGTGCAGTTCCGTGAAGTACGATTCAATGAACCGTTAAGGATCATAGGTGTCGAAGCACACTACAGTGGGGAAAGGGAATTTACATGTTTCCCCACTGAAGTGCGATCTCGGAGTTGGTATATTTAAGTAGGGGGTGTAGGGGTCACAGCCCCCCACATGGGGGGGTGCAGGGGGGCTTGCACCCCTGCAAAAACAATGTTTGTCTGTTGTTAATCGGTTCGTTGAACCGATGTTTGCGGACGTGCACTTTCACTTAAGTGCACATTCACATAACTGTCGGTCTACTGTTTATTTTCGAAAAAGTGAGTTTTCGATTATGTACAGTAGACCCATATATATAAATATATATATATATATATATATATATATATATATATATATATATATATATATATATATATATATAAATATCTGGTGAACCTTTAACAAGGGCAAACACTCATTTTTGTTCTAAAATAATAATTAACTGTGGTTTAAACAATGAATGCTTGGATCCTATTTTCTTATTTCTAACGAGAAAGCAAAGTGACCCTTGATATGGATATTATATAAGAAGTTAAGACAACTGTCTGTTTTACTAATTTGGTTTACAACTAGCTTTCCATTTTTTTTATTTTATTTTTTTTTTGCTTTGCTCTTACTAAAGGAAACTGAAAACTACATTTCCTTGATACTACTATATATATATATATATATATATATATATATATATATATATATGTATATGGATCTAGTCACTTTAGTTGAGTAGCCCATACATCAACCTCAGAAATATCATTTGCAAAAGGATGACAAACTAAATGCTGACACACTACCACAGGGTGAACCTAGAAAAACTTGGTGCATGCAATTATTCAAGCAAAAAATAAAAACAAATAACATCCCCCCTGCACCCACGAAGCAGGGGAGGTGCACCTCCCATACCCCATGATAATTATATATACTAACAGTGAGATTGCACAATCCCAGGAAGTAGTATATTCCCCTACTAAGGGATTGTCGATCTTACACACATGTCGACCATCTGTTTAGTCAACCAAATGATGCTGATTTAACAAATGTCAACCAAAGACAAACTTGACCAAATGCCGGACTCCAATACATATATATATATATATATATATATATATATATATATATATATATATATATATACACACATATGCGTGCTAATCTGTATGTATGTATCTATCTATATAGAAAGACATACACACACAAACACACACACACACACACACACACACACACACACACACACACACACACACACACACACACACACACAACTTTATTTATATATGGATAGAGAAAGACAGTAGGGATGCATATGAAATATAAAAGTCTTAATTAAGACACACAAGCTAGTGAATTTATTCAGTATGTATAAGGCTGTAAGACAGTTGTCTAGTTGACTTTGTATAGTTGACTAGGCAGCTGATCAACAGGTGTGCATGATGACACAAATTCATGGGATGGGAAATAAAATCAGCAGGCGGTATGGTGGGCAAGCCTCCCCAGCAAAAAAAAAGAATGTTTTTTGAGAGGGAACTTTTGCATGTACCATGCCTGTTTCTCAGTACATGCATAGAACTGTGTCTGTTAGATTGGTTTGATGTTTGGTAGCCGATATTATTCCAGTCAACATTGGGTGTTTTAGATTATATATGATACAGCTCTCTCTCTCTCTCTCTCTCTCTTTATATATATATATATATATACATGTACACACACACACACACACACACACACACATACACACACACACACACACACACACACACACACACACACACACACACACACACACACACACACACACACGAGTCTATATTATATAAGCAAAAGCAATGAATTGTGAATGCTATACAATCTACCCACAATCACAGACAAGGAACAGGATACGCCAACTCTGTAGTGTTGCTGCTCTGTAGTGTTTAACAGTATTAGTGGTATTATACATTTTTTACTTGCTATCTGAAGTTAAATAAACAGCTTTTAGTGGATTCTTGTAGCAGCATCCTTCCTGAGAAGTTGGCGTATCCTGTTCCTTGTCTGTGGTTTGGATTACTTCTTAGTTCAATCTACCCACAATCCCCAAAAACCCAAAATGTCGAACACAAGGATCATTGCTGATCTGTAAAAAAAAAAAAAAAAAAAAAATCAAAACACAAACTAAAGTGTCCCCTACATCCCCCTACTTAAATAAAACAACCCCGAGATCACACCACAATGGAGGAAATGGCAAAGTCCCAAAAACGGCCCAGTGATTTTTTTTCCCCTAGGAAAAAAATCGCTGTTCTGTGCTTTTGGTATTTTGCCATTTTGCATAATGATGTTCGACTAAACAGCGTTCACAATTCATTGTGTTCACTAAAATAATAGGAACCCTAAATATACTGCATCTATATATATAAACCCAGGAACCCCACTTGGCCTTCCTGAGAACACTGGAAAATATGAAGGTCTCTCCAAACACCATTATATTGGGCGACTTCAACTACCCAAACATAGACTGGGAGCATTACTCTAGCTCCAACACCCTAGCTCAAAGGTTCCTAGAATTTATAAACTCAAATGCTATGGAACAACTTGTTACCACTCCCATAAGAGGGGAAAACATACTGGACCTGATCATCACCAACATGGGGACTGTATGCTCCAGACCAGAAGTGTATCCCTCACTGGTAAGATCAGACCATAAACTAATCTCACTGGATATTCACATCCCGACCCCACCCCCTGCCCAGAAAACCACAGTGAAAAACTTCTCTAAAGCAAATTTCACGCTCCTCAAAACCGAGGTGGAATCCTTCAAAGCCCCCAGGCCTGTGGAAAATACGTCCCAGACCGCAGAATCCTTTATAAATGCATTCTATGAACACCTTCAGGAATGCATGTATCATGCAATCCCAAATAAAACCAAGATCCAATCCTCCAAAGGCAGACGTCCTGTCTGGTGAATCCCAGCCATAAACAAACTATACAATAGAAGGAGGAAGCTACAACATGATAGAGCAAAATTCCAAAAAGGGAAGGCATCTCTGATCAGTGTTAGCAAAAAACTACGGGCACTCATAAAATCGTCTAAGGTCAGCTTCGAGAGAAAAATTGCACAGGACACTAAGGATAATCACAAGGCTTTCTTTAGTTATGTTAGGAACCTGGGTGGGAATTCCCAGATATGCTCAGAATTAGTCCAAAATGACAAAAAATACACCAAACCCACAGACATTGCCAACATCCTAGCTGACAGGTTCAGCGCAAACTTCTCCCCACCACCAAAAGGGCAAATATCTATCCCAGCAGAGTGCTGCCCCTCTGGCATCTCAGATGCTCAGGTAAGAGCCTCTCCAAAGCAAAAAACACAGCATCAATGGGACCAGACGGTGTCCCGGGCTGCGTCCTACATGAACTCCAAGAAGAGCTAAATCCAAACATAAAACTACTGTTCAGTCTCAGCCTTACCACAGGATATGTACCCAAAGAGTGGCGTACAGCAACAGTTGTCCCTCTCCACAAAGGTGGTGCCTCAACAGATCCTGGAAACTATCGCCCCATAAGCCTGACTAGCTTGGTCTGCAAAGCTATAGAAAGGATCATCATGGACCTCATAAAAAAAGATATTGGGGACCTACAGACACTGGATCCTACCCAGTTCAGCTTTGTTAAGGGCAGATCCTGCCTCTTAAACCTGGTCGATTTCTTTGAAACAGTCACCAAGGCCATTGACGAGGGGAAGGTGGTCCACACAGCCTACCTGGACCTCGCAAAAGCCTTCGATACAATACCCCACTCGGGCATTATAGATAAGCTCACCAGCTTAAATATAAACCCCTCTGTCACTAGATGGGTTGCAAACTGGCTCAAGAACAGAACCCATATGGTTTGAATTGCTGGAGCCATGTCAGACTCTAAACCAGTTACAAGTGGCGTCCCACAAGGCTCAGTCCTGGGACCTCTCCTGTTCAGTATATATTTCTCGGAGGTACAGGCCAACACAGAAGGACTGTGGCTGACCAAGTTCGCAGATGACTGCAAACTGGGCTCTATAATCGACTCTCCAACCGACACAAGCATCCTCCAAAAGAGCCTCATAGAAACAGAAAACTGGTGCCAGAGCCATGCCCTCAAGCTAAACGCCAAAAAGTGTATAGTCATCCCATTTGGCAAAAACAAAGTGCCCACAAATTACCACATAGGTGGTAATCCATTAAGTAGAGAAGAAGTAATTAGGGACCTGGGGACCCAAGTTGATAGCAATCTCTCATTTGACAACCACGTGGCCAAAGTGGTTAGAATAACATTTTATATAGCTCACCTAATCATGAAGGGATTCACATCTAAATCAGGGGAGGTCATTGTGCCTCTTTACTCATCCCTCATCAGGCCCATAATTGAGTACAATGCCCATTTTGGGATGTACCTTACCAGACACCTGCAGCAACTGGAAAGACCCCAAAAGTACCTCACCAAGAGGATCAAAGGGCTCAAACAGATGCCATATGCTGCTCGGTTAAAGAAACTCCAGCTCTACTCAGTGGCATACCGCCTGCTCAGAGGCGATCTGTGCCTGACGTATAAAGCCATGTCCAACCCGGAATTAATGGACATGCTGCACCTCAGAAAATCCAAATCCCATTGAGCTATGCGCTTGAGAGACTTGAATCTCAGCACTGAAATAAATAGGACATGCTGGAGGGACAGATTCATAACCCAGAGGCTCCCTTCACTCTGAAATAAAATCCCAGTCCAGGTTAGGCAGAGTCCCTCATTGTCTCTCTTCAAGAGGAATCTTGATGAGTGGATGGGGGATCGTAGGTTTACCCCGGGTATCACTTCTGTGTCACTGTTAGACAGAGGCACAGTATACTAACCTCGAAAAAGGGCAATAGCAAAATTAATTTGAAATGGGTGGCGAAAGCCAAACACACTCTGGCTAGGCTTATAAATCCCCTAGGGCAGATAGCCTAGTATGAACCTATGAACCTATGAATATATATATATATATATATATATATATTTATATATATATATATATATATATATATATATATATATATATATATATATATATTTATATATATATATATATATATATATATATATATATATATATATATAAACTATGTCCCTATAACTTTGTCAAATGATACTTTGGTTGACATCTGTGTAATCGACACAATTTGGTCAACTAAATAAATAGCTGACAGGGGTGTGAGAGCAACAATACTCAGGTTGCATAATATACCCTTTTCTCCAGGGATTGTACAATACTGGACTCATTTATTTAGCAGGGGGAGTAGGGGGCACAGCACCCACATACGGTGTGCAGGGGGGGGGGGCATGCCCCCTGCAAAAAATTATGCTTTCTTTGTCAACATGCATAATGTTCATCAATTTGATTTGACATTATGCATGTCAAATAAATAGTATTCAATTAACTTAAGTATATACACTCACACACACACACACACACACACACACACACACACACACACACACACACACACACACACACCCCTGTCTATCTAGTATATATGTAGTTGCATGGATATACAATTATAGGTGAACATGCTTGCATATACTTAACATACTTCTATGCACATACATAAAAGAATGCGGTTATCCTCACGTATTTGTTACCCATTCAAAATGAGGAAAAAAGAGAAAAGGGAAAATACTTACTGTAGAATTCTGACTGTGTCTCTTGAGCTTCCAAAACCCACCTGGCTAGCTTATCCCCCTTCCTCTATGTCTGCAGGCTATCTTGATCAGGAGATCCCTATCAGGGATGACCAGTGGTTCTCATCTCCTAAAAGATGTTTTTTTTCCATTCAGTGCCAGTTGCTGATTTTCCAGCTTATTCTGGCATGCCTCCTGTAAGAGGTATAGAAGAATATCAGTCTTCTACTCAAACCAGTTCAGGCAAAACCCTAGTGTCAAACTGTGAAGTGCCAGTACAAACTTTAAGTATGTCAGTGCAGGAAAGAAGATAAGAAGGTGTGAACATCAGCATGCCCAATGCATTCAACAGCATAGGAATATTACCCATGGAAGTGAAAGCAGTGTTTTGATTGGTTTAATAATTGTACTGAAGCAGTCACATGGACTTCCACATTTGTTTTTCATGCCTATACCTTATTTTGCTATGTGAAGGAAAATCCACAAGCAGTTTGTCAAGTTGACATGTCTTTCAATGGTTATTATTTATGCACAGGAATGTACTGCCTTTTGTGCAAAAATGTCATTATGTTGGCAATATAATAACTTATAACTGCATGACCTTAAAAGTATTGCTGGTGAAAATGATTTCATAATTTCTATTTTGTTAATTTGTTACATTAATAAAGTGTTTAAATTTAATTTCTTGCCTCAGTTAATTTAAGGGATTAGTGGTAACTGATATTTTGTGCTGTGGTTTGATGGACGTATATGCATGTAGATTAGGGTGCAGTATACTCCAACCTAAAGGGTAACTCCCCCACAAATATATTTCTCAATGGTATAGCATAGTTATATGTGATTGAGAAGTGCTACACCATGCCACATATCACAGTGCACATCACCACTAATAGGTTGTGCATGAGAAGTTGAACTCATTTCATGCCTATGAAAGGAGATACACCAAAGCATAATGCAGAGATTCATAGAACTCAGTTTGGCATTAAGAAATGCAGACGTGCAGTACACTTCTCATTAATAGTCATATATCCACCATTTTAACTGCACACAGCCAAGCTTGATGGCATTTGATTTAGAAAAATGGGAAATAGGTAAAATAAGGTGACAAATACAATTACAAATTAATGGAAAATTAGCAAAATTCAATTCAATTAACAACATTGCTGTGAAAAAGTAATTGATGCATGTTGAGTTCAATAACATGACTTATAATATGTAAAATAGCATTCATTATATGTGCAAATATTGCTGCATAGTACAGGCAGAAAACGTAAGAGGAAAATAATGGAACATTTTTTTTTATTTCTTGCTTTGCACATTTGGAGAGCTACATGCTCATATTGAAAATGATAGATGCGTGTAGTGGTGCACTGATTTATAGCTGATGCTTTACAGTTTCTGTACAATCATGCATTATGGCAGCAGTAGTTAAAAAGGTTTACACAGCAATTAACTGAAATATGTGTAGAAGTCTGCCAACCAACTCAACACTAGTGTATTCTGAACCACATGAACACCTTCAGAGGGATGGCACAATCTCACAGTTTGAAGTATCCACTATATTGCTAGTGGAAAGGGGTGCCAGTTGAAGTCATATGTCACAGATCATTCCAGGCACAGGAAAAGCCAACAGATGTGCAAGGACATTGTTCAGCACAGTCTGTTGCCAGAGTCAAATAGACATAGTCAGAGTACTATCTTGTGTATGCAAAGATTTCCCCCAGTACATAGGATTGGTGGAGGGTAGGGCTAATGCCATGATGACAGCACACACAGCGGCCATCTCCTCCTCCCTGCACACAGTGGTTATGTCAGTTATTGGTTAATACATTTATAAAAACCTGAAAGCTAGTAGTCTGTTAGTTACAAACTCATATGTATTATAGCAGTTCTAGAAAGTTAATAGGTGGAGACATTAAAAGAAGTTGTGTGTATAGAAATGGGTCTACTTGAGTTGGACAAAAGACCTGAAGATCGAAATCCGGAATGCCAAGACGAAAACAACGAAACTGCACAACACCGAAAAGCGTGAAGTTCAAAATCCCGATGTTACGGGAGTTTGAATTAGCGCTTTTTGTGTTCTGCTGTAGGTAAGTGTGTGTTTGTGTGTGTGAGTGTATTTGTGAGTGGAAATGCTGTGTGTAAGTGTGTGTTGTGACTGTGGTGTGTGTGTGTGTGAGGGACTGTACTGTGTGAGTGTGTGTTTGCCTTGTGTGTCTGTGCTATCTCGGAATTAGAATATTAAAGTGGAGGGGGTGTAGGGGTGCGCAACCCCTACGTGGGGAGTGCAGGGGGGCTTGCCCCCCTGCCTATCATTAGTGTAGGGTGTTTTGTCTAGTAGTGTGGGGCAGTTGTGTGTGTTTTTTGTGAGTTTTGTAAACTTACATGTTTTTCAGTGTTCTGGGGTTTCGTTGGTTTCGTCTTGGTGTTCTGCATTTTGTTCTTCTGGTCTTTCATAGTTACGAAGTAGACCCATAGAAATATACCCTTCTAGTAGGTTATATGTAGTGATTTAGAAGTACAATTTTTTCTTCCTGTTTTCCATCCCCTCTTCCCCTTCCTCTTAACTCCTCCTTCTCTTCTCACTTCCTTCTCCCTTCCCATTTACCCTCTCCCTTTCCCACCTCTTTTATTCATTAGTTATAACAACCAATGGTATCATTGCTCAGTATACATTATAGTCCTAGAGTTTAACTACTTGAAAAGAACGATTAAGAAAAAAAAATCTAAGGAAAATATTTTAAAAGTGAGACACAACTTATATCTAGTCAAAATGGAAGTATTTTAGTATGAAATACCCCCAGGAATTTTTCATCCTTTTAAGTATTCTCTGCATATTTTTAAGTTAAACCCTGGAATTAAATTAAGAAAAGACATTAATTTACCATTTCTTCCTTCCCATTTATTTTTGTATTCTTTTCTAGTCTCACCTTTTCCTTTCAATGTCTTCATCTCTTACTAATATTGTAAGATAAACAATAACTAGCTCTTTATTAAAGCTAGGTGTTAGGGATCAAACATAAAGGAGGACCTTGCTTGAACTAAGACAAAACGCACGTTCAAATTTATTTTTTTTCCATTTACCTTTTAATAATTTTTCATGTTGTTTTTTTTTTTTTCCTTAAAATATTTATCTATGCCCTAGGCTGCAGTAAACCCTAATAACCTGATTTCCAAATTAGTAACATAAAACTCAATGCAAAGATGACGCTGAATTGAGTAAACAGAAAAAGGAAGATTCAGACTAATGACATAAAGTAATAAGACTATTGATGATCAATTTGTTCCACATATCATTTGAAGACAATAAACCAAATCTTTTTTGTTTTCTAGACAAAACTAAGCACCCCTTATTTCATTTCAGCACTGCTTATATAACTGCTAAGCCAAAACCTTTATAGCTGGAGTAAGTACACTTCTAAAGTTTCTAAAAGTTGTAAGCATTCCATTGTTTTAAATCTTAATGCCATATTCAACATTCCTGACATAAGGAACATCCCTGACTGCAGAGTGTTGCTTAAAGTACCAGCACTTAAGTTGCAAGGCTAAGTTCCAGTTCATATTTATTAACTTAATCCCTACTGCTTTGATCATTATTATGTGCCAGTGTAACACTCCTTATGTATGAAATAAGGATATTACTAATCTACTACTTTTTCTTGCAGTACATAATAATATACATTAAAATGAAAAAAAGAATCAAAGTATTCATGTAACTGTTATACAGTCATACATCTGACAATAAACAACTATTTTAAAGTTTAACGTTCTTCCTCATAGTCAGTTCAAAGTATAGATATAATGAGAATGCAAGTATAATAAAAAATAATAAGTATCCCCAATTTTAAATGAAGCATTTCTACTTTGATTCAGTTATTCTGTTCAAACAGTTGAGATGCAAAGACTTAGGGGGGAATTTAATAAAGCTTACACAGACGTATTTTCCAAGTAGGCATAGTGACACACTGCTTACATGAAAGTAAGCAGATTTGTGATCCAGTAAACAGAGCTGAGGGGGCTGCATGAGCACACCAACATGGAAGTACCCATGGCATTCAAATAATCTCACAAGCAGGTGAGTTGCATGCAAATGAGGGTGGTAGACTGATCCAGCAAGCAGAGAGGCAGTCTTGCAGACCCCGTGTTGGTGTCCTAAATGTACATGGAAAAATTCTCTGTACAGGATGTTAAACATAGAACAGGGGCTGTAAAGTGCAGTAAGAAGGACAGAAATTGCATAGCAGGCACATATATCTGCAAAACTATCCATTATGTGCCCAAAACCTAAAGGAAAATAATTTAAAATAATATATATTTTTTTATAATCTGGTTATGTTTGTGCGGTGCGCTGCAGTGTGAAAACATACTATTAAGAAAAAAAAATTAAAAGTGTAAAAATAAAAATTAGTAGTATGTGACAGTAAAGCAATTTAAGACTCTGCATTGAGTATGTACAACAGGTTTGACCATGTTTGCATGGTGCACCACTGTACTGAGTGTGATCTTTCATGGGGGTGTGTGCAGTGACTACTGAGCATTATTTACCTTCATGTTGCATGTTTGAGCAGCGCGCTACAGTGCTGAGCAAGGAAGGCAGCTAAAAAATAATAATTAGCTGAGAAAGCCAATGATATCTTAATTACCGATGATCCCTGTTCCACTTGAACTAAGGCCATGAAGAGCCCCTAATGATGTACTTGGCAGGTGCAATGCTTCAGAGGTAGCCAATCACAAAGGTTGCACCTACAGCAGAGCACTATTAAGGTTGCAGAAATCCTACAATCTGATTTCACCTCCATACTCTGCACCAGTGGAGTACAGACTTGGGACTTTTAACTGAAGAAATGCTAGGGGCTGCTGCAGGTCTGCTACATATGTATGTGCTAGATGCTGAGTTCAATGCTGCTGCTGTTGCTGCTGCTGACCATAGGCCTAGACTGAGAAGGAGAAGAATGTTGAGGCCCCGGGTAACCTTCCAGGGGCTACATGAGCTGGAGATTGTAGGGTGCTACAGGGGAGGACTACAAAACTACAAGAACTCACTGAACCCTCAACTCAGATTAGAGCAAACAGGAGGGAAGAGAAACAGAAGAACAAAAACAAGTGTATAACTCTTAGGATACTAGCTATGAGTACATTCCAAAGACTAACTGGAGACATAATGGGGGTCTCACAGGCATCAGCATCCAGGGTAGTCCACCAATTCCTGGATGCCATGCTACCACATGCCAGTAAGCACATTTATTTTCCCCTCACCCCTGAGGCGAGGGCCAGCAGTTGCAATATGCAACACTTCTACTATGTAGCACACTACCCTGAGGTACTGGGTGCTATAGATTGCAGTCATGTACACATCAAGGCACCACCCAGTGAGGCAGGTAGAATCTACGTCAACTGCAAGGGGTACCACTCCATCATCTGCCAGGTCATGTGCAATGCCCAGGGCATTATCATGAATGTGTGTGTGCTGGCAGCCCTGGCAGTTATCACAGTTCCTGTATCTGGCATGCATCACAGCTGTACCAGATGTTTGGTAGGGGAACATCACACACGTCCATTTACTAGGGGATGTTTTCTGTGCACTAGAACCATGGATGATGAAATCCATCAGAAATGCACACACATCCACAGAAGAATGCCATAATGAGGCACACGCACAAACTAAGAACATCATAGAGTGTGTGTTTGGACTGCTGAAGTCACGGTTCCGGAGCCTCGATATGTCTGGTGGAGCCCTGCAGTACTCCTCAGCCACATGGGCACACATGTTAACAGTATGTGTCATGCTACATAATATGATCCTGTGGAAACACCTGCAGCTGTATCAGTGAAGGGAAGCGATACACAGCCACCCACCCACCAGTGCCTAGATTACCACAGCCACATGCACAGGGGGGAATCTGAGGAGGAAACTCTTGAAGTTGTCCCTGTAGGCAGATGTCTTAGATTAAGATATCTGGACAAAGCCATGAATAAAAGTGGGACAAAGGCCCAACAATAAGGACATGTTTTAAATAGTGCTTTTACAAATGTAGACAGTTCCTAGAATAACAGGTCTTGCATTAGCATGAATCCTCTGATGTGTATGGAGTCTGAAACTCAAATGTCTGTCATTATATTTTAACTTAAATCTTTAATGATGTGCCACTAATATGCCTGAAACCCACAATGGTATGAAACACTGACCAAAAATATGAGGCAAAAATCAGGACATTTTGTTAATATCTGCACAGTTGAGAGGTATCAGTCACATATTAAGTACAGCATACAGCCGGTGAATGCCTTAGACAATATCAGGGTAGTGCTGTACTGTGGAAACAGGTGCAGAAGCCAATGGCCTGCAGCACACATAATCCCAGACTAAAGTACAAGTAGCCCTGGCCAGGAGTCCCATTGTAAGTACTGATAGTCACACTAGGGTTGCTCCTACACTTAGCTAGCTTGAGTCCAAGCCTGTTGCATCTTCTGCCCAAAGATCTGCTATGTGGAAATATGTCTGTACATACATACAGCTGCATATACATATCTGTCTTTCCCTATCCCCCTCATGCTTGATTAGTGTATCTATCAGTATGTGGCACACACACACACACACACATATATATATATATATATATATATATATATATTTATATATCTATATATATATATATATATATATATATATATATATATATGATAACAAGATATATATATATATATATATATATATATATATATATATATATATATATATATATCTACTTAAAATACAATGATACATAGACACTCTACATATGCCTACATAACACATTTACATAAAGTACACACATAACAACAGTTAAAGGCCACAGCATTCCAGGGTATGTGGGGACATTTGTGCATCCCCACTCATATCTATATAAATGTGTATAACATTTATATAGGTATGAGTGGGAATGTACGAATGTCCACACATACCCCGGAATGCTGGGGTTATCTGCACTTACACATCACAACAGTTGTCCGATAGAACCAAGCCAAGGCCAAAACAGTACATAATCCACTCACCCACAGATCCCTGTGTCTGCAGAATGTCACCCTGTAGACAAACACAGGTGAGCAGGTGGTGTAATGTACAATGGTTGCAACACATACCTTGGACAGGTCATATTGTCCCTGGCCTATCAAACTGCAAACAGCCACATGTGACCATACTGGTGACTGTATATGCATAGCAGGGATATTACCAGGTATCCCACTACTAGGACACTAGATACAATAGCAGTACCAAGCAGTATCACCCTGCAAGCCATGCATGCTAACACAAAGCTACTTTGCGTACTCCTCAGGTACTGTGCCTGCATCCATCTAAACAACAGACATAAACTGTGGCATGCATGATAAGCACTGTGAGCTATATTGTGTAACAGCAGATAGGTAAGGGTTCTAATCTCACATCATCTAAAGTGTGTGTGTGTGTGTGTGTGTGTGTGTGTGTGTGTGTGTGTGTGTGTGTATGCAAATATATCCCCTTGCAGCACTACAGATCTGGTTTATCTCTTTGCAATGGTTGTGCATTTTTAAGCCCAGTGACTATCTGCTTACTTCTACATTGGCCTCCTTTAAAAGGCCTGCTGATGCCATCCACCTTAAAGGTGCTATTAGCCAATGTGTGTGTGTGTGTGTGTGTGTGTGTGTGTGTGTGTGTGTGTGTGTGTGTGTGTGTTTGTGTGTAATTATATCCCCTTGCAGCACTAGATACATGCTCATCTGGCCTATCTCTGTGTAATGTTTATGCATTTTAAGGCCCTGTGACTAGCTGCTGGCCTCTGCATTGGCCTCTTTTACAAGGCCTGCTGATGTCATCCATCTTAAAGGTGCTGGCTGACAGTCTAACATAAGATAAGCTTCATGGCTCATGTGATAAGTACTGCAAGCTGTGGGGTACAATAGTAGATAGGTAGGAGTTTCACATTAGCCATCTTTTTCTCTTTATATGTGTAACTATATCCCCTTGCAGCACTATGAACATACCCATGTGGGTTATCTATGTGCAATCATGTGCATTTTATGGCTCCATGACTGTCTGCTGGTCTCTAAATTGTTCTCCTCTACAAGGCCTGCTGATGTCATTCACCTTAAGAGCACTGGCTGACAGACTAATACCAGATAAACACTGCGGTGTATAAGATAAGTACTGTGAGCTGTAGTGTGTAATAGTAAATAGGTAAGGGTTATAATCTCACATCAGCTAACTGTGTGTGTGTGTGTGTGTGTGTGTGTGTGTGTGTGTGTGTGTGTGTGTGTGTGTGTGTGTGTGTGTATAATTATATCTCATTACAGCACTAAGGACATTCCCATATGGGCTATCTCTATGCAATAGTCATGCATTTTATGGGCATGTGACTAGCTGCTGGCCTCTAAATTGCCCTCCTCCACATAAGCATAACTGATGTTCACCACCTTCTAGATTTATATGTTCAAACCACCCAGGTGACACATGTTGAAGGTAGCAGACTTTGTCACAAAGTATGAATGCATGATTATGCAGACTGTCGCTATTGTCCTTGATGTACTGTCATACACATATGCACCTAGGGAGCCATGCACATATACTGCCTTACCTTGCTGACATCATATTTCTGCTGTGCCTCCATGCCATCCTGTGCCACTGTATTGCCACCATGTGTCCATTGTTTAATCCCTCAGACTCCTGGAATGGACACATACACAGGTCCATGACACACCTGTCATTCTGTAACACAACAACCAGTCTAATACCATGCAACAAAGATACACAAATCTTGATGTGTAGTCATGACTCATGCCAGTACACAATACCTGTAGTGGTCCACAACAAGTGCCATGGCAAAACAATATTGCACTGCACAAGTACATGTAAAGTAATATAGTCACCCTGTGCATCAGACACATATTTGCATTTCCCTGCATTGATGGCATGGATGGCAGGGATGTGGCACAGGTATCATCACATGCACAGGGTGTGGTGTAGGGGTACCAAAGTTCTAGGCTGTGCCAAACAGGTGACAGTATGTGTGTGAATAAGAAAGATGTGTGTGTTAGATGGGCCATGGAGAGGGCTGTGTGTGTCTGTTGGTGACCTGCATGCAAGAGTGGTGTTTGAGTTTGTGCATGTACACAGTCAAGCCCAGTGATAGACCTACACATGTGTATGGTGGACAGCTGTGGACCGTACATGGTAGAGTGGACAGTTCACTGTCTCCAGCCATGAACACATGAAGTGGCTTTGCCACGAGTAGCAATGGCACCACCTTACTTAAGGTCAGATGCTGTGCTAGTACCTGATGGTGGCTGCAAAATGCTGGGGCTGTGTCCCCCACGGGATCTCTCATGACCACATGTCCATGGCCTGCCATGTCGTAGTGTTGGCAGCACACTTCTCTCTGTAATGCTGTAGGTACTGCCACTATGGCAGAGTGACTGTGCATGATCTCGTAGACTCCCAGCAGATGGTGTTGCTGACCTTCATCCACATATCTGATGTCCAACTCAAGCCAGATCTTCCAGCACAGACATTGTGTTGTCCAAGACAGACACTGTCTCAGCCCACTGTCTATCCACTACAGCAGTGACCCAATCCAGAGTGTCCGCAATGCAGTGGAGGCAGTCACGGATGTCAGACTGTGCTGCATCCATAACCCTAAGCATCCATCTGGTCCTGCATTTAGAATGTGTCTGTGCCTCTATGTTTGACCAAAACATTCAGCAAGTGACCCATGATGTGACACCTGCAACATGTGGTGCATGGACAGTAGTCCTCCTATGAGCACCCCTGTCAATCTGCCTGTGTGGGACCTTGCCAGCTCTCTGGCTATGGCCAGTGTCTACACTCACTGATACCATAGTTGTCACACTGACCTGTTCAATATCACCACCTTCTGACTGTCCAATATTTGTGGCCTCTGAGGATTGGGTATGTGTGGGCATACTGGCTGTGTGCAGTGACAATGGGGGCAGAAGAGGGATGTCAACCTCTGGGACAGATTCAGCCACCAACAACCCTGATTGTGCCTCACTATGGCCACCATCATCAGCAGCATCCAATGAGACACTGACATCAGGTTGTGAGAGGGACAATCTCTACCTCCCCGGTCACCTGTGAGAAGCAAAACAACAGCAGTACATTCCTATTTGCACTGTTATGTATGGTAATTCAGATAGACTCATACAGATGAGGATCCACAACTGCATTACAAGTCCCACATCTTCACATCTCTGCTTCCATGCACAACAGACAAACTCATAGCAACATACACAGACAAGGCAGGCCCATTATAACGTGCACTTCAGCTACATCCAGTTAACATTGCCAGTACAATACACCTATAAGGTATGCAATATGACAGTATATGTGATAGGACTAAACATAAAACCCAGTATACGTATACTGAAATGATATGACAGTAGAAGTATCACTGCTTCAGGTATGTACCATTCCCCTGTTGTGTTTGAACAGGCATCTTGGAGTTCTTGCCTCATGTATAGCAGGCTGCATAGTCGCTCATAACTATAAGTGAAATGCATAAATGTTTGTACAATTACACACCTGTGATTACCCAGTCTATGCATTGTAGTTAACTGTTCCAGAATGGAAAATGCAAATATCCTACTCTGGCTAAGCACAACAGTTGTACATAGGGTAAAATGACAGCCCTTTACTTTCTTAAGGTATATATGATCCTTAAAACTACAGTATCCCACTTACCAGGTACAGGACCATGGACTTGGGAAACACCTGATGGATCTATGAAAAGTTGAGAGAGAAGTATTTTCAGCACCACCAACTGTTGCAGCAGTACAAAGTAATGTATGCATATATCCACATGTACAGTAGCTACTGTGATAATGGCTATATTGCTGACATTCTGAGTATGTGTGCACAACTGAGCATAACCCCCCCCAATACAGATAGACCTGACACCCATGTACTGGTATGTATAACCTGCTACAAATCCACATCCTGTTCTATGGAGAAATCTATTACATACCTACTGGAATGCAGTACTCCTTTGTTGATCTTTGCTTCCAGTAATCTTTTGATAATACACTCTGTGTGTGTGTTAATTCTCATACAGACCTGTTCCCCATAACCAGCTGGTTGCCTTTTAAGGTACTGCTCATTAGCAGGTAATTGCACCAATCTGTGGCTCAGACTTGCTGACTGCAGCCAAAAGGGTTGTATTGCACAAGCATTAGCCAGTGACATGCCACCACAGTGCAATATATAAGTCCTTCATGTAGGCCTTGGCCCCTGTCTTAGTTTTTAAGATGGACATTAATGAGGTGTGGAGAATATAGCATCGCAAATGGTAGGTACAAACACAATCCACTGTAGAGATTTATGAAGTATGTCCACAATTTTGCCTCATATGTGTGGTCAGTGTCCTACACCATTGTCGTCATCTGGCAGTACACTGGAAATCATTCTGGGCTGAGGTCAGTAAGGAAAGAAACACATGTGTATGTCACACTTCATACCCATGAGACTATGCATACTACTGCAATAGCTGTTGTTTTACCAACTTACTATCTTTGTAGGGGCAAGCTATTACACATGTCCCTATCACTGAGCCTTTGCCCCACCCCCCATTAAGTATGGCTGTGCCAGGATCCCTTATTCTAGGGGGGGGTTGGGGCATATGGTATGTCTATAGCAGCTACCTTTGCATACAGCTGTGTATGCTACAGTCTGCAGCTGCTGCTGCAGCTTACTACACTTGGGGGGAGTGTGAACACTTTGGTGGACAGCAAGCAGAACATGTAACTGTGTCAGTGGTGTCAGGCCTGTCATTATGGCAGAACCAGGGCAAGGCTATTCTATACCATGCAGTTGGGGCATGTGCTTAAGGTATATCTGTTATGAAATAGTGCAACTAACAGAGGAGGAGGCAACATATAGTTAGGCTATATGGATATGTGCATCGTGTCTGCCTGCAGGCCTTTGTCTTGTAAAACTGGCTAGCAGTTAATTAAGTAGCAGTAACCTGTGGGGAATAAGATTGCATGACTCAGTCATAACTTGCTGTCTTCACAATAATGTAATTGAAGTGCTACACAACACTGGATTCGAACCCAGGACTGTGTGTGGCAAAATGTACAGCATGCAAGGCATTTAACAGACTGAGTTAATGAGACACTGCAAAAGCATCTGTATTTGCAAGATATATGTGCACATATACAGGCTGTAAAAAACATTTCTACATCCATGAGTATGTGTGTGGCTTTATATGGTTGTATTTCTGCAGCAGGATCCCAGCTGTACATGTACTTTGTAATTGCTGCCTTAGAAGGTGTCTTTCTACAAGTTGCTGATAAAAGGGCACATATACCTGCTATCACAGGCCTCACTTACATCCATTAGTATGTGTTCATTATACTTATTATTGCGCCAGAGTCTAGGGTACGCTCCCAGTTTTTACATTTGGTTTTTACTTCAGTTACATGCATAATGACTGTAAGTTGCAAACAGTATGTTTTGCTGAAAACACCTGTTTAAAATGGAAACACCTGTTTAACCTAAAGCCTGTGTAGTGTGGTGGGTTAATGCAGTGTGCTGTAGTTAAGAGGGGCCATGGTTTGACACTTTATTTTCTAGATGTGAGTAGCAATGTAATAGACACATGTAGACATTAAAGTTCTTTAAAGCTCATTAAAGCTCATTTAAGCTGAACTAAGTGAAGCAGCGCAGCAACCTGCACTGCGCTGCTCCACACAAATCCATGCTAAAAAAAGTAAAGAAAAGAAAAAGGGGGTGATAGAAAATTGGTGAAATGTGGGCAAGCAGGGAGAAAACAATGTGAAAGGGAACAACACTCGATCAGGTTGGATGCCGGCAATAAAGGCTATACGCAGCTTCCCTTAAAAACCGTTTAATGAGTTCAAGATGTCATAAAAATGAAATAAAAATTCACAGATAAAAACCACTTCAAACAACGTTAAGCGCTTTCATCGGCCATCCGGCAGACTTCATCAGAACAATATGCTTTGGCTGCTGCTCCCTTTTTAACTCAAAATTGGCGCCAAAACTTCATGACAAATCATTGGCTGTTAATATTTAAAAATACAGACACTTGCAAACAATGTAATGGCTACTATCCTATACTTTGTGTTGGTTGTTAAAACCTAATATTATAAAAAGAACTTTATGTTAACCCAGGAAGTTGATAACTCTATAAAAATATTATATGTTATACAATAATTGACTAAAAATTATACATATATTAACTAATGGATAAATATACAATATCATGTTCATATCCATAGATATTCACTTCTAACTCCATGAGCATTATACATTTTATATACCTAATTCTCACTATACAATGTCACCTATTGCAATATAATAATCCATATGATGCTAATTCATAATGCATATATTTATACATACATGGTAATAATAAATAAATAAATAATTACAATATGATAATAAATAATTAATTTGATAATAAATAATTAAAATTCTATCATTGTATACATTAGAAAATTATTTATTATTATTATTACTTAAAAACTCATAGGGTATAGATTTAATAAAATGTGATAAAATTCAATGTCCCCATATATGACATATGTACTAAACTAGTGCAGAACCACTGATAGATATAATACTGGATATTATCTCATTAATAAAAAAGGCTTTATGCTAACATAATCATTGAGGCCAGGTTTCGTTGTGGCGTCAGTAAGAATTTGCCAATTGCTCTCTCTACATGCAAGTCTGGTTTTCCAGTCCCCTCCCAATGGGTTAATGTACTCTTTGTCTATAATTGTAAAATGAAACAGATGGTGTTCTCCTGCTTCACTGATGTGTTTATATAGTGCATTATTCATATCTTTGCATTTAATCTTATAATAATGTTCGTAAATTCGTTGTCTCAGTTGTCTTTCAGTTTTTCCTATATAGAATGCAGGGCATTCTATACATTTTGCTAAATAAACCACCTGTTTTGTATGACAATTTCCATTCAAACTGTTAATCTTTGTCCCATTCATGTTTTCCAGTTTAGTATAAGACTGGGTGTTAATATAATGACACTGCTTACATCTCCCACATTTCTTAGTGGGATTGTATACTAGCTCTCTGCGAACCTCTTCGTATCCTGCCCTTTCCAGTAATTTCTTTATATTAGGGGCAGTCTTATATACTATTTTCGGGTACGATCCTATTTTGTCCGTGTCTGCCTTTGAAACAGTAACTATGTCCCAATGCCTTGTTAAAATCTCCTTTATATTATCAACATAAGGTGTGTATGTGAGGACACAAACTCTACCTGTATGGAAACTGTTGGTGGATCCCATCTTTATCTTATGTACATACTTCCCTAATAATGAAATATACTTATCATTCCATTGTTTGGATACATAGCTAATCGTATCATCTATAAGAAGCCTAGGATATCCTCTATCGAGAAAAAGTTTTTTAATTAATTGCATCTCTTCCTCCATTTCCTTTTTAGTAGATGACATCCTAGCTCCTCTTATGCATTGTCCTTTTATAATATTCTTAAAAATGTGTCTAGGGTGGTTACTGGTATAATATACATAATCATTAGAGTAGGTACTTTTCCTAAATACCTTAGAGGCAAATTCATTATCATTGGTTTTGAAAATATATACATCTAAAAACGCTATACCCCTGTCATTATAATTACATGTAAATTTAAAATAACTGGTGGTGCCATTTATATATTCCATAAACTTAATAATTTCGTCATTAGATCCCTTCCACAAAATAAAAATATCATCTAAAAATCTAGTGTAGAACATAATATTGGAGCTGTACACACTATTGTTCAATACATATTTGGATTCCCAATCCAGCATGACCAAATTATGGCAGATTGCATGACGCACCCATTGCTACCCCTTTCCTTTGTTTGAAAATATTTTCCTCAAATACAATATAGTTGTGGTCCAGGACTAAGGACATCATATCTACTATTAAGACTATCCTATCCCAACTTAATGTTGAATAATTCCTAAGACTATTACTAAAACTCTCCAAGCCTTCTTCTTTAGGGATACTGGAAAATAGGTCACAAACATCAATCGTGACAAATTTGTAGTCCATATTCCATAATAGTGGTGTTAATTTTCCTAAAAAATCCCATGAATCTATAGTAAGATGCGGAATATTTTTATATACATGCTTGGTCCATCTATCTATTACTTGCCCTATGTTAAAAGTTTTAGATTTGGACCCTGATACAATCGGTCGGAATGGTGGATTAGTTATAGATTTATGTATTTTAGGTATACCCACTATGTGGGCTAGAATAGGATTTTCAACACATATAAATTCATAGATATCCTGTGTGAGTCTATTATTTATGAAATATTCTTCAATAGCTGAATCAATGTATCTATATCCTGTAATCACTTCATTCATGGATATGCCGTCATAATTTCCTGATTTCTCTAATATATTTAAAATAACTTTTTTATATTCTGAACTAATAACTAATTTTGGAAAAAAACTTTCTTCTATAAAAAACATTAAAGTGGACAACGCATATCTATCTAAATGTATAGATATTCAAGTAGTACCTAAGGGTCTTCGATTCTTTAAATTACCCATGGGACTCACATACAGTGACAGTGTAAAATTCGAGTTTAATAATTTGTTTGATGACTTTGGCTATAAATATATGAAATTAATAATGAAACATAATGACGAGAAACTGTCCATTCTCATTAATGAAGTAGAATTAATTAATGAAAGCATTTTATCACATAGTGATTTCCAGGCGTGGAAAGAATTATATGAGAAACAATTTTTCTCAGCAGACAAACAAGCATTCAATATACATAATAGGAAGAATGGTAAATTGGATCGAGACGTTGAAGCGTATAGATTACAGAAAGCATACATTTGGCCACAGGAAAGGAAAACGGTATATATGGATAGGAGATTTAGCGAGAGAGAAGGGAGAGGGGGGAAAAAAGGAAATTTTCAAGGGGACAGATACCACCCAGAGTTCAGGAAGAACTATTACAATCAAAATCCAACCCACAGAAAATTTTAAACAAGAGTTTATCTCAACCGACCCCTATCACAACTGAATCAGCCGACGTGGTTATACTGAACACTAGTGGGGGGACCCACCAGGATGTTGATATACAGCATATATTAAGTACATACAATGGTTTTAAGGTTTACAATTATTCTGATTATGTTACACACACTGAGTTTTATAGTCTTTTAGCAAAAGGTATGAAGTTTATACCAAATTTTAAATTCTCACTGGTGGACACCATTAAGCAAATTAAATTATTTTGTCGGAAATTAAACCTGGCGATACAACTTGACAAAATAGGGGATAAATCAGTTACATCGATATGTGAGATGAAGAAAAAAAGTGCATACATGCCTATAAATAACCCCAGTATATTGAACTATGAAAAGATAGTATGCAAGGAGATATATTGGTACAATAAAAATCAAGTAAGAAATAAAGACAAGAATAATGAGTATGAGGACAATTTGACAGTAAAAGAAAGGAAATGTCTTAATGAATTAATTAAAAACAAAGATATCAGAATAATGAAACCCGATAAAGGGGGTGGAGTTGTTATATACCCTAGTTCAGAATATAAAAAAGTTATTTTAAATATATTAGAGAAATCAGGAAATTATGACGGCATATCCATGAATGAAGTGATTACAGGATATAGATACATTGATTCAGCTATTGAAGAATATTTCATAAATAATAGACTCACACAGGATATCTATGAATTTATATGTGTTGAAAATCCTATTCTAGCCCACATAGTGGGTATACCTAAAATACATAAATCTATAACTAATCCACCATTCCGACCGATTGTATCAGGGTCCAAATCTAAAACTTTTAACATAGGGCAAGTAATAGATAGATGGACCAAGCATGTATATAAAAATATTCCGCATCTTACTATAGATTCATGGGATTTTTTAGGAAAATTAACACCACTATTATGGAATATGGACTACAAATTTGTCACGATTGATGTTTGTGACCTATTTTCCAGTATCCCTAAAGAAGAAGGCTTGGAGAGTTTTAGTAATAGTCTTAGGAATTATTCAACATTAAGTTGGGATAGGATAGTCTTAATAGTAGATATGATGTCCTTAGTCCTGGACCACAACTATATTGTATTTGAGGAAAATATTTTCAAACAAAGGAAAGGGGTAGCAATGGGTGCGTCATGCGCACCTTAATTTGTCATGCTGGATTGGGAATCCAAATATGTATTGAACAATAGTGTGTACAGCTCAATATTATGTTCTACACTAGATTTTTAGATGATATTTTTATTTTGTGGAAGGGATCTAATGACGAAATTATTAAGTTTATGGAATATATAAATGGCACCACCAGTTATTTTAAATTTACATGTAATTATAATGACAGGGGTATAGCGTTTTTAGATGTATATATTTTCAAAACCAATGATAATGAATTTGCCTCTAAGGTATTTAGGAAAAGTACCTACTCTAATGATTATGTATATTATACCAGTAACCACCCTAGACACATTTTTAAGAATATTATAAAAGGACAATGCATAAGAGGAGCTAGGATGTCATCTACTAAAAAGGAAATGGAGGAAGAGATGCAATTAATTAAAAAACTTTTTCTCGATAGAGGATATCCTAGGCTTCTTATAGATGATACGATTAGCTATGTATCCAAACAATGGAATGATAAGTATATTTCATTATTAGGGAAGTATGTACATAAGATAAAGATGGGATCCACCAACAGTTTCCATACAGGTAGAGTTTGTGTCCCCACATACACACCTTATGTTGATAATATAAAGGAGATTTTAACAAGGCATTGGGACATAGTTACTGTTTCAAAGGCAGACACGGACAAAATAGGATGCATCTAAAATAGTATATAAGACTGCCCTAATATAAAGAAATTACTGGAAAGGGCAGGATACTTAAGAGGTTCAGAGAGCTAGTATACAATCCCACTAAGAAATGTGGGAGATGTAAGCAGTGTCATTATATCAACACCCAGTCTTATACTAAACTGGAAAACATGAATGGGACAAAGATTAACAGTTTGAATGGAAATTGTCATACAAAACAGGTGGTTTATTTAGCAAATGTATAGAATGCCCTGCATTCTATATAGGAAAACTGAAAGACAACTGAGACAACGAATTCTGAACATTATTATAAGATTAAATGCAAAGATATGAATAACGCACTATATAAACACATCAGTGAAGCAGGAGAATACCATCTGTTTCATTTTACAATTATAGACAAAGAGTACATTAACCCATTGGGAGGGACTGGAAAACCAGACTTGCATGTAGAGAGCAATTGGCAATTCTTACTGACGCACACAAACCTGGCCTCAATGATTATGTTAGCATAAAGCCTTTTATTAATGAGATAATATCCAGTATTATATCTATCAGTGGTTCTGCACTAGTTTAGTACATATGTCATATATGGGGACATTGAATTTTATCACATTTTATTAAATCTACCCTATGAGTTTTATAATAATAATAATAAATAATTTTCTAATGTATACAATGATAGAATTTTAATTATTTATTATCAAATTAATTTATTATCATATTGTAATTATTTATTTATTTATTATTACCATGTATGTATAAATATATGCATTATGAATTAGCATCATATGGATTATTATATTGCAATAGGTGACATTGTATAGTGAGAATTAGGTATATAAAATGTATAATGCTCATGGAGTTAGAAGTGAATATCTATGGATATGAACATGATATTGTATATTTATCCATTAGTTAATATATGTATAATTTTTAGTCAATTATTGTATAACATATAATATTTTTATAGAGTTATCAACTTCCTGGGTTAACATAAAGTTCTTTTTATAATATTAGGTTTTAACAACCAACACAAAGTATAGGATAGTAGCCATTACATTGTTTGCAAGTGTCTGTATTTTTAAATATTAACAGCCAATGATTTGTCATGAAGTTTTGGCGCCAATTTTGAGTTAAAAGCAGCAGCCAAAGCATATTGTTCTGATGAAGTCTGCGGATGGCCGATGAAAGCTTAACGTTGTTTGAAGTGGTTTTATCTGTGAATTTTATTTCATTTTATGACATCTTGAACTCATTAAACGGTTTTAAGGAAGCTGATAGCCTTTATTGCCGGCATCCAACCTGATCGAGTGTTGTTCCATCAAGTGGATTGTGCTACATATATTTCTAAATGTGAAAGGGAAGTAGGGATGTGCAGGATGGGTGTAGGAAAGAGCTATAGATATCCATTTCTTGTTCAGCAACTGTTGTGCATTTTGATGGGTTTTGTAGATGAATTTGGACTCTCAAACCCCAGCCAGAGGGATGAGGATAACATAAGTGTGTTGTCAAGCCAATTGGACCAAATTAGTTGTATCCAGTGGACACTTGTGCCAAATGGAGAGCTATGTATTGGGCGATATTTTTTTTCATGGGACAGGTGCCCATTTTTTTAAGGAAAGAGTGGAATGTTGGGTAAGGGACATAGGTACATGTGGGGAGGTAATTTGGGTAGGAGAGGATGCAACAGCAGACAGACAAGACAGAAGACAGGGGTGGTGTGTGACACATGAGGGGGTAAGCACCTTGGATGGGGAGGGTGTTGTGGAATCTGAGTTGCATGTGCCTCCACATGGCAGCAGCATGACTGACATTCACTCACCTGTGGGTAGTCAACACTGCTCCTTCACTGCCCCAAAGGTGGCTGTGCTGGAGGCTGAGCACCAGGGCCAGCCTGCCCCACCAGGTTGGCCAGTGTGCCCTCAATCTGACTCAGGTGACGTTCATGGCTCCAATGAATGATCCTGTGCACCATGCCTGGCAGTTGCCTTCAGGTGACTGCAGCCCCTCCATCACTGCTCTGAGGGGGAGGCCTGGATCCATCCCTGAGGTAGTTCCACCCGATGCTGCAGGTGGTGCAGGAGCAGTGGAGGGGCATCACTAGCCTGGTCCTAGATGTGCTAGAACCCAGTGCCATGGCCAGTTGAGGCAAAGTAGGTGGATCACTAGAGCCATCCTACCCTGATGTGCTGTGGTGATGGAGGTATAGCAATAAGTATATGTTAGTTATGAACAACAAGTAGTGAAGGTAGAGTTCCAGGAACCACACAAACCAAACTCTAAACCACAAATCCAATTTATTGATAGCAAAACCAAACCAAATGCAGTCAAGCACTTTCTTCTTTAGCAAAGTCTTCTTCTGAAGTGTGTGGTTCCTGGGACTCTAGCTTCACTTCTTGTGGTTCTTGTTTTTTTTTTCTTTTGGACTTAGTTATGAACAACACATAGGTTAGTAATAACAGCATGCTGAAACAGTGGAAATAACCCAATGACATATCAATGCATATTATGTGAAACACAACAGTAAATGACAGAACAGTCAGTATGTTAAAGCATGCCAGTAACAGTTAAAAAATAAAGCCAAAATTAGGTAATTCAACAAGCTATGTTAATATGCAACCATTATAATACATAACAATATTAATATGAATGCCCCACAATACGGTTATTTAACAACATATGTGATTAGTAAACCATAACCAATGGATAACAATAATAAATAAATGAAGATAAGGGGTGGAGAGAGAGAGAAAGAGGAAAATAGTCAATTAGTACCATTATAGGCTATTTACTTGACAACTGTACTACTATCTACTCTATGGGTCTGTCCTTTCTTTATGTGTGCCAGTCCCTTATCACCACTGTAGCACATACATACCTCTCAAGCTATTTGCATGGGATAGTTTTGGCCAAATAGCAACAACTGTGGGTACACAACTACACAGAACACCTGCATATCAGGTGGACCTGTATAACTACCAAGGTGTACTGTCGGCTGATATAATGATACTTTACAATTTAGGTAATTATTCTGATGGTAATCCTGTGACAGATGGATTATGCACTACTAATTACATTATATGACAGTGTGACACTTGAGAAACATGTATGTGTACAGTACAGAAACTAAATTATCCTGCCTTGCTTGGCAGGCATGTAGATAGAACCCAATAGCAGTGACTGGAGGGGACATCTGCATGGAATATGTGAATTGGCTGCAGCAACTTTGAAAAGATACTCCAGGCATACAGCCATACCAAGATTACACATTTCATTTATTTCATTTTATTTTGTTATTACTAAATTTATTTCCTTTATGTTATGCTGTACTTTTACAGTCTTGATAATGATTTTAACAGTCTGTGACATCTAAACACACAATTATTTATTCATAATATGGGCTGCCTCATCCATTTGCCTGTAGTTCCTGTGGAGAGAGAATCTGTAAATATTATGTGACTGATGCTGTAATATTTAGTGCTACATAGCACTGGATTCAAACCCTGGTCTGTGTGTGGCAAAATGTACTACAGAATATTTAACAAACTGAGTTACTGAGTCACTGCTGACTGCTGACTGACTGAAATTTGCCTAGATCTCACCTGGAACCAATATATGACCTGATAGTAGTACTACAGTATACTAGACTACAGTGACAATAGAACACACAATCATGAAATACAAGTATGACGGAGATAGTAGGCAATCTATACATTAGTATATAGAATGCATGTGTACAGAATATATTGTTACTGGCTTGAAATATCTGTGAAGTCAACAAACAATATCAAATCATGGAGTGGGCTACCTCACCCATATACCTTGCTTACCTGCTGTTTGTGGATAACAGCATTATGTGAACAATATTGGCCTTGAACGGTACTGTATGTGATAAAAAAGATATTTGGCAGCCATTATATTTGCATCCTACAGCTATTACAGTGTTATACTTGACTGCAGCACTTTTCCTTACAGCCTGAATGCATACAGTTGTACTGCAATGGTTAAAACAAGAAAATCCTGATGTACACAATTTACCTTGGTGTTATTGGTATTGGTTCATGAGTTATTGCAGAACATTTGGCATTATTAATTTCTTAAAAACAGCTCAAATTCCACACTTATAGACTTTCTTGTATATACTTGAATCCAGTTTCTGGTACTGTTTTGAGTTTTTATTGGATAACAATTGTCATTATTCTGATCTTGCAATACAGCTCTACTTCCACAGTTATTGCACTACAGACTTTATATTTACTTTAACACAGGTAATGGTACTGTTACATGTTTTTATTGCACTACACGTGGCATTATTCATTTATTGCACTACAGCTCTACGTCCACATTTATTGCAATAAAAAATTCACTATACATACTTTATTGCAGTTAATATTTTACTCCTTCTTGCTTATTTGACTACAGTTAGCATAATACATCCATACTCACCACTCTCAATGTGCAACCTGGCAAAGCCCCTGGCATGTGCTTTGATGTTGCAAGCCCTGTCCTCTGCAGATGTTGGGAGAGAAGCACACCATTATGTATACCAGCTTAGCAGACATTCAAAGTAAATATTGGTGAAACAGAGGTAAAAGTATTTAAATACTTGCTGAAATTCTTGGACCCAGCTGTCCAGTAGATCCCCGTTTCATCTCCTCAGGTTGTATCTTCAGGTCATCATGGTGGTGATGACATTGCTCACCTGTGCAGGGGATATCAGTTGCACTGGTGAGATCCCTTGCTAGCCAATCCCAGGCCTCCACCTTGCAGTCTGAGCCCTGAAAACTTCCCTGCAGCAGCTGGTCTTCATGTTTTTTTTACTAGGAGTTCGAACATGACCCTGAACTCCAGAATGACCTAATGCATGAAAGCACAAACCCTCACCAATGCCTGCCATAATATCCTTCAGAGACAGAACTCCAACAGATTATGCTGTATTCCTGCCTACTGTGCTTAATATAGGCTGTTTTCCCACCCTTATATGCCATTGGGCAACATTTAAAAATGTGGCACATCACTTAGCAGTACAGCTGAGCAGTGCAAAAACTTGATGACCTGTATGCTTAGCAGTGTACAAACCAGCCAAGCAGAGCTGACCATTGCATAAACATTTTCAGCTGTTATTGTATTTACCCTGTGCTTAGCAGAGCTCAGCGGAGGCAGCGAGCCAGAATTTAAAAATAATTTGTATAATTTGTGTTTCAAAAATAAATTCAGACCCTGCACCTACTGCACCTCTACCCATTTAGCTACAGGGAAATGTGGAATTCACCTCTGTGTTTACATATACCTATGCAAGCACTGCTGAGCTCCGTGCCGCACCACCCAATCCCGCTCAGCTATGCTTAAACATTACATTTAAATAAATAATTGCATCTGGTTTCTTTTTTTAGTTGTCTGCTAGGTGTCTCGGTGCTGGTTAGCTTTGCTGCACTCCACTTCGAGTCACGCCATGTAAACATGCTTTTATAAAAAAAGGGGAAAAAACTTAAAACAATAAAATAAACATTGACATAATACAATTGGACAGTGCAGTGAGTGTCTTACTTGTCTGTGGATACAGTTGGTACTACTATCCTTACACTGATTTAATAGCTATATTCCATAGCTCTCTGTCAGCAATACACCATGATTAATATGCCTGGCATGCTGCGGAGAGGGAACCACGTACACGGACCTGGTAACATTCTGTAAAGGCTCTACACTGTGCCTACACTGATTTTATTAAATCCTGGGGTTAAGTTAGTGTTCAATGATATTCAGGTGAAGAGAAAAAAACATTTTTTTTAAGTGTGTAAAACCACAAAATGAACTATAAGGAACTTTATTTTGAAGGTTTTTACTAATCTCTTACAATAGCACTAGTGAGATGTTTTGAAAATAGTTTATTACAGTTTACTTTTAGAAAAATGATCTAACTTTATGACAAAAATATGAACCTCTGGTCAGGTTCTAGTTACTTAACTTTCTGATTGTACATGTATAAGGGAAATGTTTGCTTAACAGCACATAGGCTGAAAGCAAGAAGCAGAATGCTCTTATAAGCAATTTAAAATTGTTTTGAACCATTGAAATTTTAAATAATGAACATTTTTCTTTACTTTATTTAACCCTTGCATTATAACTCTTCACAGACAACTTTAGTAATGAATTTAGTACAGTTGATTTACAAATATTGCAAGAATATACTAATTAAGTTAAAACGGATCATTTCATAAACCTATTGCTTTTCTGTAACTAGTCTAGTCCAGATACAGCTTTGCTGAATCCAGGACTGTTTGTAAGCTTCTGAGCTCCCCAAGCATTTCTGTGTTGAAGGGAAGCATTATAGCTTATCCGTGGGAGTGGTAAGCACTAGGTACCCTATCTACCACAAGATCCAGGTAGAGATTCATAGTTTTAGCACTTGAATTTGCTTATTCATGCTCAGCACTTGTTCAGAACTTGTTGTTAGCACTAAATAAGCTACAAATTACTACAGCCCTCAGCCTTCCTCTTTACCTAGAGGAAAACAGGTTTTGTACTCACTTTCCTCACATGTCTAGAGAAAAGTAGTTTTTATTCAGGCATGCCCAAGGGTCTGATCCCAGTGTTCTCTCCTGTCTATCTGATGAATCTGGGCATCTTGGGGCAGTGTAACAATTGCCTCATGTACACAGACAACCCTCTCCTCCTACCACCAAGCATCACAACCTGTGAGAGATACACTTATCTAGCCAAACTGGAGGTAAAGCTCTCTCTAACCAAAACTGAACTTGACAGTCAAGAGGAGAAAGCAAACACTTGCACCACACCACACTCATCACATAGTCCCACTAAACCTACACCACCAAAATCCACACATAGAAACACAAAAACATTCATGGAGGCTCTCAGTAACAATCTGCTCAAGCAACAGAGACCTCCAAAGCAGAAACGCAAGCAACCTCGACCTCCCAACACAGCCCAAATGACACATAGCCCACAGACTCAGTGTGCCAATAAACCACAGCCCATAAGGCAAAACAACGTACCCAACACACTAGTCATAGGTGACTCTATAGTCAGGCACACTGATGTCCCAGTCACCAGGCTAAACAAGTAGAAGGTTACTGTCAGCTGCCTGTCAGGTGCCAGGATCTGCCACATAACCCACACACTCAGGTCACTCCACAACAAGTACAAATATGACACTGTCATAGTCCATGTTGGTGTGAATGAACTGAGATGTACCTTGCTGGACTACATGAAAAGAGACATGGAAGAGCTCTCCGATCTTGTAGCCCAGGCAGGTATGACCATAGCCCTGAGTAGCATCCTGCCATCACTCAGAATGATAGTGCAGTACAAGGACAAAATGATTGACTTCAACAATTGGCTAAGCTTCTGGTGTCATTCTAAGGGGATCCAGTATCTGTCTGCCTGGGACAACATGGTCAACAGACCACGATGCTTTGCTAGAGATGGCCTGCACCTGTCACCCCTGGGATTCCAGTTACTGGCTAAGGGTCTTACCGCCCATATAATGCCTTTTTTAGGCAAGGTTCAAATGACAAATTCACTACCATAACAGGAACAGGCAAGCAAAAACTGAGGGTAATGCTACTCAATACTAGAAGTCTAAATCTCAAAATGCACTCACTTGAGACCCTCCTTAAAATGAAGAACATTGATATCTGTGCAGTGACTGAGACCTGGTTCAAGGCTCCAGAGAGCACCCCTGCATTACCAGGCTATAACTCATACCACACTTTTCAGCCATATAACCTGGACCAGAACACCAAAGGCGGAAGTGTGTCCATATTCATTAAGGATATCCACACCTCCAGGCTAGTTGCACAGCATAATGCATCCAAGGTTATCCAAGTGCAACTAACTCTGGGCAAAACTGCAATCCAAATTGTAGCTTGCTACAGATCCCCCACCATGCCCCAGGATTCCCTCTCCTCTTTTCTTGATATACTGGAAAATATTAGGGTTCAACCAAACCCCTAATAATGGGTGATTTCAACTACCCCACCATTAACTGGGAAAACTACTCGTGTACCAACTTCTTTACTCAATGCTTTCTGGAATTCATAAATTCCAATGCCCTGGATCAACTTATCCACACCTCCACCTAGGGCAACAATATCCTAGACCTAGTCATTCCCAACATGAGTGACCAGTGTTCCACACTTGAAGTCAATTCCTTGTTGGTCAGATCCGACCATAAGCTAATTACCCTAGATATCCGCATCCTGCCCTCACCCACCATTAAGGAAACCATGGTAAAAAAATTTTCCAAAGCCAACTTCATGCTTCTTAAGACAGAAGTGGTGAACTTCATGACACCCATGCAGATGGACAATACAGTTACGACTGCTGAATCCTACACAAATGCACTCTTTAAGCACTTACACAAGGGCATGGATCGTGCTATCCCAAACAGAACCAAGACGCTATCCTCCAAAAAAAGGAAGCCAATCTGGTGGTCCCCTGCCATAAACAAACTCTACAACAGAAGGAATAAACTGTTGCAAAACAGAGTAAAACCCCATGAGTGGAGGAGCTCCCTGGTCAGCCTCAATAAGAAGCTGAGATCCCTTATAAGATCCTCCAAAACTAGCTAAGAAAACAAAATCACCACTGATTCTAAGGGCAACCACAAAGCATTCTATAGCTATGTCAAGAATCTCAATGGTAACACCCAGATCTGCTCTGAGTTACAGCATAACGGCATGAAAATTACAGAACCAACTGCTATTGCCAACATCCTGGAAGATAGGTTCAGTGCTAACTTTACCCCCTCTCACCCCCTAAAGGGCCCATATCTATACAGGAAGAATGCAGATTCCTTGTAATCACATCTATGCAGGTAAAAGCTGTACTCTCTAAAACCAAAAACACAGCATCCATTGGACCGAGCAACATCCTAGGCTGCGTTTTACACGAACTTCAGAACGAACTGGCTCCCCATCTAAGCACCATGTTCAATCATTGTCTCACATCAGGCTTTTTGCCCAGTGAATGCTGCACAGCAACAGTTATCCCACTCTACAAAGGGGGAGCCACCACTGATCCTGGGAACTATAGCCCTATTAGCCTGATGAGTCTGGTCTGCAAGGCCATGGAACGTATCATCATGGAACTCATAAACAAAGACATTGGTAACCTCCAAACTCTGGACCCCACCAAGTTTGGGTTTGTGAAAGGCAGATCATATCTTCTGAACCTGATCGACTTCTTTGAGGCAGTCGCCAAAGCTGTAGATGATGGTAAGGTGGCTCACACAGCCTATCTTGACCTTGTCAAGGCTTTTGACATCATCCCCCATTCTGGAATTATAGCTAAACTCATTAAACTAGGTATAAATCCTTACATCACAAGATGGGTTGACAAACTGGCTTACTGACAGAACCCACACTGTAAAAGTTGCAGACTCTAAATCTGACTTCAAGCCAGTGACAAGTGGAGTACCATGAGGTTCAGTCCTGAGACCTCTCCTGTTTGGTATATGCTTCTTTGATGTACAGGCTAACAAAGAAGGCCTCTGGCTAACAACGTTTGCAGATGACTACAAACTAGGAGCTATAGTCGAGTCCCCAAATGACGTGGACATCGTACAGAAAGGCCTCACTGGGACAGATGCCTGGTGTCAGAGACATGGCCTCAAGCTCAATGCCAAAAAGTGCATTGTCATCCCCTTTGGTAAAAACTCTGTCCCCATGAACTACCACATAAATGATAGTCTACTTAATGCCGAATGTGGGATAAGAGACCTTGGGACCCAGGTGGACAGTAGTCTCACCTTTGATAATCACATCACCACAGTAGTCAGGAAATCCTTCTATGTGGCACACCTCATCACAAAAGGGTTCTCATCCAGGAAAAAAAAGGTCATTGTTCCCCTCTACTCGCACTCATTAGGCACATTATAGAGTACAATGCCCCTTTTGGAATGTACCTCACAAGACATCTGCAGCAGCTGGAAAGGCCACAGAACTACCTCACAAAGAGGATCACTGGCCTTAAAACAGATTCACTACACTGACCATCTCAAACAACTCCAGCTTTACTCTGTAGCATATCGCCTATTTTGAGGAGATCTCTGGCTAACATATAAAGCTATGTTAAATCCAGAGCTGTTAGACATGCTGCAGCTAAAGAAATCCCAAGCCCTCTGAGCTACATGCTCTAGGGAACTAAGCAATGTCACCACAATAAACAGGACATGCTGGAGGGATAGATTCCTGTCCCAGAAACTTCCTATACTGTGGAACAAGCTATCCATGTATGTCAAGCAAAGTTCCTCATTAGCACTATTCAAGAAAAATCTTGATGAGTGGATGGGAAATAAGAAATACACCCCGGGGATCACTTCTGTGGCTCTGCTTGACAGGGGCACATGAAATTAACTTTCTTGGGTGGCGTAAGCCAGGGAACCTTGTTGGCCAGGCTTACTTAGGCCCTTGGGCCGATAGCCTAGTACCTACCTATGAACATATGAGCCTATGTTCAAGACCACTTTGGTCACAAAGAAAGAGGTATTAAAAGCAAATAATATTTTCCTGCACTTAGCAAACTATATTAAGGGAAATTCCTCATCAAAGACAATGCTAAATACCATGTTAATTTGAAATATACTTCATATTTGTCAAGTGTTACAATGAAAGTGAGTTACTGTCCTATATTTCTCTATATTTTAATGAAGACTTCTAATTAGAATAACATGTCAGAAGAGAAGAAAGAAAAGAAAAAGGGTAAAAAGGGAGGAAAAACATTAGTTTATTGTATTTATCTACCTGAGTACAAAGAAGTATAACTTGTTATAGATGTTGTGAGTTGGCAGCAATATTCACATACGGTTGTTTCACATCTTTAGAAAATTTTATAGTGAAACATGAATTGTGTTTGTTAAATGTTACTCTTATTTATTATGACCTTAGAAGATTTTGCACAGTCATTTCATTTGTGAATTCTTGGAGACTTTTGACAGGAAAATCTGAAGATTTACCCATTATTGCTTTTTCTTCTTAAACTCAGTCCATGCTGTTTTTTTCCAGTTGATCTCTTCAGAGAAGGAGATGCCCAGTCCATATCTTTAATAACGGGAATTACATTATTTTTCTGTATGGAAGATGTAGCTTCTTTTTTGACATTAAGAATTGATTGATTTGATTGATTTATTTATTGATTGATTGATTGATTGATTATTTATTTAACTATCTGTACATTAAATTTGGTAAAGGACAGTAGGCAAGCAAGTTAACAAAATGTATAGTGAGTACAAATACAATGCTGTTTGCAGATAGCAATGAATCAATGACAGTAATGCTAATAAAGTACACTGTATAGAAGACAATAGGAAGGGATAGTTACAGTAAGGTGGAAAGACGAAGCAGAGAATTAAATAGTGAAGAGATAGAGCACAATGTGTAAAATATAGCAAAAGTAAGGTAGGGTGCACAAATGAGATGATCTTTAAGATGAACACAAAGTGATTGGTATGATATAATTTCTTTAAGATTTGTAGGGAGGGTTTCCCAGAGTTAGGGCCCTAGGATGGAGAAGTTTAGGTTAGTGAAATGACGTCATTTTTTGGGAGATTGAAGAAGTAGATCAGAGTGGTTAAACATCTTAGATTGTAACTGTGGGGAATGTCTGAAGAGGTTGGAGGCAAAGAAAGGTCAGGAGTGCTCGTTGAGGATCTTATACAGTTGGAGTACAAGAAGAGGGTTGGTAAATTGTTGGATAGGTAGCCAGTTGGCTTTATTAAGCATGATACAATGATGCTCATTTATAGGTAAGGGGGTAATGAACTGGCAAACAGAGCTTATTATGCTTTGAATGGTGGACAACATTTTCTTGGATGAGACTGCAACCTGTGGAAGTCCATATTCAAGCTGGGCTAATAGAATGCTTTTTCTTGTGGCATTCTTGGTTGATCTGGTGAAAAAGGGGAAATTTTATATGACCAAAATTAGAGAAGTTAATTTTCTTCCATATTTCTTCTAGCTGAAGGTGAGAGTTCAGTGTGGGATCAAACCACATACCAAGTATTTAAAGAAAATAACTTGATTAATGGAGTTGTTGACATGATCATGACTAAGAAAGGATTGAGAGTTTGTTGCCATTCATGGAAGATACCAAACAGCATTACATTTGCTTTGGAAGTGTTCATCATTAGCTTTTTGTTATTAAGCCATTCGATGAGTGAAAGGATGTCAGCTTGTAATTATTGTTGTATGGATAAGGAGGTCAGGTTGGCATGAAATAAGAACATGCCATCAACATAAAGTAAAAGAGAGAGGTGAGGGTGCTCAAGAGGAAGTTTATTAATGAAAATAGAAAAAAAGATGTGAGCCAGAAAGGTGCCATGAGGGACTCATTTACAGAGAAGGTTAGAAGGAGAGAGGGTGTTCTGAAATGGAACAGAGAAGTACTGATTGGAAAGATATTTTTTAAACCCGGGAGCTCTAGCTGGGCTGATTAAAATATCAATTAGATGATATAATGTTTTACCTTCATTTGTGCGTATTGCACAAGGGTGAACAGGAATTGTCTGAATGGCAGTTTGCAAACACCGAACGGAAAAAGGATCGAATGTGCAATGAGCGAATGCACATTGAAATTCGCTCATTGCACATTTGGAATTTTGGGGCAGATTGCCCTATAGTTGGGATTGTGAAATGGTCCCTTTCCCCACTGCAGTGCGATCTCGGAGTGAGAATATTAAAGTAGGGGGGTGTGGAGGCACAGCCCCCACATGGAGGGTGCAGGGGGGCTTGCCCCCCTGCTTTGCACCTTATTACATTTTTTTTTACATTAATGTTCAAAAATTAGCTAATCTGCTTTTTGATTTGCTGATTTTTGAACATTATGAACTGTTGCTGTTTTCACTTTCGTGGTTATGAGTCACTCATATGAGCATTCGCACCACTGTGATTCGGCTTTGTAAAGGTAAACCAATATAACAGAATGTTAAGGTCAACTTGATGGAAAGCTCTGGAAAGGTCAATAAAGATGGCTCCAGTGAGGAGGCCTTTGTCCATAACCAGGAAGATGTTATCAGTAAATGTTTAGAGTGCTGTAGAAGTGTTCTTAGCAGCCCAAAATCCATGTTGCTTGAGGATAGTAGATTATACTGGGAGATGTAATGGGGGAGTTGACTGTAACCTAATTTTACAAGGAGTTTACCAATTATGGGAAGAATTGAGATGGGGCAGAAGTGAACAGTGTGGATGAGTAAGTTTTTGGAGGTAGAGGTTTAAAATGTCTGTTCTCCAGATATCAGGTATGATGTTTTGAGTTACTCAGAGATTATAAATATGTAAAAGGTGTAGTAGTATGACTTTCTTACAAAGGAATAAGAACCATGTGAGAAGATTGTCAGGACCAGCAGGTTAATCAGTTTTTAGTTCTTAAAGTGGTGGTACTATGTGTTTAGCTTTGATTGCATTAAATTAAAGGAGAGAAAATATAGTGGAGGAGAGAGATTGTAGATGGAGAGGAATAGTAATTAATAGATTCATGGCTGGAAAGTGTACTGAAATGGCTGCTGAAATCAGCTACAGTGAAGTGGGATGAGCAGGAGTGAGGGTTTACTGGATTTATGTCTGTCAGGAAGTTGACTTCTGCCATCATTTTTTTAGTTGAGTTGAGAAGAGATGACTGATGATTTTACACAATGTGACTTTTATGTCATCTGATTGCCTGTTTAGCTATATTTCTTAGCTTAGTAGTGTTAGCTGGAGATTGAGGATGGATTATTTTTCCATATATGCCAGGCATTGTCCCTGAGACTAAAGAGGCATTTGACTTCATACATGAGCCAGTTGGATTTGGGGATTTATAGAGCATGTGATTTGATTAAAGAGTGAGTCCCAGAGGTTAGTGAGAAGTTATGTGAGCAGAGTACTGCAGTGGCTAGGGTCAGTAGAGGAGAAAGTACTGGACCAGTTTAATGGGGCTAGAATTGCCTTTAGTTTGACAATGCTGGATTGGGATTTTTCCAGAATGATATGAGGGAGAGAGGGATTTTATTTATGTGGTGAGACCAAGACTGAGTGGTGAGAAGAGTAAGAGTTTGGTTTGGTGGATACAGTGATTAGTTATGTGAGTTCGAAGTCATTAAGGATTTCTAAGATATTGATCTGATGAGGGCCAAGAAGGCTGAAATTGAAGTCTCCCAGTAGGATAAAGTTTTTGAGATTTTTTATTAAGAAGGTTATTTCCATTACAAGTTTTTGAATTTGATTAATGAAATAGCATGAGGGAGGTAAGTGACAAAAAAACATAGAAATGTTGTTAGTGGAGGGCACATGGAGAAGTAGCCAGTTAGGAAGAGAATCTGAGTTATTGTTGTTTTGAACTAAGATGTGGATATTTGAATCAGGTTTAAAAACAGTAGTGTTCCACCACTAGGTCTGGAACCAGGTCCCCCATTAAGATAATAGATGGACCCAGGGAAGAATTGGTGGATGGAAGGATCAGTGGTTTTGAGCAAAGTTTCTGTTATAGTGATGATGTCAGGGTGGAGGACGGTAAAAAGCTAATTAATTAGTCCATTTTGGTCTTGATACTATGGGTGTTAATTAAGACAAAAGATGAAAGCAATGGGCTAGGGAAGATCATTACAGGGGTAAACATTTAGAGGAATCTGGGTAGGTTAAAGGGGTGTCTTTTAAGGGATGGTCTGGTAGTATAAGTAAGTGAGAGTGGATGTGACATGCAAGGAACAGTGTGTAAGGGAGGGAATAAGGTTGGGGGATATGCATACATGAGTATATGAATAGGGAAGTTAAATGGAAATTACTGAGCTAAGAGAGATAACCGTGATTTTTAAGAGCTGTGTAAAAGGCAAATTACCACTAAGTAGTTGTGGAAACCCTATTGCTGTGGCTTTAAGAGTAAGGTAAGAGCAGTAGGAGAGTAAAGGTTGAGCCGAACAAAGGAGAGGACATTTCAAAATGGAGGAAAACCCTAAAGGGTAATTTTGGATGACATACAGAAGAGTCTGAAAAGGTTGTGACATGGTGTGAGGGGAAGAAATGCACTTGATAGCAGTAATTATGAATGAGAGAAGGGTGGTGCCAGGGAATATGTATGTTTACTAGTGTAGTTATATATAGAGTGCTCTTTTAAGCTGCAATTATGATGTAAGCAAACATAGGAGGGGATAGAATGGTGTAAAGCTGCTAGTCTGTGAATGGCTGGGGAACTGGGGGTGGGAGGGTAGCTAAGCAGACTGAAAAAAACACCAGCGTGCAAGTCAATCAGTTTGCAAATGTGCAGAAGATTCAGTGCCAGCAGGAGGCAGGAAGCCTTCCAAACCAGGAAAAATATCTTATTTTGAAATTGCTGTGCACTGGATTCAATGAGCGGCAAAAAATATCAAAAACCATGATAGAGTGGAATGCTTTATAAAGCATAAGCATGAGAGATTGCAGGGGAACCAAGTAATGTGGTTAGAGAAAACAAAATAAAAAGGGAGAGGTTTAGGCAGCTATCTACAAACTCCACTCAAAGATCCAAATAAATATATCACAGTGAGGAATACAGGAAAAATGCAAATTGGCCAGATGTCAGGCTTTAACTGTGCTAAAAAAGAGTTGAGAGGGTGGCTTAACGGGTAAGGTGTTTGCCTTATAAACACATGGTGCAGGGTTTGAGTCTCACAAGGGATAATTGGATAGGCTTAAAATGGCTAGCAAGGGCAGTTAGCTTAGTACTAACCTATGAACCTATATAGCTGTTAAAGAATAATAGCATTATCCTGTCTATAATACAGCAAAACCATGGTCCTTTGGCAGTATTAAACAAATCATCAAGTGTAAAAGTAGGATGGAGTTTTATGTGCTTTTGACTCTTTTCAAAAGGTATATGATCCAGACTTCTGTACAACAAATCATTAAATAAGACTTTGACAAGAAGCAGAAGTAAGTAAAATTTACCATTCAGAACTGAGCTGAAACCTTTGCAGGGAAATATGAAGACATAAGTTGAGAAGTAGAATAAAGATCAAAAGAGTAAATAAATAAACTGTAACAATGCAGAAAGGCATTTAAACACAGCAGGTAAAAAAAACAACAAGGAAACATAAAATTTCCTAATAGCGCAGATGGAACAAATAAAACATAAATTCAATTACTGCAGGGCAGTTAGCAAAATGCAATATAAAGTATCCACATTAAATCAACAATTTCTAACTAACAAAGCCAACATTAAAATAAAATTTGAGCAACCAGGAATAAAACATTTCTCCTGACATTTTCTCCAGTGTAAGTACTGACTTATTAAAGTTTGGAAATCTGTATGTGGCTGCAAGGGATTGGGAAATACCAAAGTAAAGTAAATATTGCAAGCACAGGAAACAAAATAAAATGAATACAGTTCATATAGATGAGTATCTAGAAAAAAAATGATTGGATGTGGAGGGGGTTGGAAATGAGCAACAAAATATGATTTTTTAACAAACTGATTACAAGGAGAGATAAGGTATAAGAAATAAGATGGAAGGATAACATTTTCAGGATAGGAGAGTTAGACAGAGCATGGGCAGAAGAATAAGTACTGACATGAGAACAAGAAACCTTCTAAACCAGGAAAATATTAGTTTGAAAGTGTTATATAATGTATGCAACTAGAAGCAAAATAATTAAAAAAAAAACACAAGAGAGATGGGTGGTTTATAAAGAATAAATGTGATAGATTGCAGGGAACCAATTAAAATGTTAGAAAAGATGGGGGTAGGATTGGGAGTGGGGTTTGGTAACTGCCTACAAACTCCTCCCAAAGATCCACTTAAACATATCAGAGTCAGGAACATAATAAAAATGCAAACTGACCAGACAATGCCAGGCTTTAACTGTGTTGAAATATTTGTTATATAGCTGATAAAAAATGACCTGGAGATGAATTGTTATTCTTGTTTGATAGATGATCTGAACTTTAATGTTGTTTTGCTTTAGTAATTTGATTGAGGATAAGCATTTTTTCCCTTTTTAATTATTTTGGTATAATAGTCATTATGAAATCTAATGGGGTGATAAATGAATTTTAAAGATGTTTTGGCCCATGCAACTTTTAATCCTAGTTCTTTGTCAAAAAAAGAAACAATTTTATTGCAATGGATCTTGGTATAGAGAGACGATTAGATAATATTAGGCTATCTATTGAACGATGTGCCCATTCTATACCACAGAAAATCCCTTCTTGTAAATTAAAGAATTTAAGAATCCAAGAGGATAAAAAGGCAGTCATACTGTCTCCTTAAGATTTGTCTACTAGCCTCAAAATTTTGATACTGCATTTTTTCTCCCTCTGTTTTCTGGGTGATATAATTTATGTTTTAGCCACACACACACACACACACACACACACACACACACACACACACACACACACACACACACACACATACAGTTTACCATTAACAGCAATTACTGCAGTCTATATATCAGAAATTTGTGTTAGTTCTTGTTAAATAATTTCCTTTTATCAGGTTTGTTGTAGTGAGACTGTCTTTCAAATTATTTAGATTTTCCTGGAATCCTTCCATCTTCAAGAAGTGTACTTGTAAAGATGACATGTCTGTCTGAAATTCCTTCTTCAAATAATACTCTGTATGTGAATATTTGGAAGCTCTCCTGTCTTTTATTTTGCAGAATATGTCTCCAAGGTAAGTTTGCCAGGAAAATATTAAGACATTCTCCACAACTTTTGTAGTTAGTTAGCCTACAGTATCATGAAGGATATAAAGCGGGATTTCTTTTTCTATTGTAATATTTTCCAGTGTAGAAAAGAAGAAATCTGTAGAGCTCTGAAAAGGTGTTGCTTTCAGTTGTCCATACTGGCACCACACCGACTGTTCTTTCTTTGTGTACTATATTAAGAAAAATGTATTCCTGAGGATTCATTGAGTTATGTGTATTCATCCCAATGGAGCTAAGATGATCTGCTGCCTTTGCATGATGAGCAGCATTACTAGTCAAATGTGGAAGAAGTCAAGGCACAAAAACTTGACAAGCAGCTTCAGCTCAAGCTGAAAGCATTGGTTCATAGCCATGTCAAGCAAAGGCCAGGTTCAACCTATTTGTGTACACTATGTAAACAAAGGAGTGCACACAAAAAAAACTGTGATCAAGAAGTGAGTGCACATGGAGGAGGGGTGTGGCAAGGATGCTGACAGCTAGCAGCCATTTTATTTAGCTCTGCTATTTTTTTTTTAATTTCTGACAGGAAATTATATTTCTAAGTTATCCTATTTGTTTTTATGTTTTAATTAAAACTACTACTTTGAGTTGTTATGAAGGATGGCATTAACAAATTATTTATGTATACCATTATTCTCCTGTCAAACTTTTGCTTAGAAAATATTATTCCCTTGGAATACAGGATGAGTTGCACAAAAAGAAGTTCTCAGGACTCATCCATGAGAATGGATTTTCAGACAGTCTTAACCAACATTCAAGAACTATCATTGAGAATGGACAAAATAAATAATAAACTGGACAACTTTAAAAAAAAATGCAAAAAACAAATGGAACAAATACAAGAAACTTAATCAACAGAAAATTCAAATATCAGTGATAGACGATGCTTTAAATGGCACAAAAGGGAGATTAACAAAAGAAGAAAAAATTGAATTCTTATTGAGACAAAATACTTTTCTTTTGAACAAAATAGATGGATTGGAAAACAAATCTCGGAAAAACAATACCCATATCTTTGGTTTGCCTGACAAAATAGAAGGTGGAAGTATGACAAACTTCTTAACATCCTGGCTCCCTAAAATTCTTGATTTACCAGAGGCAGTGGCATATGGAATTGAGAGAGCTCATAGGTTTTTGGTCACACCATCATCGTCTAAAAATAATCCAACTCTGAGATCTACTATTGTCAGATTTTTTTCTGCACAAGACAAAGAAGTAATCCTGGAAACAGCCTAGACAAAATTTCTTATCAAGCTTGAGGTTAAAATAATAAGATTTGACAATGACTACACGGCTTCCATGATGCCTAAGAGAAAAAGCATTCGTCCTTTAACTAAAGAGTTAAAAGACAAAACCGAGTTCACTTGCTTTTTTCAGCCCAACTTAAAATATTCCTTTCAGAAAAAATTAAAATCTTTGATGAGGTTAACAATGCTATGAAATTTTTAAAAACAAAAATATAACAGAACAGATAGAAGATGTGGTTTGGAACAACAGCCCCTTAAAAAGACAAGCAGAAAGAAATAATGGGAAAACTAATGAAATAAAAAAGAAATCAAAAGAAAACCGATTCCCTATTTAAATACTATGGCTTAAAATTTTATCTGCATAACATTAACTTCAAATGATCCTTTCTTAGCATATTTATAATCAAAAAGGAGGTTTGGATGCATTCTTAAGCAAGGTAATTACTTTTCAATTTAATTTTATTTACTTTTTAAGTTATTAACACACACACACACACACACACACACACACATATATATATATATATATATATATATATATATATATATATACACATGCATACAATTAATATACACATACAAAAGAGATTGAGAAACAAATATACAATGTGTTTTTTAACTTTATAATAATTTTAATAATTATATGGTAATATAATACTGTTTAGATTGCATACAAGTTTCCTAAATATATACTCTCTTAAAGTCATTATACTGAAACACCTACATAGTGATTTTAGAAATAATAGTACATTTTCAAAATGTATGCTTTGCATAGATTAATATACTGAGCTATACAATACATTTTATTTTTTGTTGTTTTTTATGTAGCTTTTTCTGCTCTTTTCTATTTGCTTCTTCATTCTCTTACTCGTTTTTATTATTTCCACAAAAAGTTATGTTAATTATAGTTGTTGCTTACTATAGTGTTATATACATATTATTAATCATTAGAAAGGAGGAGAGTTGGGGAGGGGAGAGAAGAATGTAAACCTGTTAACTGTTTATTCCTATGTTTATATTTATGGCTGATTGAGTACTATTAAAATGATAAGAGCCAGTGTTAGAATTTCAAGTCTTTTTACAATCTAATGCTTCCAATGATCCTTTGGAGTAGGGATGTCCTAAGCTAATTAACTACAATTAATCAAACTCTTTTTTTAATTAAAAAAAGAAAAAAAGATTGGGTGTTTTGAGTGATGTGACACTTAGCAGACAGAAAGCAATTTGTTTAAAGTGATCGCCGTGACTACGAAGAGTATACAGTGGATGGAAGTGTTTATTTTAGCTTACAAAAATTAATGAACACTCACAATTCAAGTAATAATAGTTTGTGCATAACATCTTTAACAGTTATAAAGTGATGATAGCTCAAGAACTTACATTTAAGCTAAGTGAAGCTTGTTATTTATTTATTTATTCATGCTTAGTCAATATTTTCCTGATGGGGGCGTGGCTAGGATGCTGAACTGATAGCTGCACTTCATTTCAGCTCTCTTACCTCAATACAATTCCTGACAGAAATTTTACAAAATAATATTTAATTTGAAGAAATTTTTATTACTAACTTATTTCTAATAACTCTGAGCATCTATAAGAAAAATTTTATTGTCAGAACTTGAATAATTCCTGTCAAATTAATTACTGGAAAATCAGCACTAATATCAGCTTTACAGCATGAGTCATCTAAGGAATACAGCACAAGACTCTTCTCTCAAAAAAGACCTTCAGTCTCTCATTACAAATATACAGGAACTTACAATAAAAATCGACAAGATGGAGAATAAAATAGATACTTTTAAAGAAAAGTGCTCACAACAACTGGAACAGCTTCAAGAAATGTTTACACAGCAGAAAGGACAGATATCACTTATTGAACAGTCATTAAGTGACATTGACACTAGAGTCCAAGTAGAAGAACAACAAACTGAATTCTTACTTCAACAGAATACATATTTACTAGAAAAGCTTGATGATATGGAAAACCGAACAAGAAGAAATAATATTAGAATATATGGTCTACCAGAAAAATCTGAAGGGGACAATATGATAAACTTTCTTACCACCTGGATACCAGATGTAACAAAAATACCTAAAGCTCTTGCATATGGTATAGAACGGGCATAGATCACTAGCAGCTTCTGGAAATGCTTCTTCTCCGGTAAGAACAAGCCGAGATCTATAATTGTGAGACTTTTTTCTACACAAGATAAAGATCTTATATTAAGAAATGCTTGGGCAAATTCTCCCATCAAATACGATGATTCATTAATAAGATTTGACAATGATTATTCTACAAAGGTGGTTTCAAAAAGAAAAGAATTTCTACCAATAGGTAAAACCTTGAAGAAAATGCAACTGAAAGTCCATCTTTTATTTCCAGCAAGACTGAAAGTTTTTCTACCAAATGGAATAAAAATCTTTGAAACAGTAGATTCAGCAATAAAATACCTTACCAACAACAACATCCTAACACATGAAGAATCTATGGACTGGACAATAAGTACAATCAAGAGAAATGCTGAAGTAAATAATTGGAAAACTGTTGAGCAAAAGAAAAAAAAACTAAAGGACAAATAATCTTACACATGTTATATTCTGTAAAAATCTAAATAATAATACTAACAACAAAAGAAAAGTTCTTACTGTCTTCAAGTTACACCAAAACAGGTACTGTTTTCAATTATATTTTAAATGTCAAAATTAGCATAAATGTAAATACATTTATCTCAAATCACATCAATATACTAAGCATAATTTAAACATTACTCTATTTTTCATTATTATCCATCTATTATTTTCATATTCTTAATGAGAGTAATCAATGCATAATAATGTTCCCAAATAGTTTATTTATTTATTTATTTATTTATTTTCTCTCTTTGTGTTTTGTTGTTTTTATTTTTCTCTTCTTTTATTAAATCTTCATTAACTTATAATACTTTAATCAGTATATGGTTATATTGCTTAATAGGTATAGTAATGGCTGCTATATAACTTATTATTAGTTACATCCCTGATAGTATTACTTTTATAAGTTAAAAGTGTCCCTGTTTGGATAAAAGCTAATGCTGGGCAGAAATGTGTTGCTTTTGAAATGAAGTATTTCAGTTAGGATGTATCATAAGACTACTTTAAATAATCTTAAAAGATGTTCTGCCTTTGACCCATATGCACATACTGATATAGTCCAGTGAAAAATATGTTTTAAGTGATATTTTGAGGCTATAAGTCATGTGTGTTGTGGCTCCAGACATCCAGAGTTGAAAGATGCTTGTGACTAGCTTAGATATCCTGTTGTCTTTTCTTTTGTAGAGAAATAAGGCATAGCATGTTTAAAATGCAAAGTTTGACAGTTGTGAACACTACTCCGTAAACTAGACTGCTTGTGCACACTACATGAGTTTGTCACCAAATAAGAGGAGGGAAAAGAAAAAGAAAAACACATACCTTTTCCCCGCTTGGTTCTCGAGACAATTTAACAGCCACAAACATCATTAGAAACTTGAGTTACTTATTGCTTGTCGCATTTACTTGTGTACGCCATCCCCTGACTCTTTCTAATTGACGTCTAGTCAGAAAATAAGCTAGGTTCACATTTAAAGATACAGAAACCTAAATTCCTTCTAAGGAAACATAAATAATATAAAGGTTCATATAAATATACACAGATATTTATTTTGAAGCACTTTCAGTTTATGTCTACTGATGTCTTCTAGCACCTTGATAGATAAGGACATATATCTGCTTGTCTTTCTATCAGTTTAGATTTCCAGACATTTTAGCTATCCTTACTATGTTTTATACAGCAGAGTTTAAAAGCAGAAATTAATCATCAGCAAATAAAATCACTGCTGTTTTACAAATTCTCTAAAGAAACTAGTAAATGTCAAGCAACTGACAGGTTTGTTTTGGGAGGGTTGCCATTTCCCACGCTGGTGCTCCTGCACAATACTACTGATGTCCTGCTGCCAAGGTATGCCCTCGGGTGGGCAGGTGGGATGCAACAAGAAGGTTGGATGTGCATTTGGCAAATCAAACATTTAGATGGTGGTATGGTATACTAGATGGAGAAAGTGGAAGCAATGATTGTATAGGCAACTATAATGAGTAACATAACAACAGTGGATTTGACCCGGTGTCAATTATACAATGTTTATATCCCATGTGGCTTTGGGCTTTGTCGAAGCATCTGTGTTCTACACACATATTGTGTTGGATCTGATTTGAGTGGAAGGGGGAGAGGCTTAGCCCACACCCTAATTTGTTATTGGGTTGCCATGCATTATGGGCATGCATTGTGGCAGGTACTCAACGGGCTATCCATCCTTAGATGGCTCATGCTGTTCCCGTTTGCTCATCTGAATGGTGACTGCGGCTGTGCTCTTCTTGTTATGTTGCCTGGCTGTGGCTTCACCCTTCTTATAATATTGTCTGGCTTTTTACAATATCAAGAATGACACAATACTAGTGTATGCGGGTATATCATGTTACTGTTAGTGTGGACAAGGATGCTTGACAATGCAACTATGATTCTTGGACCTTTCTGCAGACGGGTGTGTTGTCTGGCAGTTGAGAGTCTGGTTGTTCCTGATCAGCGGACCTGTATTTTTGTGTTTCAATGTGACTGCATGAAAGGATGCCAGTATTGGTCTGCAAGTTTGGTGGGCAGTAGATTCGTTGGGGATTGATTTGAGGAGACACTTGTATTATGGCTGGGGCACTTGACATTTGATAAATGTATCCTCTCAATGATGCGTTCTGTCTGGTCATTGGCTGTAAAACAGCTTTTCTGAGAAATATTGTTGTGGTGCCAGTTAATGATTTGGATTAAATGTTTCTATATACAGTCGTGAAGCAATTGCCAGGATAAAATGGTACTCTTGCAGTGCATGGATCATCGTGGCTGTCCTCCGATGTTGGAAGAAAAACAAGCTTCTCGGACACCTTTTTGACGTGGTAAAGGTGTTACCCCATGGTTTGAATACGTTTTGTCTCTTTGCTGCAAAATGGGTTGGGAATTTTGGCCTGTAATATTTTCGTACATGGTGGTTTGAATCTTGGCAGCTTCCATTGTTTTGATGTGTTCTCCAGTATACTTTTGTTCAGTCATAGGCTTGAATTACTGGTGTTGAGTAGGTCAGGATTGTATCTCCACCACTTGTTGTCAGCAGATAGACTCACTGGTTGGGTGTCAGTCTAAGCTGTGGGAGTTGATGTGTGATATACATAGATGTTTGCTTTGAGGGTGTGGTCAAGTGCGCTGCAGTTTTACCTCTGTACTGTGTCAGTTTTCATTGTGCAGGGTCCCTCTGAGGGTTGATGGAAGTGTTGGCAACAAGACACTCAATCAGGTAACAACATTATGAGTGGTCTCTTGGATAAGGGAGCTGTCTAAATTGTGATCTTGTTGTCTCCAGCCATGGGAATTGTCATTGAAAAGCTGAAAAATGCAATCAGAGGAACATATTTAATGTCTACTAAAGAAATATTAATATACTTATACATTGTATCGCATTTCAGTTTATGTTAAACATGAAATATGATGTGGTTTCAGAACTATTCATGTTTTTATTCCAATATGACTTTGCAAATATTAATTTAAACACTGGTTTCAGACTTGAGTAGTCTAAAACAATTGCACAACAATGGTACTGTATTATACAGTAATGTCAGTAAATAGTTTTCAACAGATGTATGAAATATACAGTTATAGATTTTAACATGATGTTTATTAATACCCTAAATTATTTTGAAATGATACTACCTTAATCTAAATATTTGTACCTTTTGAAACCTGCTTAGAAGTAAGTATTATTGAATTACAATAAGATGAGTAAAGAATATATGTATATATTTTAGCTGATTAGATTATCTTAATATATTATTCAATTATCTTTATTTAAAACTAAGAGGATAAGAGAAACTGATCCAAATATTATTTGTGAGGGTAGAAAGTTTGTTTGGTTAGATTCACTAACCAAACGAAGAGGTATATTACCTCATAGCAATAGGGAATGGTTTTAAGGTTAAGAATTACATGTTTGGAAGTTCTTTGTTTTTTTTTTTTTATTCCATCACTTTGGTGTCACTCAGAAGCATGCAAAATCATACAAGAAAAACTTTTTGAATTCTGTATCCAAGATGGAACTAAGAATAAACAATATTTACATAAACTTACACATAAAACAAACTCAAAACTAGGAAATGAAATGTTTATCCATAAATGTTAATGGTCTAAATAATAGTAATAAAAGGAGAAGCCTATTCAAGTACATAAACTTACATAAACCACAAATAGTCTTTTTACAAGAGACACACTTATTAGATAGAGATATAAACAACTTAAATATTAATAATTACACAGTACTAATAAACTCTCAATACAAAACAAAAAGAGGAGTAGCTATACTACTGCAACTCAACTATAACACCTAAAATAATTACTACTCATCAAGATACATCAGGTATGTTTTGTCTAGTCTCAATAGAGTTAAATAAGAGAATCTATACATTAGTAAATCTATATTGGATCCCAGGACTAGGATTAAAAACAGTTAAACAGCATTTTGAAGAGATAATTCATTTAACTAAGGGTAGCCTGATATTGGCAGGAGACTTCAACTGTATAATGAATGAAAAAGATACAGATTCTAAATCCAAAAGAAGAAAACAACCCATCTCTAAAGCACTATCAAAATTTATAGATACATTGTATTTAAAAGATATAAATGAATTTGCAGAACCAGACTCACTAATCTTCACATTTTATTCTCATAGATATAAAACTAACTCTAGAATTGATAGAATATATGTTGCCAATGACCTAATAACAAAAACTGACAAAGTCAAAATCATAAATTGTCCTTTATCTGATCATAATGCCATAGTCTTTGAGATAGAGCTTACACCATTTTATTCAAATCCCATTACTAGGATACCTTCCTATATCACAAAATTGAGAGATTTCAAAGAATTTTATGAAGAAACAATCAAAAACGTTCTAGAAATAAATTACACAGAAGATATTTCAGAAATATATGTCTGGGATTCATTAAAAGCAGTTACATATGGGAAGATATTATCCTGGTACATAAATAAAAGGAAGTTATGGAATAAAGATATGCTAGACTTACAAAACAAAGCAGATAAATTGAAACTGGAAATACAAAAGGGTAATGCTACTCAAGTTCAAGAACTTACACAAATCAATAAGAAGTATACAGAATTGCTACACCATAAGATTATGATTAACTTAGAAAAGATAAAAATAAACTCATACTCTACTAATTCAGCACACCTGAGATACTTAACTAATAGAACAAAAAAATAATTAAATCTAAGCAAATAAAAGAAATATTTATTCCCAATACTAACAAAAGAGTTACGGAACTAAATGATATTTTAGAAGCATTCAGACTCAATTTAACATTGATAATTCCATAAATACTCAAGATACACCTACTAAGGATATAAAAAATACTTAGAAAACAATATTCATATTAAATGAACACAAGAACAAATAGACATTATAAACAAACCAATCAATATGACAGAATTAAAATCACAAATTAAAAAGCTCAAGACAAATAAAGCACCTGGCCCAGACAATATGCTACCAGAAATGTATAAATTAATACCCAATCAAGCCATATCTTTATTATTAAAAGTATATGATATAGCCAATAAAGATTTGAATATACCACCCTCTTGGAAATATTCATTGATATCCCCAATTATCAAACCAGATAAAGATGAGAAACAGTGTTCCTCATATAGGCCAATATCATTGCTCAATATAGACTATAAGATGTTTATGGCTATATACGCAGATAGGATCAAACACTTTCTTCCTTTCTTAATTCACAAAGATCAAACAGGTTTTATTAAAGGAAGAAATACTTCAGATAATATTAAAAGAATACTAACATTAATAGATTATAGCAAACATAAAGTCCTAAATTTAAATGTAATCTCATTAGATATTAATAAAGCTTTTGATTCGGTTAATTGGAACTTTCTTTCACTAGTTTTAAAAGAATATAACTTTCCTTCTAATTTTAATAATCTTATCCAAATACTATATGAAAAATCTACTGCATATGTTAAACTGGGATCATATAGATCAGGCCCTATAACAATAAAAAAGGGAACTAAACAAGGTTGCCCTTTATCACCATTGTTATTTGCATTACTCATAGAACCCTTTGCAAATCAAATCAGATCAAACAATAACATAAAGGGCATTTGTATTAATAAAATGTTAAACCTTAAAATCCAACTCTTTGCTGATGACATACTATTAACTCTCTCAGATGCAAATGAGTCTTTGAATGCTCTATTTAACTCCATGAATAAATTTCAAAAAATATTTCAGGCTTAAAATTTAATGAAAACAAAACTAAAATTATGCCCTGTAATTGTAAAAAAAAAAATAATGTAAACAAAAGATTTTCCAAATATATAGTAACAGAAAGTAAATTATTATATCTGGGAATAAATCTACTCAATGAATTAACAGATTCTCTAATATTTAACTATAATAAAATACTAGACAAAATAGAACAAACAATTGGTTACTGGAATAAATATATCTTTTCAACAGCAGACAGATTATATCTTATTAAAATAATCATATTTCCCAAAATATTATACTTAATACAAAATTTTTCATTGCCACCTCCCAAATATATTATTCAAAGATACAATAAACTAATTTTAAATTTTCTATGGTTTCCAAATAAACCCGTATAGCCTTAAATAAACATTTGCCAGATTGGGAAGATGGTGGAATTAATTTACGGATATTGATTTATATATTACCTCATCTGTTATTAAAAACATAACACTATGGTTAAATAATTCATACACACCTATATGGAAACAAGCCCATGAGCAGATTTACATAGAAATCAATTATAATCACATACAAGACAACTTAACAGTAATACCATCACCCCTTATATGGATGTTAAAAGATTATTTTTAGGAAAAGGAATAATATTAATAAATTGCCATCAAACTATGTAAGTTCTACACTTTCAGTGTTCAGAACATATATAAACAAAATACCAAATATTAATTCTTGGATTTTTCTTATTTTCCCTATAGCTTTTACACCAAATATTCTAGATACATTCCAAATATCTAAAATAAATATACTTAAATAAGAAACATTACTCTTTTGGCATCAACTTATAGAGAAAGGGAAAATTCTAACAAAGGAACAGATAATTTATAATTATAATATAAATAAAGACAATTGGCTGTTTTACAAAATCTAAGGCATTTTCTTATAAATAAAATAGAACAAATGCAACCTTCAGTTAGACATGAAGCTCCAAAACTCATTGAATACCTTATTCTTATCACAAAACAGCCTTATCAGGGTACAGGTTATTTGTCTAATATCTATAAAATTGTTAAAAACAAAAACTATCATGAAAAATCATACTGGGATTATTATACTTTAATAAACAACCATCCTCCAGTTGAAGAAGAAAAAGTAATATTCTAAAATCTTCCAAATTTTCTACATTATCAAAATACTGGCAATTATTCACTTGGAGATATCTACACAGAAGTTTCTATACACCACATAGGTTAGCCAAAATGTATTCTATTGAAGATCAATGTTGGAGATGCCATATCAAGATAAAAGCAGATTGGCAGCATGTTTTTATGAATGTATATGTCTCAATATGTACTGGAAATCCATTAATTATTTTTTCAGACTGTTTATAATGATAATTTTCAATTAACAAAGTCTTTAATTTTATTCAACTCTCCTATTCCAAACTGTGTACCAAAAAAGACACTAAAATCCTATGGTCTCTATTGGCAATTTCATGAAAATCATAACTATACACTGGAAAAATGAGTCTTCGCCACGTTCAAGGAATTTGAGACTTTAACAACAACAGTTGCTCACATGGAAATATTAACAGTGAAGAACAGAACTAAAAGATCTACTTCTTACTATTACTCTTGGATGAAAGTACTGGAAATACTTGAAAATATCAAAGAAGATATATCATCTTATGTTTCTAACTCTATATAATATAGAATTTCAATGTTATTTGCATAGACACCAATGTAAATAGTTATATAATGGTTTGAAGTTAGTAATGTTTTAGAATTGTAAATATGTTATTTATCTTTATTTCATGTAATGTTTAAGACATCTTATTTGAAATAATAAAAAAAATATTTAGTGAAAAAATATTTTCCTGATAAGATCACAACCTTCCTTGAAAGCAGGGATGAGTGTAAAATGAATGGAGACTGTCAAAAACCAGTGCAACCATTACATCTGATGTCTTACATTAAAGAGACAACAACTTAAAGCCATCACCTTTCTATAAATTAATGAGAAATAAAGGATGAGACAATATATTATAAAAACAATGGGGTTGAGATAAACTCATAAAAGCATACAAACCACTGACAGTATGAAAGTAATATATTGTGTATTTACAAAGTGTTTTGGTGCTTGTAAATGAAACACAAGCTGGGGTGTATGTTATAGCATAGAATCACATGCAGGACAGAAGAATCAACTGTTACTATATACACGTGGCCAGACAAATAGTAGTGAACATAATTTGTTGTAAAAGTTAGCTGAACATTTGAAATTATTTTAGCAAATTAAAACATAGATTCGGAACATCCATCACAAACAAATGTTATATATAGGAGAGAATACATAAAGGTTATTACATATATTACCAGACTCATAGTAGTGGGCATAAAATACTACATAAATTTAATTGAATATGTATTTTACTATAAATTGAAATAGGTCTCAACTCTAGAGGTTCCTGACAATTAAAAGGAATATAAACGGAGGAGAGGAAGACAGTGAAGGGACCAAGACTGGTGGGGAAGGATGAGAAAAAGGTGAGGGAAAGCAGAATAGATAGAAAAAAACTACATAGGGGACTACAAAACAGCTTTTCGTCTTTTTTTCTATATAACTACTACTTTATAAAAAAGAAATGGGAGTTATAAATAAGTCAAAGGAGGGCAGTATAATTGTAAAAGCAATTTTAATGCTTACATACAGGAAATGCACACAAGACTTCATATATATATATATATATATATATATATATATGTATATATATATATATATATATATATATATATATATATACACATACATATAAATATATATATATATATATATATATATATATATATATATTATATATATTATATATATTTGTGTGTATATTAGGAGTCAGTTAGGTAACAAGTCATTTAATCTCATAGTTCTAAAATTTCCTTAAAAGAATATAGGAATTTAAAGATATATATATATATATATATATATATATATATATATATATATATATATATATATATAAAGTGGAAAGATTATCCCTGGGATTCATGAAGCTTACACCAGTAGCGTCGGCGATCTAGCTCCAAATATGGCCACTAAGCGATTCAGGTAAGAGCTGTTTCCACCAGCGTATGGCAGAGCTGCGCAGCTCCTGGCACAAGTATGCTTATTACCCCATGTGCAGCAGTGTAGCATGCAAATGAAGGTATATAACGATTCATGAAGTGGTGCAGGCATAGCGTAAGCATGTAAATGTAAAACAAAAAAAGTTTACATTTTGTCAAACATAAAATCCGAGCCATGAAAGCAGACCAAACTTATGTATTATAATGTTAATATATGCCAATGGCAAAATATATAGCCAATGGCATAAAACAACATGCACAACATATAAAAAACAACATTTAATGTCACGGCCACACCAACGCAAAGTAAAAATGCAGTGCATCTGTGCGCAAATGGGATCACAAGGACAATATACTTAGATGTCATAAAACTGCAATGTAACGCAATTCATGATATCCTCATAATAGTCAATGGCACACATGCTACACCACAACCATGGTGCAAGGGTTGCTAAGGGTCTGTGACAGTGTTCTGTGTGGTAACTGGGAATTAGCAGTCAATGCCATGCAAATGATTCAAGTAATACTGAATCACAAATGTCCTGCCGGCATAAGGTTGTACCACTAGGCGTAGCAGTACAACACCGAGGAGTAGCCAGGAGGTAAACATGACATCAAGAGAGGGGCATGCCACCGTAGCTGTAAGCACATTGGATCATTGCTAATCTCTGTTGCATGTTGCTAAGCAAAGCCGCAGGATAGGGGTGTGGAAGTAGCCATAGCTTTGCTTAGCTGAGAGCACACAAGGTAACCGAAAGTTCATGTGAACGTGGATGAAAACGCGCATGAAACCCGGTAAATGGCTGTGCATGGCGCGCACCACAGCTGAAACAGGAAGGATACGGGAAGACAATAAGGAAATATTGCAGCATGGTAATTGGAGTGCAAATGAGTAATTAACACCTAGAAACTCACAGTGGGCCATAGACAACAGCTAACAAGGCTGCCAGCAGCTACATGCAGAACAGGAAAGGGGAGATGCCGTACAGAAAGAAAAGAGAACTGTCACAGCAGAACAAAGCAAACTTGCAGTAGATCAGCTACATAACACATTTCCCATCACAATCCTGGGTTGTGAAAGTACAAAACAAGAAAGGTGGCAGCTGGATGCATGCCTGACAATGGGAGGAGAATCGGTTTGAAAATTGAAGTAAAGGGCAGTAGATGAATCACGGCAGACAAGCGTAAGTCAACACCAAAGGCCCCACAATAGCAGTACCTACTGTAAAACCAATAATTAAGATACCCTGCAGCTGGAAAGCACAGAAACACCCAATTACACTAGTATCATCCATTGCACAGTAGTATAAGGTGTGAAAGCCCCACACACACACTTGTGTATTCCCAGACACTCTGCACCATTGGTGTATACAGACAGGGAACTTTTAATATGTACATGTTAGGGGCTGCCATAGCGTTGATTCACCAGCATGAGTTGGAGACTGACGGTGGTGCGGAGGATGATGCTGACAACCATCTCAGGCACAGGAGGAGGAGAAGAATGTTCAGACCCATGGTAACCTACCAGGGGCTACATGATCTGGAGATAGTAGAGCATTACAGGGCGGACAGGGGCATCATACAACTTGTTGAGCTGTGCCAGCCACACCTCAGAGCCAGAAGTAACAGAGGGAAACCCATCCAGTGGACACAACGGTATGTGTAAGCTTGAGAATACTAGCCACAGGTACCTTCCAAAGGCCAAATGGGGATATCATGGGGATCTCACAGGCATCAGCATCCAGGGTACTCCACCAGTTCCTGGATGCCATGCTACCACAAGCCAATGAGCACATATCCTTCCCCTGAATGCAGGAGGAGTTGGCCAGCAATATGCGTCTCTTCCAACATGTGCCCAACTACCTGGAGGTACTGGGTGCAATAGACTGCATGCACGTACACATCAAGTCACCACCCGGTGAGCAGGGTAGGCGCTACTTAAACCGCAAGGGATTCCCCTCCATCAACTGCCAGGCCATGTGCAATGCCCAGGGCATTATCATGGATGTGTGTGCTGGCAGCCCTGGAAGCTATCACAACTCCCATATCTGGCATGCCTCACAGCTGTATCAGGTATTTGCCAGGGGGGACATCCCATATGGTCACCTGGTGGGGGATGCTGGCTATGCACCGGAACCGTGGATGATGACTCCCATTAGAAATGCACACACAGCCACGCAAGAACGCCATAATGAGGCACATGCTGAAACCAGAATCATCATAAAGCGCATGTATGAGATGCTGAAATCACGGTTCCGTTGCTTGGACATATCTGGTGGAGCCTTGCAGTACTCTCCAGGTACATTTGCCCACATCCTCAAAGTATGTGCCATGCTACACAATATGATCCTGCGGAAACAGCTGCAGCAGGGACAGAATGGTGAAGGCCCTCACAGCCCACCACCATTGTCATGGGACCCGCAGGCACAGGGGGACTCAGACCATGAACACCCTGTGCTAGCCCCAGTAGGCAGATGGAGGAGTGCCCAGTATGCCCATGCCTTGGCAAAGAGGGAACGTATAGCACACACTCTGACAGTGTAGGCACTCATGGACTGACACCCTTCTCCATCTGCAAACACAGCAAACATGGATGGCACACACACACATGACCACCTGTAAATTGACATGTATAGTTAGTCTACTGTGTGCATCCTACATAGGTAGCCCTCAACTACTGTACACACAACCGCCATTGGCACAAGGTAAGTCAATACCTGAACAGTAAATTAAGCTATCAGCATGTGTCCATACTATATGTGCAGGTTCATAGATGCATTGGTAGTTACATGCCCAACTGCCGAGGCCACTCATAAGCATAGGAAAAATGTGTCTGCTGTTGCCACCCCATCAATTAACTCACTGTCCCTCTGTGGAGTGGAGGCAATTGCGGGATCCCTGGGGTGTAGCCACTGTTCATCACCCACTCTGCAAGGATTCCCGGAGTGTTAGTGAGGGGTTTTGTATAATGTAATCAGGGATGTAGTTCCAAATAATGGGGAGTATCCCTGACAGGAATCTTCACAGATGTGTACATGTTAAATAGTATACCTTAAACAAAGCTTGCATATACAGGTAGTTCTCCACAGAATAATAAACATGTGGAACACACAACCACTGAAATGTGCGTTAATCACCCTTGCACCACCAGTGCCTGATCTGAGAGGTAAGATTTCACAGCCAGGATTAGAACACGCAACCATGTACACATTCATCACAATAACATACCACTAAGCTACCTGAGATGTACCAATGGCAGTCGTGTATACTGACAGGATAAAACACAAAAGGTAGGAATGTGTTGAAATAGGACAAACCGGCATGTACCCAATGAAGGGTGTATGTTTTATATATATATATATATATATATATATATATATATATATATATATATATATATATATATATATATACATATATATATTTGTGTGTATATTAGGAGTCAGTTAGGTAACAAGTCATTTAATCTCATAGTTCTAAAATTTCCTTAAAAGAATATAGGAATTTAAAGATATATATATATGTATATATATATATATATATATAGATATATATATATATATATATATATATATATACATATATATATATATATGTATATATTAGCGTTGGCGATCTAGCTCCAAATATGCCCGCTAAGCGATTCAGGTAAGAGCTGTTTCCACCAGCGTATGGCAGAGCTGTGCAGCTTCTGGCGCAAGTATGCTAATTACCGCATGTGCAGCAGTGTAGCATGCAAATGAAGGTATATAGCGATTCATGAAGTGGTGCAGGCGTAGCGTAAGCATGTAGAAATGTAAAACAAAAAAAGGTTTACATTTTGTCAAACATAAAATCCGAGCCAAGAAAGTGGACCAAACTTATGTATTATAATGTTAATATATGCCAATGGCTAAATCTTTAGCCAATGGCATAAAACAACATGCACAACATATAGAAAACAACATTTAATGTCACGGCCACACCAACGCAAAGTAAAACCGCAGTGCATCTGTGCGCAAATGGGATCACAAGGAAAATATATTTAGATGTCATAAAACTGCAATGTAACGCAATTCATGATATCCTCATAATAGTCAATGGCACGCATGCTACACCACAACCATGGCACAAGGGTTGCTAAGGGTCTGTGACAGTGTTCTGTGAGGTAACTAGGAATTAGCAGTCAATGCCATGCAAATGATTCAAGTAATACTGAATCGCAAACATCCCGCTGGCATAAGGATGTACCACAAGGGGTAGCAGTACAACACCGAGGAGTGGCCTGGAGGTAAACATGACATTAAGAGAGGGGCACGCCACCGTAGCTGTTAGCACATTGGATCATTGCTAATCTGTGTTGCATGTTGCTAAGCAAAGCCGCAGGATAGGGGTGTGGAAGTAGCCATAGCTTTGATTAGCTGAGAGCACACAAGGTAACCGAAAGTTCATGTGAACGTGGATGAAAACGCGCATGAAACCCGGTAAATGGCTGTGCACGGCGCGCACCACAGCTGAAACAGGAAGGATACGGGAAGACAATAAGGAAATGCTGCAGCATGGTAATTGGAGTACAAATGAGTAATTAACACCTAGAAACTCACAGTGGGCCATAGGCAACAGCTAACAAGGCTGCCAGCAGCTACCTGCAGAACAGGATAGGGGAGGTGCCGTACAGCAAAGAAAAGAGAACTGTCACAGCAAAACAAAGCAAACTTGCAGTAGATCAGCTACATAACACATTTCCCAGCACAATCCTGGGTTGTGAAAGTACAAAACAAGAAAGGTGGCAGCTGGATGCATGCCTGACAATGGGAGGGGAATCGGTTTGAAAATTGAAGTAAAGGGCAATAGATGAATCATGGCAGACAAGTGTAAGTCAACACCAAAGGCCCCACAATAGCAGTACCTACTGTAAAACCAATAATTAAGATACCCTGCAGCTGGAATAGCACAAAAACACCCAGTTACACTAGCATCATCCATTGCACAATAGTATAAGGTGTGAAAGCCCCACACACACACTTGTGTATTCCCAGACACTCTGCACCATTGGTGTATACAGACAGGGAACTTTTAATATGTACATGTTAGGGGCTGCCATAGCGTTGATTCACCAGCATGAGTTGGAGACTGACGGTGGTGTGGAGGATGATGCTGACAACCATCTCAGGCACCGAAGGAGGGTGTTCAGACCGAGGGTAACCTACCAGGGGCTACATGATCTGGAGATAGTAGAGCATTACAGGGTGGACAGGGACATCATACAGCAACTTGTTGAGCTGTGCCAGCCACACCTCAGAGCCAGAAGTAACAGAGGGGAACCCATCCCAGTGGACACGAAGGTATGTGTAAGCTTGAGAATACTAGCCACAGGTACCTTCCAAAGGCCAACTGGGGATATCATGGGGATCTCACAGGCATCAGCATCCAGGGTACTCCACCAGTTCCTGGATGCCATGTTACCAAATGCCAATGAGCACATATACTTCCCCTGAATGCAGGAGGAGTTGGCCAGCAATATGCGTCGCTTCCACCATGTGGCAGACTACCTGGAGGTACTGGGTGCAAAAGGCTGCATGCACGTACACATCAAGTCACCACCCGGTGAGCAGGGTAGGCGCTACTTAAACCGCAAGGGATTCCCCTCCATCAACTGCCAGGCCATGTGCAATGCCCAAGGCATTATCATGGATGTGTGCGCTGGCAGCCCTGGAAGCTATCACGACTCCCATATCTGGCATGCCTCACAGCTGTATCAGGTATTTGCCAGGGGGGGCATCCCATATGGTCACCTGGTGGGGGATGCTGGCTATGCACTGGAACCATGGATGATGACTCCCATTAGAAATGCACACACAGCCACGCAAGAACGGCATAATGAGGCACACGCAGAAACCAGAATCATCACAGAGCACATGTATGGGATGCTGAAATCACGGTTCTGTTGCTTGGACATGTCTGGTGGAGCCTTGCAGTACTCTCCAGGAACATGTGCCCACATCTTCATACTATGTGCCATGCTACACAATATGATCCTGCGGAAACAGCTGCAGCAGGGACAGAATGGTGAAGGCCCTCACAGCCCACCACCATTGTCATGGGACCCACAGGCACAGGGGGACTCAGACCATGAATACCCTGTGCTAGCCCCAGTAGGCAGATGTAGGAGTGCCCAGTATGCCCATGCCTTGGCAAAGAGGGAACATATAGCACACACACTGGCAGTGTAGGCACTCATGGACTGACACCCTTCTCCACCTGCAAACACAGCAAACATGGATAGCACAAACACACACGACCACCTGTAAATTGTCATGTATAGTCAGTCTACTGTGTGCATCCTACATAGGTAGCCCTCAACTATTGTACACACAACTGCCATTGGCACAAGGTAAGTCAATACCTGAACAGTAAATTAAGCTATCAGCATGTGCCCATACTGTATGTACAGGTTCATAGATGCATAGGTAGGTACATGCCCAACTGCCGAGGCCACTCATAAGCATAGGCAAAACATGTCTGCTGTCACCACCCTGTCAATTAACTCACTGTCTCTCTGTGGAGCAGAGCCAATTGCGGGATCCCTGGGGTGTAGCCACTTTTCACCACCCACTCTGCAAGGATTCCCGGAGTGTTAGTGAGGGGTTTTGTATAATGTAATTAGGGATGCAGTTCCAAATAATGGGGAGTATCCCTAACAGGAATCTTCACAGATGTGTACATGTTACATAGTATACCTTAAACACAGCTTGCATATATAGGTAGTTCTCCACAGAATAATACATGTGGAACACACAACCGCTGAAATGTGCGTTAATCACCCTTGCACTACCAGTGCCTGATCTGAGAGGTAAGATTTCACTACCAGGATTAGAACACGCAACCATGTACACATTCATCACAATAACATACCACTAAGCTACCTGAGATGTACCAATGGCAGTCGTGTATACTGACAGGATAAAACACAAAAGGTAGGAATGTGTTGAAATAGGACAAACCGGTATGTACCCAATGAAAGGTGTATGTTTTATATATATATATATATATATATATATATATATATATATATATATATATATATATATATATATATATATATATATATATATATATATATATATATATATATATATATATATATATATATATATATATATATATAGACATCATCATATATATATAGAGAGAGAGATGTCGATATATGGGGATATACATATATGTAGATATATAGATAAATTAACAACATCTACATAACCATGGAGGTACATATAAATGGAATACCTACCACATACCGACTGCTTTACATACTGACACATGTAATCCCGAGTCTTAAGGTCCGAAAGAACACAGTACCGAAAAACAAGATGCACGAGGTGTAAATTCACGATATTAATGGACAGTTAGTCAGTGCTTCTGGTGTTGCGGTTCAGGTATGTTACTGTGCGTAAGTGTGTTTCTTAGGGCTGTAGTGTATGTAAGTGTGTGTTCTGTGTTCTTGGGGGACTGTAATGTGTGGGTGTGGGTTAGCTTTGTGCGTCTGTTTGCGCAACCTAGGAGGTAGACTATTAAAGTAGGGGGTGGTGTGGGGGGTGCAGACACCTACATGGGGGGTGTAGGGGAGCTTCGCCACCTGCTCATACGTAGTGTAGGATGGTTTGTTTGGATGTGTTGGGTAGCAGTGTGTCTGTGTGTGTGTGTGTGTGTGTGTGTGTGTGTGTGTGTGTGTGTGTGTGTGTGTGTGTGTGTGTGTGTGTGTGTGTGTGTGTGTTCCATGTTCATGTTACTTTCGCGAGTTACTGTCGATGTCGGTAATGTGGAGTATGGGAGTCTGGTCCCGGTACTGTGTACGTCGGATGTGCTTTTGGGATTCCATAGATCTCCCGTATACAGCAGTTGAAGTGTTCATATGTGTGTATAACATGGACAACAGCAATCACACATTCCGCCACTACCAACCTTTATGAGCAAAGGATAGGAGAGTATATGCTTATACACTTTTACAAATATGTGCTATGGACATGGGCCAATGATAGTGTTACCACCTGTCCCACTTTGCGAGGGACACTCCCTCTTTGGGCGGTTGTGTTCTGACCAAGTATATTAAACGTGGCAAATGTCCTGGGATTGTAGGACATAATTATGTCCCATATGTACTGTAATAGTTGCATACAATATTTCTTTCTGTATCTAAAATACCTACGTGTTACAGGAAACAGGATAAGCAACTAAACTGCTACAAGAATAAGCTTATATTTAGGCAAGAAAGGAAGATTCTATCCCTTGTACTGACCGTGGGTTTGTGTCGGCCTGTAAAATCAGATGTGTGTCCTGAAAAGGTCCCACTATGGCCATAGGAAAAGGTGGCAACCCTAGCCAAAGAGGGTCAGTCACCAACACAACTACAATGACTGCACCTATGACAGAAATACACATCTTTCATGTAGTAACACGTTATTACATTCAGATGTATTACCGAAAGGAGTCAAGGACTAACATCACTTGCATGCTATACAGGAACCACATAACAGTGCTTTAATGAATCAGCCTGCAATTACCATTGTATTAGTCCACAAAAGGATAGGTGTTCAAATAAGGAAGGAACCCTAATGCACATAGCGATTATGTATAAAAGCAGTTCCTACACACCTGCATCTGCTATGCGCACCCACCAACATCACCCCCACACCCAAACATATTAAAATACAAACTAATAACATCACAAATCATTCACTCACTGTACGACATCTGCAGAAGCCTTAAAATACCTTGTCAGAGACACACTAACATGGCCTTATGTGAAATAACTGCTGTTATACAATGGAAGAGCTGCTGATGTTACAGGGTTTGTTTGTATTAATCCTGTTTCAGAGGGTTGTGTATACACCGGAATATGTTTGCAATTAGTGAGTAACAGCACAGTATGCTACACTTGTACACCAAATCAAGGATGTCTGGTGAGCACACTGTACACCACATAGCAGTTCATGCATAGTCATACGGTCTTTAGCTGGCCAAACATCCTTGCCAGACTTAAACATCTGCAGAAGTATCAGGTACAAACAAACCCTGCATAAGTAGCAATGTTCTGAAATATAACAGCTGTACTCACATGTAGAACTAAATCATCTAGCCATTACACACAGTCACCGGGAGTCATGAAGCTAATATATCTCTGTGTGTCTCCATATAGCTGTTGAAATATATTGCAAACAACACATCCAGGCTGTCTTCCTTGAAAGTAAGACAAATGGACAATGCCCAAAAGGAGTACTCAGTTATTCACCACTGTTGCCATGGTATCGGCTAATGGAGTAGCTGCACAGCTGATGTGCATCTTATTAACTATTTTGGAACAGCAATTGGTGGACAGGATACCACATGTACCGATATGTAACTAGAAAAGGATGTGTTATCGCACATTCAAACCATCCGTATATACCAGCGGAACGTTAAAAAGAACATTGAAACACAAACTGAAAAGGATTGAATCAACAATTAACGACACCTCGGGTTACTAATAAGGTATGTAGAACAGTCATTATGTCTGTGAATGTAGTACCTTTCTGTAGTATTTAAAGTGCATGCAATCCATATAGTGGAAACAGTTATCTTGTAGTGATGTATTGTTGAGCATATTAATGCTTGTAGTATTTGTGTGTACTGCTGAAGGTCACAAGGCAAACACCGCATACACCATAAGGGATGCTATATAAGGGCTTTGAACAGAAATATTCCTCACCAGCCAATGTCAGTGGCAGGGCTGGTCCAACAAGTATGTGCTATAACAGGGGATAGTATATGTTGATACATTGTAACTGTAGCCATATGTATGGGTGTATTACTGAGAATAACATGTGGAAGGTTGGGCCACTGTGCAATTATGATTTGCATTGTGGGATATTGTGCCAATAACTGTGTAATGTACAGTATTGTAGGCAGATATGTATTACAGGCTACATAGCATTACTGTAATGTTAGGCAAACATTAGTTATGTCTATTGGCATTTACAATACACAATAACAGGATATATATGTATTTTAGTCATACGACAGTTTATCAGCATGATAGCAAAGTAAAATGGAAGAGCTATGTAACTATAAATGCACTTAAGACATGTAATATGTGCAAAGGTAGGTACTAGGCTGTCTTACCAAGGGTATTTGTAAGCCTAGCTAGAGTGTGTGGGCTTTTGCCACCCCCATAGGTTGGTTCCCTGTGCCTCTGAATGGCAGAGCCATTAGCTCCCTGTGTCTCTGTCCAGCAGAGCCACTGCAATGATCCCTAGGGTACATGTCTGTCTCCCATCCACACGTCAAGGTTTCCCTTGAAGAGTGCTAGTGAGGGGCCCTGCCTGATGTACATTGGAATCATGTTCCAAAGCATGGGGAGTGTCTGGGTCAGGAATCTATCCGTCCAGCACGTCCTAGTCATTGTTGTGCTTAGGTGTATATCCCTAGAGCATGATAAGAAGTGTATATGAGAAATTTGCATATTGAAAGATAATTCAAAATATTTGAAGCTTTATTGTTTTTATTAAGGTGTGACATTGTAAACAGCATGTTTTTTTTTACTATGAAATAACAGAGAATGACTTGAATTTATCTGAGTTGATGGATGGCACAGTTTGGATGGCTTTACTATTCAAACTAGGAGTATTAGACTCCATGAAGGGAAAGAAGGTTAAAAGAATTCCATGTTTAAATTTTAATATAACTTTTTTATTGGTGTCTACTATTTTTTATATGAATATATTTAAAAATATTAACATGCACATATTTATAATGGCCAATAAGCAGTATAAGATATATGAGTGGTATATTAATAATGCATTTGAAAGTTAGAATGATATTCATTTTTTTGTCACAGTTATTACATAACACAATTAAAGTGTGTATCCATTTATATTAATGGTTTAAATAATGGTTACAAGAGAAGCAAATTAGTTACGTTTCTAAATCTATTTGCATCACAGACTTTTTTTTTTAACAAGAAACACGTTTACTACAAGATGATATAAACAGAATGAATTACACAATATTAAGCAGTTCTCAGTACAAACAGAAAAAGAGAGTGGCAGCTATTTTATGGAGATACTCTTTACCCACACCCAATATACTAACCATGTATAATGATGATAAAAGCATGTTTTGTTCAGTACCAATAGAAATTAAGAGGAAACCATATACTTTTATTAATGTGTACATGATACCTGATATAGGAGTAAAACCAGTTAAACATCAATTAGAAAAAATGATACAACACTCTAAGGGTAGTAATCATATTGGCAGGAAAATTTAATTGTATACTAAGGGTTGAATACTTTAATACTATTAGAAAATGAAGAACATTGGCTTCAGCAAAGGCATTAAAAAAGTTCACACATTCATTTCAGATTAAAGATATTAATGAATTTGGAGACCCAAATTCACTTTTTTATACTCACTTTGCACACAGACATGGAACTCAGTCAAGAATAGATAGAGCATATATTTATAATAACTTAATAGCTACACTAAGTAAAGTAAAAGTAATTTCATCTCCACTCCCTGAGTATAATGCCATAACATTTGAACTTGTATTAAACACTAACAATAATATTCCCATTAAAAGGATACCAACTTATGTAACTAATTTAAAGGATTTTAATGATTTTTTTAATAAAGAGATTCAATCCTTTATTGAAATTAATTACACAGAAGATATATCTGAGATTTATATATATTGGATGCCCTATAAGCATATTTAAATGGTAAAATAAAGAATTGGTATGATCTCAAACAATGCAATGGGATAAAGATTTGATAGAGTTTCAGGAAAACATTGATAAACTAAAAAGCCTAGTCAAAAAAGGACAAGGCAATGTGATAAAAATAAATTAATACATTAAAAAATAAGTATTTAGAAATTTTAAATCATAAAACTATGAGAAATTTGGAAAAGATTAAATTAATTAACTATTCCATAAATCCAAGATCTATGCATAAATTAGCTTCCAGAATAAAAATGCTTATTAAAGCTAATCACATCAATGTATTGTATTCTGAAGGTAAGAAAAATGTAACTGAAATAAATAATTTTTAAAAAATATGTTGAACCCAATTTAACAAACTTAATCAATATAATCCAACAATGGAGTCACAAGAAATAATTAAAACTTTTATTAAAAAAGAAGAAGAAGAAGAAGATTAAAAATATACTAAAAACAAGCTACCTGAAGATCAAAAGGAATTAATAGATAAACCCATATTAATGTCTGAACTTAAACTCAAATTAATAAACTAAAACCTAAAAAAGCACCTGGTAATGATGGCATAATATCAGCGCTATATAAACTATTACATAAAAAGCTTTTAATATTTTACATAAAGATTTTTTTATTTCTCCAATTTTAAAGGCAGATAAAAATCCAGCAGAGTGTTCCTCATATTCGCCAATTTCACTCTTAAACATAGATTATAAAATATTCATGGCTATACATGTTACCAGATTACAGCAATTCTTACCATATCTGATTAATAATGATCAGACTGGATTTATTATAAACAGGAATACTTATGATAACTTTAAAATAATATTAACCATAATACATTTTTAAAATAGCAAAAAAGATAATTTGACATTAAGTTTATACATAAATAGTGCTTTTGATTCTGTTAATTGGAAATATTTATTAATGGTTCTATAAGAGTAGACTTTATCAAATTGTTTCTCACAACTCCTTAATTTATGAAACTCTTTTTCTTACATAAAAATAGGTTCATACATATTAGAGTCAATTTTTATTTCTAAAGGAACTAAGCAGAGTTGCCCATTATTGTCACTATTATTTACCTTAATTATGGAACCATTTGCAAACTATATAAGATCAGGAATAGATATTAAACGTATACAGATAAAAAATACATTAAATTCTAAGATATTATTGTTTGCTGATAATATTCTTCTGATTTTAAATGACAATAAAAAATTCCCTTAAAGCTGTATTTAATGCAATAGAATATTTTCAGAAAAAAATCTGGACTTACTTTTCATGAAAACAAAACAAAAAATTTACTTATAAATACCAGCATTAATGATATGGAAGACATATTTTCCAAATATGTAGAGAGAGATAAAAATACCTATCTAGGAATAACTTTAACAAAAAACTTTAAGAATATAATAGAAAAAATATAAAAATAATCTAGCTACTATTAATAATCTAATTAACAAATGGAATAAGTTTTCTTTTACCATGGAAGAAAGACTTTCTTTAATAAAAATATTATTTTACCAAAAGTTCTTTATAAAATATAATCCCTTTCACTATCTCTAGCTAAAAAAAGTATAAAATAATTTAATTGTTTAAATCTTAAATTTCTTTTGGTATCTTAACAAATCTAGATTGAGATTAAATCACCATGTAAGAGACTGGTCCCTAGGTTGACTAGGTATGCCAGATACAGAGCTATATTCTTTATCATCAATTTTTAAAACAATCTTCCTGTTGATAAATATAAATTACAATGCTGTATGGAAATACATACAAGAAAGCATATGTCTGAAACCAAATCAGAAAATATGCATTCAGCAAAATATAATAATTAATAATTAGCTTCTCTGGATATTAAAGGATTATATACTACTAAATAGAAATATTATGATTTAGTCTTCTTATATTTTCTTAATGTTAACTACTTTCAGAAATTGTATTTATAAAAATCCAGGATGTAAGGCATTTTTTGTTTGTTTTGTTGTTTCTTATAGCATATACACAAAACAATATATGCACTTTTAATCTACATAAAATAAATACATTTATGGAGAATAACATGATATACTGACATCAACTTATGGATGGAAAAAAATTAAAAACTGTAGAATATATAACTAATACTTTTAATCTAAGCAAAGAAATGTGGCTAGTTATTCAAAATTGTAGATATTCAATAGAAAATAAGATTCATTTAATGCAACCATCAATAAAAATGTCATACTAAAATTCATCAATTTCTTAATTACATTAACACATCAGAAAGTAATGGAAAATGGCTATTATCTAGAATATATACAATAATAAAAAATGCAGCAGAAGTTTTCAATGAAAGTTATTGGGATTATTTTAAAACTATAAATAATATCCAAGTAAAAAAGATAAAGATATATGCTGGCATCTTCAAAACAAACTACATATTCTATAAAGTGGAGATGGTTTACATGTAAATTTATGATTAAAACCATAATAACGCCATATAGAATAGAATTAATGAATAACAAAAAAGTAGGTTGTTGAAGATGTAAGACAGATATTAAAGCAGATTGGCAACATATTTTTTATTGTAAAGTTATTAAACCATTCTGGGATAATACTAATGTTTTTACAGGCTTTATTTGGTGATAAATTCACCCTAACCAAATCATTAATTTTATTCAAGACTCCAATAATTGATTGTGTAAAGAAGGTCATCTACCATCTATGGACTATCCTATCAATTGCGAGGAAAATAATCACCAATAATTGGAAAAATGAACAGACTCCAATGCTGAAAGAATTTATAACTATTGCAACCATTTGTCACTTATCTCTTCTAACAATCAAGATGATAACAACCACAATTACCACTTCTAACAACATCTGTATGAAACTTGAAGATCTGTTAAATAATCAGTCACAAACTTGTTAGTAACAAGTTTTTCTTTCTCAAGAATATCTAGTTTTAGATATATATATATATAGTAAACACCTTTGTAAATAGTTGTTTTAGTTATGATTGTTTTTATTTCATATTTAACTTGTTTACCATGTTTTATTTCTACATATATCCTAAATGTTACAATATATTATTTATTTGTTAAAATTAATAAAAATATTTAAAAAAAGAAGTGAGTGCATGTGGATGGCACAAGAACAGCAAAGGGAAGCATAATGACAAGTGGACAAGGAAGACTGACATTGCATTAATGGACATGTGGAATATCACTAGCATTGACATTCAAATTAAGAAAGACAGACCATTTAATGTTCAGAAGGAAAAATCTGTTGTTGGAGAAAAAGTGCAAGTAACACAAGTTTGGAAGTTATTAAGAGCACACAAATCAAACTCCCAATGCAAGATTACTGGGGAAACAAATACATAACTATATGGACAAAAATGGAAAATATTAAGGAACATCTATACACACTGCTGATATAAGTACTGAAAGTGGATACAGTAACAGTTATGGGAGTAACATACATGTTCTGAAGGGTAGGAATTGAGATGCAGAACATATTCACGTCATTATATATTGCAATCCACAAGCATATGCCACAGAAGCAGAAGTCATATGGAACAGAAAATCAATTATTATGATGCATAAATTGTTACAGATGTGTGAACTATATACACATACATGCATACAAATGTTTCACGCATGGGCATTAAAGCCCTTCTAGCTTGCCAATATGCCAAAACACTTGTTGCCATAATAAATGTCCAGGCTGTTCTTAAAAATATCTAAACTAGTACTTGCTTTAATGTAATTTGGTAGTCTGTTCCAAGCATCAGCTACTCTGTCAGAGAACCAATTAGTACACTTCTCATTCCTATAGAATCTTCTACATAGGTTATCTGATGATTCTCTAGTACTTTTTTATAACCCCAAACATTCCCAGAGGTTGTTGTCCCTAAATGCCCTATATACCTGAATAAGATCTCCTCTTAAATATTTATAAGAGACACTGTACAAGTTCAGATATTTTAGTCTTTCATAATAACTCAAATTTTCACATCCATGGTGCCCTTAGTATATTTCTGCTGTACTTCTTCCAGTTTATTTATGCTTGTTTTCCTATAGGGTTTCCATAGTGTTATTCCATACTCAAGTTTGGGTCTAATGTAACTAACAAACAATGACTTCTTTATGTTTGAAGTCCTAGACTTTATAAATCGTTTTATACAACCTATAGTTCTATAACTATCATTAGCCAATTGGTTGATATAATTAGAAAAAAATTCATAGCTGAATCTACCCATATACCCAGTTCCTTAAATGAGTCTACAGTTTCAATCACTGTGTGCTGTATTAAATATTCACCTTTCAGTTTATGTCTCCCAAATCTCATATGCTTAGTTTTTGATGTATTTACCAACATATTATTCTCCTGTGCCCAAATGGTCAATTTAGTCAAATTATTTTGCTGACATGCCTTATCTGTAACACTTGTCATCAGTTTACCCAATTTCAGGTTGTCAGCATATAGACTGTAGTACACCTCAGATGAAAAAGTAAGGTCTGAATGATACAATCTACACAAGTAAGGGCCTAGTACAGAGCCCTGTGGGACACCTTGACTGTAACCAAGGATTTCACCTGTCCATTTGGTATGTGATACTTGCCATGTCCTATTTGTAAGCCATGCAACTATCCATCTTATCAGCAGTACATCAATACCTAGTTGTACTAATTTATTGACTGGTGTTTTGTGCATGACCCTGTCAAATGCTGAAGTTAAATCTATATAAATCACATCACAGCCCAATTTTTCATTCATAGCTGTTATTATATCGTTATAGAACATCATGTTACAGGTGGTAATAGATCTATTTTCAACATATGCATGCTGATATATAGTTTCAAGTCCCAACCTATCCAGTTCTGACAATAATTTATCCAGTATTACCTTCCCCATTATTTTTCCACAACTTGAAAGTAGACATAAGGGTCTATATGATTATGGGTTTGTCCTACTCCCCTTTCCCTTAAAGACAGGTTTAATAAGTGCATGTCTCCAATCTTGAGAAATCTCCCCATATTTATATTACCTAGTGAATAATAAATGTAATGGCAGTGTAAGTTCTTGCTTAAGTGTTCTCAGGTCATTGTTACTTATTCCGTCTCCACCCTGCACTTTGTTTGAATCCAGTTTGCACAGTTCTTTTTCAATATAATCTAATTTGATTCCAGTATCTTGGATTACTGGATGTCACTACGACAACTTACCACCCCTTTTGTGGAGTCAAACTCTTTTGCATGCGATTTTATAAATATATCTATAATCTGTTGTGTCTGAGAATAAATTTTAGAATCTGCACACAATTTATCAATTTGTGTATCTTTACTCCTTCCACATCTTATGTATCTATACAAGGTTTCCTATTATGCTCAATATCTTTATATAAATTTTCTTCAATTTTTTCTTGATCTTGTCTAACACTATGCTTAATCTGTTTGTCCAGTTCATTTATTTCAGTTTTCAAAGTTGTAGTTCGACCTCTCTTCCATTTCTTATATTTTTTGTCTCTCAGCTTAATCAGGTATCTTGTTCTTATGGAAATATACCTCTCTGATGTTGCATGCCTAGATCCTGATGTTAAACATTTTTTTTTACTTTTTGCACTCAAACAATTTCTCTTTCAAAACTTTCCACATTCCATCTGCAGTTTTTCCACTGAACACCTCACTTCACTTAGTTTTATATAGTAACTGTTTTGCTTCCCTATAATCTGAAATTAACCTTCTGTGCATTGGCTTAGTTTTCAGTTTGGCAGAATTATCTAGCAACAAATTAACCTTTATGACCCCATGATCACTGCACATCAATGGTGGTAAAACTTGACTTGAAGTATCAGTAATTTCTTTGGGAACACAAACAACATCTGGTATATTCCATCCCCTGGTAGTTTTTTTTTTACAATCTGAAGCATTTGTTGTTCCTGAATATACTCTGTGAATAATTTCTTTACTAACGTTGTTGAATCAATATTATTCCAGTCTGTTGCTGGTTAATTTAAGTCCCCCAGCTAATATTATTCGTCCCTCCTGTGTTTTATGTAAGAAATGTATGAATTCCTCTAGATCATCTGCACTTGACTTTGGTAGTCTGTACACTCCAACAGTTGTTATATGTTCCAGGGTTTTCTTTATTGTCACAGTTACACAGTCTATAGTACTAGTGTTATCACTGAACATGTAATAATCACAAGTGTCATAGCTATCTTTAATCCCTATCATAACACCTCCACCTAATTTTATGTTAGAATGTCTGTTACAGTAAAAACATTTATACCCTGACAGAACTGGTTTCCAGTCATTGTTCTTTAACCATGTTTCACAAACTATAACAGCATCAATCTTGTGGTAACATAGCACATTTTCTAATAAAAAAAAACTTTATTATTAATGCTCCTAGCATTAACAACAATCAGAGATGCATCAGATGTTGCTATCTGTAAACTGTTACATTTTTGACCTGGCAAAAATTCTGGCTAGTGTTTGTCAAATATTGCAGAATATCTGCTGCAGATTCTCTTCCCTGATCTAGACGAATGCACACCATCCTGTCTGAACACGCGTGCCCAAACGAAGGCTTGGATGCTCTACACATTTCCATTTTTTAAAACAGGACATTTTTTCCATGTAGGTGTTTATCCAAAAAATATTTTCATTCACAGTGACCTGACTATCCTTTCCATAGGTTATTTGTGAAAAATATGTCCTAACACCAGTACAAGCTATACTATCTAGGAGGGCTGTCAGTTCCCGACTAACAGTCAGAGAATCTTTGTTGGTGACATCATTTGTACCAACATGAATAAAAACAGATCCATACTTCCTTACTTTAAGGTGCTCCAAAAACTTTATTATTAATGCTCCTAGCATTAACAACAATCAGAGATGCATCAGATGTTGCTATCTGTAAACTGTTACATTTCTGACCTGGCAAAAATCCTGGCTAGTGTTTGTCAAATATTGCAGAATATCTGCTGCAGATTCTCTTCCCTGATCTAGACAAATGCACACCATCCTGTCTGAACACGTGTGCCCAAACGAAGGCTTGGATGCTCTACACATTTCCATTTTTTAAAACAGGACATTTTTTCCATGTAGGTGTTTATCCAAAAAATATTTTCATTCACAGTGACCTGACTATCCTTTCCATAGGTTATTTGTGAAAAATATGTCCTAACACCAGTACAAGCTATACTATCTAGGAGGGCTGTCAGTTCCCGACTAACAGTCAGAGAATCTTTGTTGGTGACATCATTTGTACAAACATGAATATAAACAGATCCATACTTCCTTACATTAAGGCGTTCCAAGCCTTGTTTCACATCTCCTATTTTTGCTCCTGGCAAGCATAGCACTACTCGATGTCCCTTATCATCTCTGCAAGTATAAGTATCAGTTCCTCTAATAATTGAATCTCCAATTACAAAAATATTTTTCCTGACCATCTCTGAAGAATCTTCAGCTTCTAATACAATCATTTCTGCTCTATTAATTCTTACAAAGGATAGATCTTCATCACTATTAATCTTATTAATTCCACTGTTTTCATTGCATATTAAATTGTTATCCAGCTGGCACTTTAAATCCACAGCTTGAGCCATGTAGTCAACATCTGTCTTTCTCTTCTTTTTTCTTACAATAATGTTCTTCGATCCTTCCACATTCAGTTTTGACTTCTTCCTTTTCATCTGCCCCTTGCCTCTTTTTTTCTACCTTTTTCATTAGAAAGGTGATGCCTTTTTCTGTAGACGGAGGGTTTTCTGATAGACAGATATCTTCATTCCCTGTCACCAGTGTGTTACATAACAAAGCAGAATCCTTTTTACTACGTATTCTCTTTCCTTTACAGTCATTAGTCAGTTTATTTTTCTTCCTTGTTATTTGTTGAGAACTTCTTCCCTTCTTTCTTTTTTTGTTTCCTTCTAAACAAACTGGATCCTCAGATTGCTGAGTACTTGCATCCACAATTCCATAGTTCTCAGGGGCCTCATCTTGTTTCATAGGAGTTGAATGTTCTTTGTAGAAAATAGATGCATCATTTCCTAAATCTGTTCTATTTGTTCTATGCCTAATAGTGTATAGTTCATCAGCCCAGTCATTAATATATGAAACAACAGTTCTCCAAGCCATGCCAATTATACAAGTGCAACCATCATCATTAAGTCAAGATTTGCTTCTAACAATGGTAAGCAAATCATCCAACTTTTGACACGAGGAACAAAGATCACCAGTGTTATCAGCCGTTACCTTTAAATATGCATAGCATTTATTACACTGTACAAGATACTTGTGCATTAGCAAATCGTTAATTGCATTCTCATTTAAGAAATCCATATTCACCTTTAATTGAATAAAATATTGCAAAGGATAAAAATTACACAAAGTCAGTAGCAAAGAATTCAAAGGAACTTAAATCGTCTATGACAAAAAGTATACCAGCAATATCCAACTAAATAATAAAATACAATAAAGTTGTTCTGACCATACAAGTTCTACCAGCCAGACAGAAGTTGTAATTTCTTTACGTCACACATGAAGGCATGCAGTAGCTTCTGCTCACTATAACAGTTGAGATGTATATACACAGGAGATGTGAGACATGTCAGAAAACCTTTGCTAAGATGGAACTTTTCCCAGAAAGCAGCAATGTGGGGAAAATTCATTACCAACTTTTATGTATGTGTGTATGAATATGGAAATAATTAAAACTGTAAGGGAAACACCCCTTCTGAAAGTTGCCTCCAAGGGGAAATAATCACAACATAAATGTGAACATTATTTTATTATTGTGTAAGAACAACTGTTACATGCACCACTTCAAAGTATTATCTCATGGAAGTGGAAAGCATATGTACATATTTGAGAATCTCAGTACATGTTTATTAGCTCAAGCTGCCTCACATAAACAGATGTGACAAGGTGTACATCTGAAGGTTTTTGACAATATTTTTGAAAAGGATTACTGAACTGAGCATTGTGCAGCAAATCCTAATATCTGAATCAGAACACTCACCATACCTCAGAGATGCTTGCAACATCATATCAGGTTGTCAGTAAACTGTGGAAACTGCTACAGCTGAGATAAAACATTTTTAGATAGGCCAATAACACTATTGCTGTCATCCATGCATCATCTCCAACATCTATTACACAACAGCAGAGCCATGCTGCCAGAAGAAAATTCTCAACAGCTTTTGCCATAAAATTACCATTATCAGTAATTAGTTCCCTCCATTGATTACTTATGTGGCTTTGTGCTAACTATCACACAAAAGAAAATGCAATGCATGCATTATACTTAGCATCTTCACAAGGAAGAACAACAATCCGGAGATGAAGATCACCCACTTTTCCAAAAACCATAACAGAATATTAGATATCACATGTGTAGAATAAGCCATTCTAGTATGTCACTGATGACCTTATTGTTTTCATATTTTTGTACACTCATACAAGGTACACAATTCTCAGTATGAACACATGGCCCTTTTAAGTCAAACAGTCTGCAGATGTGAAGTTCCTGCTTATGCCACAGAAGAAGTCACTGCTGTAATAATGAATACAGTTGAAAGGATAACCTGAACCATGTGTTTGAATGCATATTGTCTACCTTCAAAACCAATTACTATTAACCAGTAAAAGAATAGAAACTAATCACTAAATACGACCTTGCCCTTTATTGCAAAATAAAATTAATGAAATGGAAATGAAACCAAAAGATTAAGTGCTTTCGTCCTACAAAACTAGGACTTCATCAGAATCTAGTCAAAATGAGCACATCTCCTCATTTATACAATAAAATAAAATAATTGATAATTAAGCACTTACTGAACCTTATTTTCTTAAAGTGACAACCATAAAAAAACTTTTGTTACTTATGAATCTCTTCATTAAAAAAATACAATTTCTTTAAAAATCATTAAATGTTAAAAAACAATAAAAAGAATAATAGTTAAATATAAAATTGTTTTAAAAAGCTAACTAAAACAGAAAATAAAAACACATCATAGGGTAGATGCCTAATATTTAATAAAGGTTGCACAGAGATGACATCATTTAATCCTGGAAACTTGAAAGCATGCAGCCTAAGCTGGCATTTCACCTTTCTCTCTTCCAACCTATATTTAATAGTGCCACCCTTAGGATTAAGTCTCACCTGATCTATTATACCAAATTTATAATTATTGTAAGCTGGACAATTGATGGAATGCTTGTATAAAGCATTGTTTATGTTCTCTTTAAATATTTGATACTGGTGCTCATAAATTCTTTTTCAAAGACATCTTTCAGTTTTGCCTATGTGGTAGCAGGACAGCCCATGCACTTATCTAAATAGATGAAAGCTTTGGAGAGACAATTTCCTCTGAGAAATTTAACTTTAAACCTATTATCATTGTCCAGAACTATTCCTTCTCATTCAAAAATAAATTGACATTGACTACATGATCCACATTTACTCATGCCGTACCTAAAGGAGCAAGATTCATTTTGAGTGGCATATTCAAATTTAGCCTTTAAATTAGGGGCAATTTTATATATATATAAATGTTGGATTTGTTCTAACCATACTATTTACCTGGGCACAACTTTTCAAAATGTTCCAATGATTTTTAACAATTTTTTGCACATCTCTAACTCTACTATTATACTGAAGAACTAGCGCCATCTCACAGTTAGACAATTGTCTTTTTTGACTACTATCAACTAGGCCAATTCCTAACAGAGGTTTGTACTTCTTCCCCCATTCGGCCTCAACGTATTTTCTTATATCCCCTTCCAACTTTGGGGGATAACCTCTATCTATAAACATGCTAACTATTTTATCTAACTCACCTTTGAGATCTTCAAAGTGGCAAGTCGTACGTGCTATTCTGATGCACTGTCCTTTCACTATGCTTTTTTTTCTGGCTAAGAGAGGTGGTGACTTGAGAAATCTAAATAAAAATTACTATATATGGATTTCCTGTAAATAACAGACTTGAATCCAGTACCAGAATGACTGCAAATGTATCCATATAGTTAGTACCCATCTTACTGTAGTTGTAAGTAAATTTCAGGAAGTCGGATGTAGCATTTAAATAATCAACAAAATTCTTTATCTCTCCTTCGGGACCCTTCCATAAAATAAAAATGTCATCCTAACGTATAATTTAACATATTGGTACAGACTACAATTGAATACTTTATTAAATTCCCAGTCATATAATACCAGGTTGGCATAAATGGGAGCACAAGAGGTTCCTGTTGCCATGCCTTTGACTTGCTTGTAGTATTCACCTTTAAAAACTAAAAAGTTGAAATCAAGGACAATTGTCATAAGCTCATATATAAGACTAATTTTGTCTTTTGTGAAGTTTGAATTTCTCACTAATGCATTATGAAAATGTTCCATGCCCTTATCTCTAGGGATTGAAGGATATAAATCAACTACATCAATGGTGATGAAAACAATATCGTTATCCCAAATTTTTTGTTTAAGTCATCCTAAAAAGTTCCAGGAATCTATAATTAAATGGCTGACTGATAGATGGGTTTTAGCCATTTATCTATACATATAAGAAAAGGATAGGTTTTGGAGCCCCTTCCTGAGATAATCAGTCTAAAGGAGGGATTTACAGAATCTTTATGAGTTTTTGGAATGCAAAAAATGGTCACAACTACAGAGTTCTGGACTCTTAAAAAGTCATAAACATCAGATGTAATTCTCCGTTCAACTAAAAATTCTTCCAAAAAGGAATCTATTCGCATATGTCCAATATTTACTTTGTTTAGTGATACTGATGTATATGTGTTCATGTTGCTTAAAAGATCTAACGTAACTTTAGAATAGTTGATTGAGTCATATAAAACAAATTCCCCCACCTTTCTCAGGCTTCATAATCCTGACTGCCCTGTCTTGCTTTAAGGAATTGAATAACAGACGTTCCTCCTTATTCAAATTAAAATGGCTAAGGCGGGTTTTTTTGACTCTAGTGTCTAAGTCAAATAAATCATCAATAAGGGTTTTCTCGAACATATTGAGAATTGGATGCAAAGGAGGATTGAAAGCACTTTTCTTTGTAAGCTCATTGGGATTCCTTTTCGACATCTGTCCATCTGTCCTATCACATTCTTTATCTATTACTGCTAGGTTCAGCTTCCTTATATAGAGCTTAATTTCTATTAAGGTGTCAACAATGTCAATTTTTTTAATAGGAAAGAAGCTTAACCCTTTAGAAAATAGGGAAAATGTTCCCTTTTAATTTTGATATTTTTATAATTGAAAATATTGAATTCATTAAGGGAATAAACAATGTTAACATATTGTCTACCTTAAAATATAGTGCATCCCTGGGTGATCAAAATATTGGCCTTGTGACAGTGTTACCTCTGTGTAGCATTTCACATATCAACATCCATTGAAAATGCCATTCTTGCCTGCTACCACTTTATTATGTACGAAGTAATAGAGGTTACAAATTATTACATTCGGACATCCACCATCAATATCAGCAGACCTGTGCACTAATTGATGATGCCACATAGGAATCCTATTACAGTTATCAGAAAGCACACACTTGAAGGGATTACTTGAGCAGTGCATTGCAATGTCAAAATGAACAAAAACACCTAAGGTATCAAAATAATCTCTCTGCATAAATGTAACCCCTACACTGAATTGTACACAAACATATCAGCTAAGTCAGCTAGTCCTGCCTATTAATATTTATTATTTTACAGAAGAATATGAGCCACAAAATGCTGGACTTAAACACGTCTTTGTAAATAACAAAGTCTCTGTACCTTTACACTAACAGATGACGCCACAGAATTATTCATAACAGATGTCATCAAGTACACATCAGCATGATCATTGAACTGAACTACATATGGCTTCCCTGAAAAGACAGTGCAACAGTTTGGGGATCATAACCATCTCCTTGTGTAAAATGTATCACTATTGCAATTTGACACATAACATCTGTGAATGTAAGTTGACATTTTCTATAACTATATACTACTAACTTACATCACAGCAGAAGTTATATCCCAGTTATCATTCAACACACACTTGAAGGGATAACTTTAGTGTTGTGTTTGAATGAATAAATGGCCGTCATAAAAGGCTGTACAAAACTTGGGCTTTTTGTCTCCTATTGGAATGGTGCCACAAAGTGAAATTGTATCTCTTGGATAAGTCTATCTGGCCTGTCATTATTGTCTTACAGATAGTGCTTATACATTGCCAGATAAACACCTGCCTAGGTCCATATTCTACAGAACCGTTTATTAACTGCTGAAGCAATAGAGAACTCATAGCAGAGGTGTCAGAAATCACACAGTTGGATGGATGATCTCAAAGTAGAAGAGTTGCAAGATCCCTCTTCAACAAATGAGATGTGGTGGGATAAGTCACTACTTTTTTTCACTATTTTCAGTTACACATATGAGGTGTACATTGCAGGATTCAAATACTAGTCTACTCAATCTAGGGGATAGATGTAGTATTGTTTGTATGTGTTTGCGAAGTTTATTATGAAGGTAAAATGTAGGGTTAGGGCTGAGGGAAGGGGCAATGTTAGTTTTAGCGTTAGTACACATTACTAAGGTGGTATGGGGGGGTGGAGCATTCCCTCAAACCTAACCCTACACCTAACCTTCATAAAAACCTTTCCGTAACACTGCCTCTACACAAGACACACTCAGATACCCAAACATTTACAAATAGGCACAAACAACCATATTTCTATTCCCTAACCTAATCCTGACCCTAACCCTAAAATTTACAAACTCGCACACAAACATACACCACCTATCTTTCAATCATGCCCAACCATAACACTAACTGACATGCACACACACAAATACACTCACCCCTCCAACCCATTTACCTGTCTTGACATTACACAACATTGACATTTCCACTGCTCAGCTGTCTATGCTGTTGACATTAAACCATGTCTATTGCATTCAACAAAACACATGGGACCCATATATATATATATATATATATATATATATATATATATATATATATATATAAAACCCGCGGTGTTGGTGCTGCAGTAGCATTGTCACCTCACAGTAAGACACTGTCCGGTTTGATTCTCAACTAGAGCATCTTCTGCATGGAAACATGCATTAATGGGCGTACCTTTGTTGAAGGTTGTGCGTCAGGGCTGGTAACTCGGCATGTAAAAATCAACTACCAATCATTAGCAGACCGGAGTTCCGCTGTGGCGACCCCTAACCGGGAAAAGCTGAAAGACACAACAACAACATATATATATATATATATATATATATATATATATATATCTATAAAATATGTGTTCTGTTCAGAAGCTCAAAATACTGAAATGTCGAATTTCAGTATTTTGAGCCCAAGAAGCTAAATCCACATAATAGCGAAAATTTAGAAGCACAAAATTCAAAATATTGAATACTGGAGGTTTTGAATTTCGCGCTTCTAAAGTTCTGCTATAGTTATGTATTCAGGTAAGTGTGTGTGTTTGTTAAGGGATTTGGGTAGGGGCTGTGGTGTGTGTCAGTGTGTTTTGTTGCTGTGATGTGTGTGTGCAAAGATAAAGTAGTTTGTGTGGTGTTTTGTATGGGTTTGTATGTAGTGCGACCTTGGAGTGAGAATATTTAAGTAGGGGGGTGTGGGGGGCTTGACGCCCTGCTTTCATGTAGTAGGGTGATTGTGTGTGTTTGTGTGGTGGATGGTGTGTGTGTGTGTGTGTGTGTGTGTGTGTGTGTGTGTGTGCATGTGTGTGCGTAGTAAAAGCGCAAAATTCAAAACATCCGGTATTCAAGGTTTTGAATTTCACATGTTTTTGTTTTCGTTGTTTTGTGTATTCCACTTCTTGGGCTCGAGATACTGAAATTCGAGATTTCAGTATTTCGAGCTTCTGTAAAATAATTACTTTAACTTTCAGGGTTTACCTGTTAAAAAACACTTTAAAGAATTACTTGACTAGATTTCAAACATATGTATGACTTTCAGTTATTTAACATTTTCTGTTGTTTCTTCATTTATCTTACAGTCTAACAAATTGCATTCTTCTTATTTCTTCATTTCATCTTTAACTGTTACAATGTCAGTGCTTGCTTTTTGTCTTCTTGGATGATAATCCTGCTTTCCTAAGTGATAACTGTATCCATTCTATTGATAAACATTCTGCATTTTTCTAGTGTATTTACTATTTCACTTCTAGCCTGAGTGAAATTTCACACCTCCCGATATCAGCAGAATTCCTGCCTGCAGAGCCTCCGCCTGAGCTAAAATTCTGAGAATACAGTTTTTCAGCTGAGCTCTAAACAAATGTATATATCTCAAAAGTAATAAAAGTTACAAAAATATTTTAAATACAAAATTTATTTGGAAAACATTTCTCTTCTAGATGATATTAACATGTTAAGCAGACATAACAGAAATTTTACATTGAACAAGTAATTAGACAATGTATACATTTACTTATAACTATGCAAACAACTATCAATATCTCTGCAACCACAGTAGACATACCATAACTATCATGTGACTTTTGTTCATGCAGATATTATCCTCATGTTCTTGCAGACTAGTTTTGTAGATAACACTTCCTTTTTGAGATATTTGCATAATAATGAATGGTATGAATATTTGCATATGTAATGGACAAATACAGCTTGTTCACAGACATATTTGTCCAAAGGCTCTTGTGGGATAAGTCAAACATGTTTTTGACATGTCTGAAACAAGTAAGTGGCAGAGTAGAATTGTAAAGGAGTGACCAAGTGCAGTATTGGGTGACAGCGTTAAACTGAGATAGGATGGCTAACTGGTATGAATAGTAAGGTAGGTCTTCTTTTACGTTGATAGACTCCCCAATATTTGTAGCTGGGGGGGGGGGAGTTGAATAGTTAGATCGAGTGAGTGCATGGTGGGATGTAGGGTCTGCCTCCCATGGCTAGGATTCAGGTATTCACCTTATAAATATGAGGTTTGTGCATTAAGTGCAGTACTATCTTTCACTTTGCACTGTTGAGTTAGTAGTTAGACAGCTTTAAGCTAGGGTAGTGTGTCAACAGGCTACTTGATGTTGTAGGAAGGCAGTGTGTTTGGTGGCTGAACTGGTCAGCATTGGGATAGCTGCAAGAGCAGTGTGTTCATTGTTGGAAGTGAGGCTGAGTACAACAGCTGCAAGTGTGTTCAGGTCTTTCCCTAAATGTGTCAGTTATGTGGTTTCATCAGCACCTAGTAATAAAGTGGATGATATGTTTATGAAGGCAGATGTCACAAAGTTGGTGACTTTTGTGGGGGTAGCAGTTGACATTGGGTAGTTTGATGTAAGACTTTATTTAGAAAAGGGAACGTAAAAAAACTATATCAAGAAACAAGGATATCAGGGTGTCAGGGCAGATGGAGATTTAGGAGTTGCGGGGGAGAACATTACAAAGAGGGAGCTGGTAGGTTTGAGTTTAACTTTTTATTGGGGGCAGGAATGGGTTTTCAATAAGTGGGAGAACAGCATGTAAGCAACAGCAAGCTGCTGGGATTTCAGCATAAGGTCTTCTTGTCCTTACTAGGAGGCATTGTAGAGGAGCAAGGTGCAGAGAGGCAGTGGAGAAGGGTTAGTTAGTGCATCTTGGGACATATGCTACTAACATTGTTGCTGCTATGGTTTCTGCGTAGGTTGCTCTCACTCAGTTTTACTTTGAGTCTTCTTCATAAACGTCTAGCAGGCTACAATGTTTCCCCATTTATAGTTATTTATGTTATTAATGTTGCAGTTTTAGTGTATTATTTGTGCTTTTTGTATTTTAATATTACACGTATGCCACTTAACCTTACTGGGATGGTTGAATAAGTAAATGGTGTTTACATGCCAGTTCCTGATATTGCTGGCAAAGATAATGCATAGTGATTTCTTATTTCATTATGTGTGTCTAGTTGCAAATTACTTTGTTATAATGCAGATCTTTGTAGGAATATCCAGCTGCTACTCATCCATCACTATACGAGTCTACATTATCCTTAACAATCTTCAAAGAAGTCACCAAAAACAGGCACTGTGTACCAAATCTGCACAACTTGAATAAATGCCTTGACATTCATGTTATCATTTGTACATTCTGCAATACAGTCTTTTACTACAGGTGCAATGGCACACTGAATGCATTCAAGTCTTGGTGTCTTCTAGCATCCAGGAACCACTTGTTATGTTCAAACCAGTTCTTTTGCTGAGAGAAAATACAGGGGGAGGGAAGGGATTTCATCTATAAAAAGAAAGAGAGAGAGAGACGGAAGAGAAGTGAGGAGGAAAGTTTACTCTGAGTCCTTGGGGAAGGGGAGTGTTGTGTGGTGTTTGGAGAATGCTGTCCATTTCTGAGTGGTGCTTGGGGTGCTTCTGATAAGGAACAAGCTGTTCACAGTAGTTAGCAGTGTAGTAAAGGGGTAGAGGGAAAAAGAGAAGGGAAGACTAGTACTTAGAGAAAGGGGAGTCTGTTAAGCTTCCTACCAAAACAGCTGGTGACTGATTTTCATTTTGTTTTACAGATGGTCAAACTTCAAGCCCTGAAAGAATGGTGGGCCAGTTTGGAATCCCAAGCAGAGGAGTTTTTCAAAGATGTGAAGTTGTCTGGACATTGCACTGAAGAGCCACCTATAGAGCTGTTGGCAGGAAGTCATATGAAAGGAGGGAGGAAATGCAGGTTAGTGGAAGAGCCCAGTAGCAGCATGGCAGGAAAGAGATCAAGGACGTTGCCTAGATGTGGGAGGAAAGGGACCAGTGGAGATTCAGCGGTGGAGGCCCAGCCACCTGCAGGTAATGAGGCCATTGCACAAGTCACGGTTAGGTTAACTCAATTGCTGCAGGGTTTAGAAGGTTCAGAGATATCCATGTTGCAAGCATCAATGACCTTTTATCAACACATGCAAAAAGCAAGTGGGCAGGTAGGTGATGTGGGCATCGGGATTTGAAGGAAGAAACAGCTTAGAGCCACTTATGGTCCAGGGTGATCAGGATCTCAGGCAGGTGGTGAGAAAAGTGTGTTGGATATGGAGGTGCAACTGAAGAAATGGTTGAGAAGCCAGACTTTTCTTGGGGGAAATCTGTGTTGTTACATGCCATGTTATGGTAGCAGTTAAGTAGAAGATATGGAAATGGTGTTTGGGGAAGTATTTGACTTGATTGATAAAGATGGTGTGTAGAGATCGGTTGATGCAGGAGGTTCAAGAACCAGAGATTTGGTTGCTGTGTTGTTAGCTTTGGTTAGAAGGAAGACAGACAAGTTTAGGGCTTAGGCCTAGGACAATTGCTTCCTGGGTGTCATGTATTATATGACCATAGTGCTGGAAAAAAAGATGCATCTCAGGCCCTGTCATTGTTGGCATACTTCCTGATGATCTGTGAGGCCCAGAGGTTGAGGCCAGGCAATGCTTGGTTGTTGTACAATCAGCACTTCCATGAGAGGAAAACAGTTGCTAAGATGTGATGAGAAGTTAGGTATGCCAATAGTTGGCTTGTGACAATGCTGGAAAGTGTGTGTGTGTGTGAGGGGTGGGGAGGATAAGGTAAGCAATTGAGAGATCCAAAGGATGTAGTAGGAGTATGCTGTTCTTTTAATGCCAATGGCTATTTCTGGCCAGCTTGTAGATTTAATCATGTATGTTTAGGTCATGGAGGCAATCGTGCAATCATAATTCCTGATGCTGAGGTGAGTCAGAAATCTATTGATGGTTTCAAGTGGGGGTTCTATTAAATTGGGACAACAGGAGAGTGGGAGGCTTTGTTTCAATCTGAGCTCAGTCAAGTAGAAGGAAATGATCATCTGTAGGTTGTTAGACAAGGAGCAGCAGGCTGGGAGAGTGTCAGACCCATTTTGAGGGCTGCCTTTTGACAGTAATTGCATTTCTCATCTGTGTTTAGTTCCCAAGAAGAAGCTCAGAGAATTTAGGTTGATTCATCATTATCTTGTCCAGAAGGAGATTCAGTGAATAATTTAATTTGTAGATCAATACCCAGGTGCAGTATGCATCTTTCAAGGATGCAGTCTGGCTAATTCAGGAATTTCAACACCCTTGCTTGGTCAAAGTAAACACTGAGGTGACTTTTTACCTCATTCCAATCAGGAAACTAGACTGCTCTTGGCTCACTATGTGCTTGGATGGGAATTATTACTTTGATAAGGTAGTGCCTATGGGGTGTGTAATGGCATGCACCACCTTTGAAAATTCATTTCAGTGTCGCACTGGATTTGTTAGAACACGGTGTCAGGACATAAGGCAATTCTTTACCTAGACAATTCTTTTGCTGTTTGGTGAGAGTAAAGGGGAGGCTGAGGTAGGCAAAGTGGCTTTCCAAGAACTATGCAAGGAATTGGGAGTACCATTAGTGCATGACAAAATTGAGGGGCCGAGTCAGGTGTTGAATTTTTTGGGCTTGACACTGGATGTAAAGAATCAGTTATTTTGTTTACTGGCTTATAAGTTAGTTAAATTGAGAGCAAGTAGTGATGCATTGTGGGTAAAGATAGAAGGTGAGGATTAAGGAGATGATAGAGTTGTTGGGGTTGATGCATTTTACCTGTAGGGTGATAAGCCCAGGCAGAGCTCTTTATAGGTCAGTGCAAATTTGCTGTGCATTAGTAATGGTAATAAGGGTAGTATCACTGGGCTTGGCTGAATGGATGAAGGATGATTTGGCACTCTGGAGTCTCATTTTGGCAGGAGACATGGCTGCATGATGAGGAGTTAAATTTACATAATGTTGTAGCAGGATCATGGCAAGAGGGCATTTTTTGGCAGGGAAAGGTTTACCATGTCTCAGCCAAACAACTGGCCAATGGACTGGAGAAGCGGTGTGACATTCTTGGAACTCATGTGAATTTGGGTGGCAGCAGTGGTTTGGGGACAGAAGTTGCAAAACAAGAGGGCTATTTTCCTGTCTGATAATAAAGCTATGGTCCATGTCTTGGCTAAGAAGTCAATAAAATCAGTCTTGGTGCAGTTGGTTTTGTGGAAATTAATGCTGTGGAGTCTGTTAATTAATTTTAGTTTTTCAGCCAGGTGTGTTCCTGGTCATGTTAATTTTGTAGCTGACAGTCTTTCTCATCTTCAGATTCACAGGTTTCAGGCCCTAGTACCAATCACAAGGAAAGATCATGTGGTGCTGCCTTCCAATGTATGGAATTTGGTAAGGTGTAGCAGGTTAGTTAGTAAAGAAGTAATTTGGAGTCAGGTTGGAAGGCTTACAATGTAGCAGTTGCTGCTTTTGGGGGTTTGTTAGGTGGTTGCCAGTTGAGTAACGGAAGTGGTAGTTTGTGTTGGTAATGCCGGTTCTTCACTGTCTTTTAGGTGAGATGGTGAGATCTATTAAAGTGCATTTGGTGGTGCTGAGTGCAGCAGCAAGGTTGCCAAGCCTTAAGGATTTGAAAAATGCATGGGTGGAAGGTAGGTTAGTGAAAGGCTGGCAGAGAATGCAGGAATCAAACAGGGAGAGTTGCTTTCCCATAAATAAACAGGTGCTGTGGGTTTTGTTGAAAGGTTATTTGTGCTAGCATCTTATGAAGGTGATTATATGGTTTTGGCAGCCCTGGCAGTCGCTATGTACTTGAGGTGTTTACAGTTGTTGAAATGCTTGGGTAGTTATGGTGGAGAGATATTTGTGTTCCGGATTCAGCTTGAGGTGATCGAAGATGGACCAAGTGGGAAAAGGTCAGCACACTGTGTTGCAAGGCAATACTGAGTGCCTATTATGTCCAGTGGTCTGGCTTAGGCAATTGCAGAACCTGTGAGGTGGTAGGATGAAGGACATAACTTTTAATTTAGCTAATGCAAATCAGCGGTCACATTGCATTTGATATGTAGGCCAAGAGCTGCTTTGGAATGTCAGGACTTTAATGGAAGCAGAATTTTATTGTATTCATTTGGGATTGAGAGAATGTCATATCTTGCAGAAGAAAGTTGATAGAACTGATTCATAGAGTAGGGAGATGGTCTTCTGAAGCTTATTAATTTTACATAAGATAATATTTTAATGCTTGTTGTTTGTTGTGTAGGTGGAGCTGTTATTTGTTGGGGAACTCTTTTGTTTACTGGATAGAGAAGAGAGTGGTGATTCATCCTGATGGAGCTATGTTGGTTCTGGATTGTGACATTTACAAAGTATTTTGGCATGGTTTTCATGGTCTCTGATGGCAGGAGATGTGGAAGTTTGAGGAGTTGCAGGAAGGGTTGGGTTTATCCCAAATTTTGGTTATTCATTTAAGTTTGATGATATGGGATGATTGCTCAAAAGTGTGTTGTTGGAGAAGAATGTGGCCAACTTATTAGCTTAAAAACATAGATTCCCTCAATGGTTATAGTCTGTTTAGAGATGATTCCCAGGCTGGTCTGGAGGCATGATGGTAGTTTTATGCTTATTGCGATAGTGAGGTGATTTGTCAATCATAAAGTTGTGAAAGTTTTGAAGAAGCTAGGTTCTTACATGATTGAGTACAGGGATTTTGATGACAAAGACCCTTTCTGGTACAGGAGGGATGGAATTCACTTAATCAATACCTTTTTTTATTTTGTTCAATGTTTTTATATTATTGTTTTTGAAGGATTTGGTTAAAGGTCTTAAATAAGGTGGGGAATAACCTGCAAGGGCAGGCTGGTGGGAGGAGTAAGACAGGTTCAGTTGAACCCATCTTCTGCACCCCCACCTTTTTCTCTGTGCAAGTAGACATTCAGAAATGAGTGGTGTCATGCTGAGGCTGGTGATGTGCTCAGAATAAGATGTGGGATTTAATGCCACTGTTTGAAATGGAAGGTGAGGGGTTTTATGCTGTCAGCAGTTATTTTGTTTGCTGGATTGATCTTTGTGCTAACATGTTTTTATGTATGATGGTGCATTTGTGGAATGTTTTGTTTATAAATGGTCTCTATGCAATTTTGGTGTGTTATTGAAGGAGCCTTGGGACAAATAAATGTAAATATCTGCAAAGCAGTGTTATCTGGACTTCAACTGTCAGTACAATTTTTTTAGCATTGTGTATGCTTTCATTTTATTCCATAAAGTACCATAAAAACATCTCTTTGTTCAAGTTATTAATATAATTATTAACATAGGGCAGATGTTCGTAGTATTTATAGCTAATTTATATTTTCTCTAGTATAGAGTACCCTTTTTGTCTGAGAAGCCATTCATAACCCGTGTGGGGGCTGGACATTTAGAATGCTATTCCACAATGTATCCTGGTGGACAATGCCTGAAACATTTTTAAAAATATGATATTTATACATACATGCCTATTTTATTATTATGTAAGTATAAATATCTCGAAAATTGGTAGAAGACAGACATCAGGTATCAGTGACAACTTTTTATGCAAGCTTTCATTTTGCACCGTGAAGTAGCATACATACTCTGTCTTGGTCAGGTTAACAAATATTAACATGGTACATACTCATAATCTGTCATAAAAAGAAATTGTACTTTCTTGGTTACTAAACACTATCTGGGCCAGCAGGTATTCCTGACTTTTTTGCTAAGCTGTTCTGTGAAATGATGTTTAACCATGCTAATATGTGGACCCTGCCTAATACATTTTTATAATATATGCACATATTATAACTGCTATATAAGTATAAATGTGTATAAATATGTTAAAAATGGTGGTAATTTTTACAAACACCATATTATCTATACACAAACACACACACACACACACACACACACACACACACACACACACACACACACACACACACACACACACACACACACACACACACACATGCAAACACAGTATTAAGTATAGAAAATTACACACAAACATGGAAAGAGACACATGCACCTAGGATGGCATGGTTGTGTTTTCTTTTAGCAAGGTGAACCTGTTCTGTTTACCAAAAGACCAGAAAATCAAATCAGGACAGGAAAAAAAAACTATTTCTCAATGCTAGGTATCACAGTAAGAAACTGCCCTCTCTAGGTGCCTTCTTGACACTAAAAATATTAATATTAAGTATATAAACACACACACACACACACACACCATTTTCACTATATGTGTGTGTGTGTGTGTGTGTGTGTGTGTGTGTGTGTGTGTGTGTGTGTGTGTGTGTGTGTGTGTGTGTGTGTGTGCCTGTGTGTATATTATATATATATATATATATATATATATATATATATATATATATAATTGAGATTTCCATGAACATGTATTTTCTGAACAATCAGAAATATAAAACTCTACTGACTGATATTACTGGCTTACTAGATAAACAACTTTGTATCTATAAAGGAAAGACCTTAACCATTATGGCATCCTAGTTGCTAAGACTGATGCAGCTGGAAATGAAAGAAGTAGAATTGATTTTGCAAGTTTACTTTACATGTTGCACAATCATTGGTCTGTTATAAGAATCAGGGTTCTAGGAAGACACCTGAGAGTGCCATTGGTTCTAGTAACATAGCATCAGATATCTGTACATGGTGAACTGAAAACATTATTTTCTTCTTGTTTTACAACCCTAAGACTATCCAGACTGTAATTAAACATTTTTAAGATTAAATTGCAAATACTGACTCACAGTGAAAGAACAATGTCAGCGGATGATATTATAAATCCAGGCATATTAACAATAGGGAATAAAGCCCAACCAGGTAACTGCACTATATGCAATTTTTTTCTTCAGTCTGTGCTAAATAAAATATGAGGTGTTGTCCTGATTTTTTTAAATGTATCGGGTATACTTTTTTAACTTGCCTTTACAGCTGCACATTCATATAAGTCCTTTACTGTGTTTGTGAATCTTTATTTCAATAGCAAACCTGGAAAAAGGGGGATTAAAGGTAAGAATGCTCAGTGGAGTTATAGGCAGTATTGGAAAATTATGTTTGTGACAGGTAGGTGCCGAACAAGGAAATGCACAACCCACACTTTGGGGGTGAGTGAATTAAATGCTTTATCATCCAGCGGCAGCTGTATTTTTAGTTTTGCTGGGAAATTAGTTGAAATTTTTAAATTATCTCTTATCAGTGTTTTCACAAATGGATAAACAACTTTCCTTATTTGTATTGTTTTCACTGATTAGTCATTCAGTTCCATTCATGTCTCAGTACCTACTCTTTGTCTACGTATGACAGAAATTTAATAATTATGGATCTTGGTCTTTCATTTCTGTTATTTGTAAAAATTGGTCTTATAGCTTGCTGAACCCTATCAATGACACAAGAAATGCTTTCAGTTAATTTTAGTCTTTTGGGAATCCATGCCATCAGAAAGCTTACCATACCATTTCATTCGAAATTCTCTGGTATACCAAATGTTTTGATATTATTTTGTCTATGTTGTGTAAGATCTCTGACTTCTCCATTAGTTGCACATGTTGTTTTAACAGAAATTTTGCTGGCTGGTCCTCCTCCTTAACTCATCCATCCAGTTCATTTAAAACAGTTTCTATATATTTTATGAGTGTGCCATATTGAATATGAAGTAGCTTTACAATTAATTTTGTTTTATAAAGATTTTCTATAAAATGTATATTTTGTTGTCAAATAATTCTGTTTTCTTTACAAACTCACAGGAACTCACAGGAATGTTGCTTCTTGTATATTGTGTTTCTTCACTAAAACACATTGTTTCAGATAGCATACAATATTTTATTACTTTATAGACTTATTTATTTCAACTTTATGTAGTTTTACTTAAACGTTCCTGTCGGTATAAACATTTTCTTGCAAAGCCTCTTTACTGTAATGTTACTCCAGCATAATCTTAGCCCCACCCTTGTCCTGGAGTTTGTGACTTACATTCTGAATCTTTAAACCAGCTTTTAGTAGTAATTTTCATATCAGCATCTCTTAAGCAGAGAAAACTGTGATTTCTATGATTTAGCAAAGCAGCACATATATTTGATTATTTTTGTGTGTATTTATTTGTTGTTTGTTTCTTTCTTTTGGAATTTAAAAATGCCTAATAGGCACGTAATATGGATGCAACATTTTATGTTCAGTTCTTGTACTTGTCCCTCCCACAATAGACAGGTGAAGCCTACTGGTTGGTAGTATATTTCAATTCAAGTCTGACACACACTCAATACCCTGTTTGGAACACCATGCCCTTATCCACTGACAGAGTGCAACATTTTTACTTTAATCTAATGGTTCCATGAGGAATAATAGAAGATTATCTTTAAAGTGCATAGTCACACTTTCCATAGCAAATGGAAACAACCAATCCTAAGTGATGAGAATAATCTTGTTATCATATACCATATCAACATTGTCAGTGTTTAATGCAAAAGGGTGCTATTTCTCTAAATAATTTTGTTGATAAGCACCACCCCTTGAAACTTTTTTTAATTGAAACCTCCTGATGTGACATCATCAGATTGTACCAATAATGCCTCACTACCCAAACTACTGTCTAGTGCACAGATTTTTCCATGTTAAGTATATCAACGAGTGTCTTATATTGTAGTAAAACAGTTTGTTAGTGATCTCCTATGTGGAACAACTTACATTGAAAATAAACACATGTGATGATCTATTAGTGAAACCATAATTTAAATTAAGTAGCTGTTCCTTTAGAGATGTATGGTGTGTTTGATTAACTAGAATGTTTTGCTTTAGTATGTAATTATTGCAAATAACTACTTTGATATTATTTTGTGGGCATGGTGATAAGGAAAAACTGAGTCAATAATGAAACTAAAACATAAAAAAGTTGTAATATTTTATAAACCACTCATGGCTTTAACATCATCATCATTATAACCAGAAATTAAATTAATTGTAAACCATAAAGGTGTATAACAATAAACTTTAAGTAGATGTTTTCCCATTCTTGCTAAGAAGTTTCATAATCTCATATACTGAAAGTTCAAGAAGGAGGACATTCTTAGATTGTTTACTCCCAACTTATGTTAGAAGTACTTTCAGTTCTCTTTACAATATGATTACCTGTAATTCTTGCCCTAGGCAGACATGATAGTCACAAACTCCTTCAAAGTTCAGTTAGTCATGCACTGTATATACACAGTAGAATCACTAATTTATACCATGTTTATGCTGTTAAGTTTGACGGTATAACTTACAGCATTTTGAGCCTGGCCACTGCATTGGTATTTCATGCAATAAAGTTGCTATTTAAACAAAATGTGTGCTAATTTTTCCTGCTTACGGCTACTTCAAAGGGCACACTAGATATTGGCTCAAAGTGAAGATTTAAAAATAAAACAAAAATAGATAAGATGTGGATATTGAGGAATGCCCCTAATAAACACAAAAACATAAAAAGGTAATTGAACTGCATTTTAAGGAAAGGATATTCAAAATATGATCTTGTGGTGATTGTTAGAAGGATTAAATGAGATACTAGTGGGCAGTGCTGTTGAATTTAAGTAAACATACAAGGTAAATAACTGATGGCCCATTTAGCTTTAAAATACAATCAGAACAACATGGGTGACATCGAGGAAAAACTTTAGAACTGGCTTGCATTAAATACAATCATTCACATTCTCCTCCACAGTGTACAGCAATAACAATTTATTGGACTTGCTTCTTTTTCTGCCCTAACCTAGAACTTTTAGATTTCTAGGAAAAATCTCTTTCAATTTGTCCATAAATCCCTGCAAGACATAAAATACACTGATAATTGACACTGCAACCAGTTTTATTAGTTTTGCAACAATTAATACAACAAACAGTAAATAATAATACATGTGAACATTCAGCAGAATTATGAATATTAAATAAAGCAAATATCAGTTCCTGTGGCAGCAAAGAGAATGCTCAACTTAACCCCCCCAAATACAGGCAGTGTTAAACCTCCATTCACTATAAATCAATTGAATCAAACCTTTAAACAGAGTGGCACTACTTATTTCAGAATTACAATATTCCAACCACTAAAAAAGAGGAGGACAGTAGAGGAGTTCACACCCAAACCCTCTTATTCAGCTCGCCACTCCATTTATGATATATAAAAAAAAAAAACAATAACAGTCTAAAAATAAGGAAGGGCGGGAGGGGTTTTCATAAAACCCATGCCACAGAGGCCAGTCTAATCCCTCTCTCAACTATATATATATATATATATATATATATATATATATATATATGTGTGTGTGTGTATGTATATATGTATGTATATAAAATATCTCTTATAACTAATTTCCTCAACCCTGCCTCACTTCCTTTTCATCACATCTATCCACTTCCTTTATACTTTACTTAACCATCTTCTCATGTAGTATCTTACTAATGACCCACTCAGATCAAAACTCTGCATTCCTCTCCCTCACAACAACCTCTTCACCTCTTACCCACACAAGCTTATATGAATGAATACATCTGCAAGTAAACTATATTTAAGCATCACAGCATTTAAACAAGCAAAACATGAAGAGAGTGGTATAAATGTACAAGACCAAAAAAGTAAAAAAACCAGATATTTTCATTCTGCAGCCAGGTCTGGCAGTCTAGCCTCTCCCTCTTTACCACTATACCACAATCTAGCCTCTGGATCAGTTGAAGGTTCTCCTGAAAATTTTAGATTGTTTAGGAAACTATATATACTTGCGTGTGACACACATTTACAGAATACACAAAGACAAGTTCTCTTAGATTATTTCTTCTGCTTTCCACACAGGCGTAGCTTGTTTCCCTCATCTCTATTCTTTTTAATCTCCACCTCATCATGTATTACAGCAATAACTCCTGGCTGGGTATGGGTAATGCTGGATTTACCCATGGGTGGTGTGGTTTGGTCACAAGGGAGAAGCCTGAGTGACCAAACAAAGCCAACCGTGGGTAAATCAGCATCACCCACACCCAGCCATGGGTTACTGCTATTATACAATGACATTATTTATGAAACAAGTTACTTACTTTTCTTAAATAATACCCTTGTATAATGGCACAGTGTTGCTCTTCCTTGTTTTTTCCCAGTATTCTGCGGCTTTCTTGATGTACTATGCATGTGTATAGAACTTACATTCCAATACTTTTAGAGTACATCAGTACTGTGAAAAGGAAGCAATGGAGAAAGGAATAGCTCTGTTGCTTTTTTGTTTGCTTTTAATGAAAAATAAAAAAAATGATATAGGGAGTCTTTCAACATACAGGAGAAATGAGACAGAGAAAATATAAGGATAATCAAGTACGCTTCTCTAGTTTTGCATAACATACCTGATTATCGTTGGATTTTTCTTTCTCATCTGTCTCATTCTTTTGAAGTCTCCAGTTTTTGAAAGTTTACGTTTTTTTTTTTTTTAATTAAAGAAAAGTAGAATTATTGTAGCATATATTAATAGAAGAAAGCCCGGGTGACCAGACTTTTGTTTCCATTATTATATGCCTGATTTCCACCAGGAGCGCTGGTTGGGCTGACCAATCTGCATGTTTGTTTTTGAATATTAATGGACAATCATTGTATAAATTTGTTTATGCCACTTTCTGTTTCTTAATAACTTATTCTATTATTGTACACATTCTGCTAGCAGAAGCTGGAATGAGTCCTCAAGATCAGCAGTGAAAATGACAACATTTCTACGTTTAGGTCTATAAGAGTGTAATCTTTAATGTATGTATGCTTATTTGTGGAGCAACAGTAGGGAAGTGATAAAATGTCAACTTTCAGTATGTTTAATATGGAGAGGATACTCTGAAAACAAAGTCTTAAGATTCATTCAGAAGAAATAATGAATGAGTCTTGTACGTAAGGTACATTGCTATATATAGCATGTATAAAATAAGTAATCTGAAACAGCATTTTATTTTTTTATAAATTAGGAAAAACGTATCTGTTTACTGTAAATTGTACTTGCATGACACATAATTTGCAATATTTCCTACTCACTGTATAAGTAAGGCATCTATTTTAAACACATCTGCCATCCTGTAATACACAACTCTTGGTTTCATAAAGTGTTACTATGAGGTTGTTTCATGTGACATATTTTAGGGAGGAATGAACTTTGACAAGAGTCCATATGGACTTTCATGTGTACTGTAACATCTAATTTTGAATTAAAATGTATACATGCTTTACCTCAGGACCTCAAAGCTTTCTAAATAACTGCTTTGTTTTGCCGGGATTTCCCACAGCTTCCATAAGATTTTTTGGCACAGTTAATATATCATTTTACAATTTGTCTTAGAAACCAGTGGCAAGCAATTTGGAGTACACAAAGAAATGCTCTGGGTTTTCCTGACAAGTTAAACTAACTATACAGTTCAGTGAGAATAAAAGTTTCTTAACAAGCATTCATTTTTGGAAATAATAAGAAACTTCTGCATTATGATTTATTGATAATGGAATTTATTCAGACTTTTCAAGTATACAAAAATATCCTGCCTAACAGGATAAACATAAGCAGAAGTGAATAAAAAGTAAGGAGAGTTATATTTATGATACAAAGCAGCAAAACAGAGATTTTTTTTTATTTAGCATGTAAGCCTGTAACTATTGACAAACATCAAGGAAAAATACACCCACTGCTTCCAGACCCCATACTTTGCATGTGAGGATGATTAAACACTGAGAACACATGGGGGCAGACAGAGGAATATTGGAACCATGTCTGATGACAGATGATTCCATGCAGTGCAAGAAAGAATCATCATTACGTGACATGTACTTTGCACATTTCTCATCTAATAACAGTGATGCCAAAAGAATGACTCTACTTTTTAGATTCATAGATTCAGAAATAAGTACTAAGCAATCACACAACAAATCATTACAAGCCTAGCCAATAAGCAATTTTCATAAGTTCCCACCGGCCTTGGGGAGAGCTGCATAAGACAGAGTGGGTAAAAAGTTAAAGCTGCCTGTCCAATTGAATAGATTTACCTTGAAGGTGTGAAGGGTGCAACTTTGCTTCACATTTACTAGACTTTTATTTCCTAGGCGGGGTGGTATATTAAGAAATAAATCTGTCACAGAAATGTGCTGTCTGATGATGAAAGTTTAATTAATGTAACTTGACATTTGAGGTACCATTTGTTCTACGAAGTAGAAGGAAGTCAAAGAAGACTGGGTTTTTCGGGGTTTGAAAGGCTAGATACAGATCACCATGAAGGAGTCTACAAGACACTGATTACAGGGACAGGCATGCCCATTTGTCCACTTAACTGAGAGTCACAAAACCGTTGATCTTTTTCTTTCAGAATATCTGACAACTCTGAAGCTGACTAACGTAATTTGATAAACATGCCAAAATAGATTCATACTAAGCTAACTGCCCTTGCGAGCCATTTTAAGCCTAGCCAATTATCCCTTATGAGGTTCAAACCCTGCACCTTGTGTTTTTAAGGCAAACACCTTAACCATTAGGCCACCCTCCTAACCATCCCAATGTGGATTATATTAAACATGGGTCTGATAAAAGAAGAGTAAAGAGGAATTAAGACTTTTTAAGATATAGACAAGATATCTATGAAGATTAGTTAAGCTAACTAGAAAGATTTTCAAACTGTCACAAGGTTATAATGATCAAAAGATAAGGAACTATTAACAACAGTGGCTAGATCCCTTACAAGAGGAGTACGTCACGGTTTACCTTCATGTGTGCGTATTGCACAAGGGTGAACAGCAATTGTCTGAAAGGCCGTTTGCAAAGTTTGCAAATGCTGAAGAGAAAAAGGTTTGAATGTGCAATGAGCGAATGCACATTGACATTCGCTCATTGCAGATTCGTCATTTTGGGGCAGATTGAACTATAGTGGGGATCAGAAAATGGTCCTTTTCCTCACTGTAGTGTGATCTCAGAGTTAGAATATTAAAGTGGTGGGGTGTGGGGGCACAGCTCCCCGCAAGGGGAGTGCAGGGGGGCTTGCCCTCATGCTTTACACTTTATTACATTTGTTTTTCGACATTTATGTTTGAAAGTCAGTGAATCTGCTTTTTGATTTGCTGATTTTTGAACATGTAAAACAGTCGCTGTTTCGATTTTTGTGATTACAATTCGCTCATATGAGCAATCGCACCACTGTGATTCGGCATTGTAAAGGTAAACCGTATGTCACCAATATAGTACGACTTGGAAATCTTTTTTTCCCCCTAAAATGAACTACATTGCATATGTTTCTCAGTTAGGTTAAAGACTGTTTTCCTTGTGTGATTTGTTAACAAAGTCTAACCCATTTCAGAGCAACTATGAGTCAGGGGAGATATAAAAGCAAATGCAATTTACAGTTGTCCCAAACTTAGATAATCATTGACAGCATTTGTTGGTTTGAAGTTCTGATAAATAGATGCCAAATAGCAGAGGTCCCAACACTGAACCATGTTCAGTGCTAGGCTAGCTGCCCTTGCGGGCCACTTTAAGCCTAGTCAATTTCCCTTTTTGTGCTCAAAGTAACCTATCTTGTTTGGTTATAGCTTGGCCTTACCCAGCCCATGGTCAACTACTATATATTACCCATAATGAGAATAACTGGGATCATACAATATATAATTTGAGAGGGACCATGCATGGGATAAAGTATTTAGGAGCTTCTTCTGTCCATTAGTAGTACAGGGAGCAGTCCTGGGGTAAATTATCTGTTTCCCAACCCGAGATCTAAGTTGCACTTGAACATGGACAAGGATGAACTTTGTTTTATGTGGATGGGGAGTCTGTTCCACAGAAGCTGTGTCCTCTTTAAGATATATCTGTGGAATACCACTAGTAATTTTTTTTTCAGAACTGACACGTGACTCTAACCACATGAGATCTTGCAGACAAACACTATACCTCTAAACAACTCATGGATTTGTGTTCATATTTGTGAGTTTGTATATAATATGTAATAATAGTGTCAAAGGTCTTGCTCAGGTCTAGATATGTTGCATGCTCTGCATAAACACTATCCACTGCTTTGGTGAATTTTTCAAAGAAATTAAGGATGTTGGGGGTACAAAGCTTCTTTTTGCCAAAGTCAAATTGATGAGGATCCCGGATTAAGAGATTTTTCAATATTCAATAGTCAGTATTTACGAGGTCTGCAATAATATATTCCACATCTATTTGTAAGACACAAGTGAGACTAATAGGTGTACAGATACCAAGGTCCTTGAATTGGTCACCTTTGTGTAACAGCATTACAGTGGTGGAATTCCAGGCTATGAGAATGTAGCCAGCAGAGAAGCTTAGATTAAAGAGGTTAAGTGGGACTTCAGATAGCATTTATTTGTCAATGATAATTAGGCAACATGCTATGCTATGGGTTCCCTTGGATGACGTAATTTTTTATTTTAATTTTTGAGTAGGCTGAGAAGACTTGTGTCATTGCAATCATATGGGGTGGCTGGGGATTGTGAAACCTGTGGAATAGTTGAATAGTTTAATTGTGGTATAGTCAAATTTGCACTAAGTTTGTCAGCTAGGGTATTAGCTATTTACTTTGTGTCAGAATAAGCAGTATGTTTGTGCTTTCACTTCTGACATTGCTTGTTGTTAGTTTTTAACATCCTGACATAGTCAAAGAATGCTTTATATTCACTTTTGGTACAGTGGATATTTTAAGTTCATATTCAGCACTGAGCTACCTACTGGTACCCTTAAGTGTTGTTCTAGTTTGCTGAACTGTGCCTTATAATAGGTGCAATGGAACCTCTTATCAGCATTAAGCAATTATTTCCCATATTATATAGGTTATGTATAATGGTATTTAACAATGGAGTTTGCTTTACAATTTTCTATTATATTCAGTGCAGATAGGAATTGTCTTATCAATACAGATATTTAACTGGGAGTGGTAGTCAGACACATAAGCAATGGAGTCTAAGAGAGAAGGATTACAGTAGACTTTATTTTGACCATCAAGCAATTAAAGGTTTGATTTTGAGACGTCCCTAGATATTTGCAGAGAAAGGCACACCAGTTTTAAATGAAAAGAACACTGAGTTATGGTCTGATTTTATGCTGGAAGATAACATATTTGCAGATATACAGGATGAGAGCATTTTTGTGCATAAAAGATCATCAAACATATGTTTCCCATTTAGGTCACTAGCAAAATGGTTAACTATTTGTAAAAGGGGATTTGTCTTAAAAAAAAAAAAAACTTTATACATTCCACCTATTACTAGTGTTAAGTCTGCCACTTCATTGATTGACAGTTGAAGTTTCCTAATATAATATGTTGGGATTAAATGGGATTTCAGCTAAGGCATAAGATATCTATTGGGGCCATAAGAAGAAATGCAGGGTGTCCTATAGCTGGAACTGTAATGGTAATTAATCATGCTTAGAGTGATTTGTATTTCTAAGTATTCAAATCTGGGGTGTCCAGAAAACATCCATAAAGTGATTATGACCCACATATACTTAATATTTCTCACAAATGGCATTTTGTAGAACTAGAATGTATTCAGATATTTATGAATTTCATTTATCTCTAATGGCTCACCAAACAGCTCTCAACAATGCTTGACCTTTAATAAAACATTAAGGGATTGTTTTAAAGCAACAGTGTGTGAATATATGCATAAAATCATTTTGCCCTATTGAACTGTAAATCTCTATCCCAACCACTTTCTCCACCCACACACAAACATAAACTTGTTGCTCAACTTTGCTTTTACAACATATTAATAAGATGCCATACCATACTGCTTTAATGCCTGTTCCCAATTTTTGCAAAATATATATTAATATTACATGATACAACACTTAGTTTAAATACATTGGTGTTGCCTTAAGCTGTGCTTGGAATATGGCAAGCGAATGTATGGCGACATGTCCAGAGAAACTGTAGTTATACATAATATCGCCATTCAACTGTAACTATTATTAGATTAATTCTGAGGTTTGTTTAACATGATGTAAATGTTAAGAAAGGTTGTTTCAGTTAAACAACTCTTGTAATTCAATCTAAGTTGAACAACTATGAAATATAACTTTACCACAGATAGCACCCTGACATTTATTAGTATTTGGTGGTAAACTGGGTTATACCTCAGCTGTATGCTATATTGCAAAATTATTGATTTCATAAAGAAAACCTCACTGAATCAAGTTGTTAAGGAAGAGTATTCTTGAATAAGTCTTTATCATCATAGCATCAGTATTAACTATCTCTCTGGTGCTCCTTTTTTGGGGTAAATCCAATCACAAATTGGTAAGATTTTCCTTCAAAATCTCCAAACAGATGCAAATATTGCAAAGGTCAAAGACTTCAAATATACAAACTTTCTACAATTGTGTGATGACATCTCTAAATTAAAGTTTAATGGCATTATCCAAACTTTAACGGGGGGAAATTTTTTTTCCTTCAGCTTTTAAAAAATTTTTTTTCATTTTCCCCAAGGTTTTTTACCACAATTCCAAACAAATTTAAATCAGTGTTTGGGGGTTTTTTAAAATGATAAAAAGTAAATAAAATTAAAAAAAAGTTTCAAAAGATAAAAAAAATATCACAGGAAAAAAAACCCCAACCCTTTTGAAATGGCTGGAAGCCCTTTTTATTCACCCTTTGTCCTTTAACTCTTTTTGTGGTTTTGTTTTTGTTTGGTTTTTTGTTTGGTTTTTGTTTTCCATCCTTGTTTTGGTTCTTTTTTGTACATTTCCAATGGGTTTTTTGGTTGTTGGTGTTGTGTGTTTTGGTTGTGTTTTTGTTGTTTGGGGACACAGTTTTTTTTGGTGTTACCTTTAAAGGGGAAAACCCATTTTGAGGGGAATCAGATAAAACTGTGTAACTAAAAAGGCCATGAAAGAAACTTAAAACCAATTTTTGATATAAAAAATAAAAGGGTTTGGGGCCCCAGCTTTTTTTTAAAGGTTATTTATTTAAATTTGTTTTTAAGGAAAGCCAACGGGAAGCTCTTTTTCCCCAACAGAACCCCGGAAACACCCAACCCACATAGAAATAGAAAGGAAACTCAAAGACCCAAAAAACAAACCCGGGAATAATGATTAAAACAAAGGAAAATTTGGCTGGGGGATAAAAGAGAACCTTTTGTATAAGGAAAAGGCAAAACCCAAACGGGCAAAAAAAATTTAAGCTGAAAGGGCTGAAGGGAAAAATGAAAAATAAAAAAACCTGGGGGGGAAAAAAAATTTAGTAAAAATTTGCCATTTTGGTTTTAAACTTTAAAAGGTAAAGACGCTTTTTAAGGGTTTGGGTGGGGAAAATTTGTTTTTTTCAACTTTGCAAAGGGAAATTTTCTGGCTCCAAAAATTTATTTAACGAAATTATTGATTTAAAACCCCTTGATATAAAAAACCCCTGGAATCCCATAACAATAGTGTAAAATGGGTTAAAAAAATGGAAAAATTGTACTCATCATAAAGGTTTTCTTTCTTAAAAGGATCCCCAAGTTTTAAAAAGGGGTTTTAAAGGATGATTTTCATTTAAAGCCACCTTTATAACACAAACCCCGGGGGGAAATTTTTTTCCGGGTACTGTTAAAAAGGGTATTTAACTAAAAACCCAAAATTTCATCTTTAATTCCCATACAGTTATTTAAATAAATATTTTAATTTTTCTGATTCAAAAACTGCAACACCGGTTTTAAATTTAAAAGGTTTAAAAGGGAAATGTGGTAAGTGCCTTTTAAAATTCGGGCCCTTTTCCAACTTTGTTTGGGGTTTTTTGTTTGTGTGTTTTGGGGTTGGGTTTGGGTTTTATATAAGTTTTTTGGTTTTTTGTAAAATCCAAGGAGTGTTGGGTGTTGTTTTTGGGGGTTTGTGTGGAACGGGTTTTTTTAAAAGGGGGGCTTTTTGGGGATAAATTTTTGAAAAAATAAGGAAAAATTAAAAATAATACAGGGTTTCCAAGAACTTTGGCAAGGAGGTTTTAAAGTGCGATTCCCTTCTTTTAATTTTTTTAAATTTTTTTTAAGGAAAGTAATTTTGGGGGGAGTATTTTAAACGAGTGGAACATAAATTTTAAAAGGGGAAAACTGGGGAGAGCCCAAACAAACAGGGGGAAAGCTCTCAAAAGACCCCACTGAAAAACCAAAACCTTTGTTAAAAGGAAAATTAACCCAAAACACTCCCCCACTAAACAAAGGGGGAAAAAAAAAAACCCAAAAAATGGGGGGTTAAATTTGTCCCTTTAAATTAAAATTTTCCTAAAGGCTTTTTTTTTCAGGGGGGCCCGGGAAAAACTCAAAAGGCCAAGACCCCCAAAAATTTTTTAACAAAATTGATTGAAAATAAAAGAGCCCCAACCCCAAAACCTATAAGGCAGAAATGGCAAAAAAGCCAAAAAATTCATTTTTTTGTGGGATTCCCAATTTTAAGACAGCTGATTTTCCATTTAAACCAAAGAAGAACCCCAGGGGAGCTTTCTGTATGGGGATATAACCAAAAACTTTGCATTAAAAGGTTTTTAAATAAAATTTTACCTTATTCATAGCCATCCCGTAAATTCAAGGACTTACCCACTGGCTCTTTAAATAGGCTTTTTTTAAACTTTGAATATGTGAAAAGGTAAAAAACCTGATTGAAAAGCCCCTCATCTGAAATGCCATTTAAGAAAAATATTTATTAAACAATTTTGGTTATTTTGTCAAAAACCAAAGGAAAAAACCAAAAAAAATTTTTAACCCTTTGGGGGCCATTGTAAAAAATAAATGTTTTTTTGCCAGAAAAAATTTGGTTTTAAAATTCCCCATTTGGTTCCAGAACTGGCAAAAATTTAAGGCGTTTCCCAATAAATATTTGGTTTTTGGGGCGGATGTGCCTCATTTTAGGGGAAACATTTTTTTCAACGAAAAAACATGGTGTGAAGAGCTGAAACCCAAACATTAAATCCTGACAACAAAATCAAACCAGTTGTTTAGCAATTAACCCAAAAACTAACCCAAAAACTAAAAAAAACCTTTAGACCCACTTGCGGGGTTTTACCTTAAAATTCCAAAGGCATTTGGGTAACACCAAAAAGGAGCCCTCACAAAAAAAAATTTGGGGGTCTTTTCCCCAATTAAAATTGATGGGAAAAAAGGTTGGGTTCCTTTTCTGCTGCTGTTTTCCCAAAGGCCCAAAAAGGAGAAAAAGTTTTTCCAGACCCCAAATTTAATGAAATCAAACAAATCCATATAAAGTAAAAATTGTCCACCCGGGTAAATACAAGACATCCCTACGGAAACTCTGAATTTTTGGGGACCTCAAATTGACCCAAGGAAACTGGGGTTAAAAAATCCGGGGAGCAAGGTATCCTAGACTAGAAAAAAAAGTCAAAACCTTTCAACCAATTTTGGGGTTGTTTCTGGTGTCACAAAAAAGGGGATCCAATTCTTAAACCGGGGAAGCTTTTGCCCCAAAAATTGATTTTTGCCAGAATTTTTCCCTGTCCCCCTTTTTGGGGAAGGGGCAAAAATTTAAAGGAGTTCAATAAACCCTAAGGTACTGTGGGGCCATAGTTGTGCACATTTAAAATTGAAGGCCCCCCTGGGGAAAGCTGAAACCACATAAATAGGAAATTTAATTCCATTAACTTGAATTTTGTTAAAAAAATCCAAGGGAACTTTAAAAAGTGGCCCGGGCCCCAACTCGGTTTTCCCCAAAAATTAAAACATATTGGCACAATAAAGGGTTCAAAAAAATTTTTAGGGGTGTTTCCCCAAATTATTTATGGAAACAGGTTAAGCTTGGGCCTGGCTGTTTTAACCCCCAACCAAGAAAGAAACAACCCCAAATTAAGAAAACCTAATGTGTAAAATTGTCAAACTAGGGAAATACAGACATTTTGGCTCTGAAATCTTTTCCCCTCCAATTAACCCCCGGGAAAACTGGGGTTAAAAACTTCCAGGGGAGAAAAGGTATTCTGTGCCATGTTCACAAACCTTTCTAGACCCAAAGGGGGTAAACGGGGAAAGGCAAACACCCCAACCCCAATCAATTCCCAACAGCCCAACACCCGGGTGACCAGTAACCGATTTCGGGGGGCGGGGCAAAAAAGAAGAGTTCTATGTTTTGGGTTTTGGGGCCCAAAGTTTGGAAACATATAGAAATTAACCCACCAACCAAGGGCTAAAAAGGGCTTCCTTTTAACCCAATTTTAATGGGGGAACATTTAAAGGGGCCGGAAAACTAAAACCTTTCCCCAACCCATAAAAGGGCCCCTTGTGTACTTTCCCTGGGTTGAAACCCAAAAGGTTAACTAAAATGGGGTTAATGCTTGGAAAATTTACAAAGAAATGAACCCGGAAAGGAAAACCCAAATTTGGGGTAATTCAAATGAAGGTATCCGGCATTTTGTTTTTGAAAAGGGTTCGTGTAAAAGGGGGGGTGATTTGGTAAAGCAATGATTTTAAACATTTGTGAAAATGAAACTTATTTGAAAAACAGTTCCCCGGTAAAAAGGGAAAGGCCCCCCACCAAAAAGGAATTCCCCACAAAACCCCCTCTCAAAAGGTACTGGGGGTCACGAAGGAAATTTTCCCTAAATACTTTTGTTGGAAAATCAAAAAGAATTTAAAAGGGGAAAATTTGAAAACATTTCATTTCCGGGAAATTTAAAATTTAACCCAAAAGGTTTCTTAAAAAACTACCCCAAAAAACTGGTTTGGGGTTTTAAAAAAGAATGTTCCCCTTTTAAAAACCAAATTGTGAAAATAAAAATTAAAAAACAAATCCCAAAAAGGTTTTTTATAAGCATTAAGTTGGGTATTGCACCCTGGAAAATAGAAACAAATCATGTGCCCTTGAAAAAAAGGGTAGAAAAAAAGGATTCACATTTCATCCCCTTCAAATGTTGGGGGGGCATAAGCCTAGTTGCCTCAACGAAAAGTAAAAATCATTGAGAGAAAGAAAAAGGAAAACATTTTTTTTAAATTTCAAACCCACAGAAGATTTTAAAAATAGGGTGAAAGGGTTTGTTTTGGGCCTGCAATTTCAAAGGGGAAATTTGGGTGTGTAATTGCAAAAAAACACCAAAAACCGTTCTAACTTAAATTGGTTATGCAGACATTGAAAAAACCCAGGGTTTTTAAAATTAAAAGTTAAAAAAGGTTGGACCGACCAAAACCAATGTTGGGGGATTTGCCTGGCTGCCAAAAGGTAAGTGAATGCTGTAAAAAGGAAAAACGGAGCTCGGGAAAAAAACTCCCTCCATGAGGATGAGGGAAACCCCTTTGGTTTAACCATGTTAGGTGTGGCCCTAAACCACGGGGGAAATTGGGGTAGTGCCAAAACCCAAATCGGGCAATCAAATTCCGGAAAATGTAGCTGTAGACACATGGAAGGGGGAATTCATTGTTGTTGTTCCAGACCCCCAAAAACCCTTTCCAAGTTCATTCTTTCCAAAACCCATTGAATTGCAAACCGGGGAAGTACATGTCCCCTGGAACTCCCCTCTTTTTGGAGGATTAGGGAAAAACCCCTTCCCTTCCATGCGGGGGCCCCAAACCCATTTGGGGGGCATGGAAGACCAAAACTATTAGAGAAATGGGAAAAAGGGCTTCGAAATTTACTAACACCACCGGGTGTTCACCTCCAAAAATTTGGGCTTCCAGAAAACCATTTTTAAGACATTAACCCAAAATCCCTTAAATTAAAAAGGGGGGCTCCCCTTCCACCTGTCCAAATCAAAACCCTAAGATTTTTTTTAGGTCTATTGGCCCTGTGCCCCCAAAGGAAAAAAGGGGGGCCCTAAAGCAAATTTTCGGGTGGGGTTTCAACCCCCCTTGCACCCAAAAACCAAACCTGTGCCTCAAATTTGGGCCCACCAATAAACCAGGCCGGGCCCGAATACCTCCCCATAAATGGTTTTCCCCTTTCCCCCTGTCAATACCTGGGGTCATAAGAACAAACACGGGTTAAATAATTACACAAAATTAATAGTCCAATTAATTGCCCCCCAACCAACGGGGTTTTTTCCCCCATTACAAAGTCGCATACCAAAACGGGTTTGGATACCCACATCACAAAATAAATATTTCTTTGAACTGCTCATCCGTACTGACATAAAAATGTTTGCCTTACCATGTTCAGATGATTGTATAGTCCCTATCATGGATGGTCCTGAAAGGAGTTAAGCAAAAGGTAAGGAAACCATCACAACAACAAACAGTAACACAGGAGGTTAAAACTTTTTGCCCTTTATATGCCCATTAACCATACTTTTAAAAAGAACTTGGATGACATGTCCACCCCAAGCCCATGTGTAATCAACCATAATGTGTTGACAACTGTATAACTCTACAACTACCACCCCTTAAACAGAATTTAAGTATTGCTGTAAATATTTTACTATACAAGAAGTATTTAACAATTGAGATAGGTAAGCCTATCTGAAAGCTCTTTCTTGGACATACTTGTTTTCCCTGAAACAGCAGCACCAACATCAATGACATGCTATTCTGCACTGACAGTGGACAGGAACTCTTCATTTGGTGTCAGTAGTGGTTCTGTAGCAGGCCCCACCCAGTAGTCAGTTCACAGGCCACTGCAGCTGCTCTCCTCCAGGTCAAAGAAATCATGTCATGGCCCTATGGTGCACCTGATCATCTGTCCTGCTCTGGCCACCTACTGTGTTCACATCAGCCACTATCTGCTGACAAATTTACATTCTGCCAGACATATCTTCATGTCCACTCTCAGGCAGAAAAGCACCATGTGGCCTAAATGCCTCCACAGTGACTTCACTCTCAGGGTCACTGAAGAGTGGTTTGCGGGGATTGGGATGCCTGGGTGCTATAGTCCTAGGTGATATAAAACACAAAAGAAGCATAATACAAATAAGTATTACATAAATAAAAGTCCTGCTTAGATACAACAAATAAAAGGTAGTATTTCACTACTACCCACTGGAGAAACATAAAACAGGTTATTAAAATATAAAAAGGAATTATGTGGTTGTAGCATATTAAAATCACACAAAAGGCAAGGTTGGATACAAAAAAGAAGAGTAACAATAGCAAATTTTGTTTGTGCCAATACAGAAATGCAACGTGGCTCCCCCACTTCCAAAAAAACAGTCAAATGACACATTTTCTTAACATACCATCAATAATTGCTAAAAGTACTATCAAATAAACTGTCCCTGAAACATGTATATACATTTACTACAGAACATTCAATTTTATGCAATTGCCAGTCAATTCTACCTGTGGCCAGCAATCCCATAGAGGTGTGTATGGGCCATCCTAGAAGGCTAACATGACTGTCATTGACAATATCGGACATTTACATTTCATGGAAATAACAACAGAAGAGTGTAAAGAGAAAGATAGTTGTAATATTAGCACTTATGATGACAGTTAATAAGGCTGTGCATCTGAAGGAGTAAAATGCTCTGAAAAACATGCCTATGCCATCAGTACACTTTTAAGAAATGCATACAGATAAAAGTAGCATTTGCTAATGCATATCTGTCTATATATATTTATATATATATATATGTGTGTGTGTGTGTGTGTGTGTGTGTGTGTGTATATGTATATGTATATATATATATATATATATATATATATATATATATATATATAGATATATATATATATATATATATATATATATATATATATATATATATATATATATATATATATATATATATATCTATCTATATATATATATTTTTTTTTATTTTCCTTAGTGGCATTTCAGCATATCCAGTAGATAGCTGAAAAATGGAAGTATACCTTATCAAAATCAGTAGTCTTCTGTACAGATAAATCCCAAAGTAATATCTTCTAATGTGTTATTCACATAAATGAGACTCCTCACCTTCAGGTTCCCTAACTACAGGGTTCTTTTTTTATAGTGTAGATTCAGGACTGTGAGCACAGTGAAGATGCAATTGAGGTGTGAACTCATTAGTATTGCTGAATCCCAAATACTTGCCCTGTGTATCAGATGTAAACATAGTGCAGGCACTGCCTCAGTGTTTGTTGCTAATGGATTGCAATTGTGAATGATTACTGGTAGGAAGAAGGAAAACACAAGAGCAATTCAGATTCCCTTACCTACAATGGGTATGTCAGTCAGTTTAGACTTACATTGTGTAGAAGTATTTGTACCAAGGTTTTAAATATAAGTAAACAGCCCATATTTCATAGTTTCTATTCAGTAACATCCAACATCCCCTTCACTTCTTAACAACTGTATATTATTGCCATTTAATATCCTCATACATTTGAAGGACAATGATACAGAAATGTCTTATAGACTGTATGTCTCAGGTTACTGGTCATATGAGACAAGAATGAGCAACAAATGCATAGAGATACGACAGAGTTGCATTTATGGAAGGAATAGTCATAAATAGCTGTGTGATCACTCAGTGTACTACATCTGAAATTAATACATGTACAAACAGCTGTCATATGTTTTGTTAGTACTGTGGATGATATTGCAGTTGGTTGCATGCACAATTATTTTCATTCTCTGCTGCAAAGCTGTTTCTTTGGCAAAGAGGGATAAGATAATCTTACTGTGTTTTATGGTTCACCTGTGTGAAAATCTTTCATGCATTCTACCACCATATTTTTATGCAGGGCTATTGATTTAATAAATTTCTTTTTTTCCTTTCTCATAATTTTGCCTTTTTTAAATGTCAGTGTTTGAGCAGTGCACATTTTAGTGCAAGCAGGGGAAATGGAGAAGCACAATGAATGTCATGTTTAGCTTTGCTTATGTCATTTGTGCAATGCTTAGCAGTGCACAAACCTGGACTAGTGGCCCACACAAGAAACAGACAGAACACCTGCAGACAGGGCATTGACAGTATAAAGGTCAAAAAGGATAAATTGTAGCAGCTTTTGCTTTCCAACATGCATCACCGCTGAGCAACGTTGGGCAGCGGTTAGCAAGCATCTCCAACACCTGCAGCCAGAAAGCAGATAGTCAGCAATTTCAAAACAGATGCATTAGATGAATTCAGTTGGGCACTGCACAAACACGCTAAGTAGCAGTGTGCTGTGGTTAACACACAGAAGTTAAGAATGAATAGGGAATTATGCAACTGTTATTTAACTATTGCTGTGGCAGCAGCAGTAAGTGTAGGGCTGTAATACAGATGTTCCTGGGTTCTAATACAGGATGTGCAACATATTTTTACTGTTGTGACAGTTCAGTTTATAGTAATGAACAGGAAAATATCCAAGTGTTACTTCTATATTCCTGTGATAACAGGAGTAATTGTAGGGCTGCCATATACATGGTCTTGGGTTCTGATACGGGAAATTCCAGACATTTTTACTGTTGTTCCATTTCAAATTATATGAAATAGCACTGGTAACATTTTATGCATAATTATAAATAGTGGAGATGATTTGAATTATATGTATGAGGGATAAAACATCCGTATTGTGTTTTGCAGGTTCAGATATATGACTGGGGGTATACTGTCTACTATATTTCTGAAAGTATAATTTTGCTAGCTGGGCTTGCATGCCTTCACACTTAAATAAGACACATATGCAAATGAATGTAAATACAAGGACCTTGTCAGGTCACACACACATACATGGTCAACACCTCAGTCTGTCATCTGTATTTATAAATGATTCATGACTATGTCTGAGAAGCACTTCTTTTATAGCAAAGTTGGAAAATCACCACTGTGGAAGAAAATGTTTGGTCTCTTATGCATAGGTTTGAATCCCACACTGTAGAAATCAATTTTTAGCAGTTTATAAAGCCACAAAACATGTGTCGGGTCATGAAATTTATGCCCCCAGAGATTGTCAGCAAAGGTAAATCACCTAATACTTACAGAAGCAGACACCCCTCAAACTAATGTCAAGTGTCAGATTAACCTTCCACTTTCAAAAATTGCTTTCCTCTCTGTTTGGTACTGTTGCTCTCCTGGGAAATCACAGAAATGTTGTTGGTATTGCTGCTCAGGTTTGCGCACTGTCAGTAAATGTGATAACAGGAATTGGTGGGAAATCATTATTTGCCATTGCAATGCTATGGCATCAGACATGTCTGATGTTAGAGGGGAAGGTGCCCTATTTAGGATGCAGAGGTGGGGTGTTGAGGAGTCCAGAATATTTATTTGACTCCTGCTAAAGCATCACAGCCAAAGGCTTCTGCAGGGGAACTAGTCTGGCTCCTAGTACAAGTCTGAGGCTTGGAATAGTCTGGCCAAGGCTGAATCCAGTGCAACAGCGAAAGCAAGCAAACTTTTTGGCTAGGCTTATATAGGCCCTACGGCCAATATATTAGTACCTATCTATGAACCTATGAACTGGCAGCCCACACACTGGGGAACAGTGTAGGCTCCACTTCAATGACCTAAAAGGTGCAAAAAGGATACACTCAACCAGTGGTTGGATGAGATTCAAACTAGTGACATCCCAAAGTTGTGTAAGTATGATGATAAAGAGAATTTATAATACCTAGAAAGCTAAATATAGGCAAGACTGGTATGCATAATGCTCTGCTGTTGTTTTCTTTTCTTCTCACAGCTAATTCTGAAATAGTTGCAAATAGGTGGGCCCATGCTGATCGTCTGGAGAAATTGAGGGAAGCAAGTGGTTTGTATGCAACACAAGATAAGTATAACTGTAGCTTTAAAATTTAAAGAAAAATGTTTTTATTTTCTATACAGTAGCAGCAAAATAAGCACACATATCCTAACTGTAAAAGAAAGTATGTACACATGAGTCTATAACACAAACCTCCTATAGGATTCAAGTGTAAGACTGTAGTCAGAGATTGTAGGTTCAAATACCAAAAGTAACAACTATACAATACTGCAATTCTTTAATAATATTACATAAATTAAAATCTATACAAGTGGCATAAATACCCTACTGTTAACTGCAATCTGTATCATTGGACCAAGCATATATGCAATATATGTACACTGCAAGGATTACATTGAGCAATCCATAATTATAGTCCCTAATTGTTAGGAAGTATACTTAAATGTAAAACTTCAGATAAACTAGTTGTATTATTGTGATAATGCATTGTATGACATATATGATCATACTAATTTTATCTCTTTTTTCTCTCATCCTCAACCCTTATCTCTTTTTTTATTTTCTATTATGTGCCATCAAAATGTTTCCATGTCATCCATCTGTAACAAATCACTAAATGCTTCACAGCACAGCAAGGTAGGTCAACCCCAGTGTCTCAGCTTGCCCCCAGTCCACTGGCTCCAGCACTGAAGCCCAGCACATCTGGGACCCAACCTGACAGTACTGACTCTGCTGTCCCTGTACTACCTGCACCCTCAGGTAGCACTACTCAGGCACTGGATGATGTGGTACCCTCCAGGGGTACTGGCAGAGGTGGGGATTTCATCACTGACCAGGAGATGCTAGGGTTGGTGCACAGGGTCGCACACCACACCATTGGTATATGTCTATGTTGGATGGAGAGGCTGCTGTCCGTCATAATCTGTAGGAGTCAAAGATGTCAAGCACTCCAGCAACCAGTGGAGTAAGGGGCAGTGATGACAGTCCAACATGTGAGGACTATATTCTAACTGTTCCCATGTTTGATAGGCATGGGCTTGTGTTGTCCCCTCCATCACCCCAATCATGGTGTCCCCTAACCTTTTATGTCCCTCGTTGTACCTGTGTCTTGTCTTGTTGGTCCTGTTTATTTGCAAGTGCTTCTTCACCTACCCATCTTACCTAATCTGGAAATTGCAATGTCCCTTACCCAGCATTCCTCTCTTACTGAAGTTAAAAAGGTACCTGTCACTCAAAAATACATTTAATCTCATACATAGTTCTCCATTTCTCACGTGTTTCCTTGTCACACTTGATTTCGTCCAATTGGCTATAAAACGTGATAGCACTGTTATCACCCTTCTTTGTGAAGGTGACAGCCCAAATTCAACTAATATTCTGTACATATTTTTATTTTACACTGTTGAAGAAATGGATAGCGATGGTTCTTTTCTACCTTTCTCCTGCACATTTATATATTGCTTTCCCTTTGTTCTTCGCCCTGCTTGCTCCCCATTTCACCACTTTCCTATCTATCCCATTTTATCACCTATAATCTGGTCAGAAAATAAAATCGCACATAACACACATAAGTACCAAAAAAACAGAAACACAAACAAACAAAGAAAAACAATGGAGCCCCTCACTTTTTGGCCCCTATGTTTGTGCAAAATTTGGCATTGCTCACCAATGCCAAGCAATGGTGAACAGCTCTTCAAAGATGCGGTTACCTCTGCCCAATGCCACTTAAACATGCTGTGCTACATCAACACATAGTAGCAAACACTAAATGTAATATAAAGATTTAATTTCATTGCATTATCACTACATATTAAACGTATTACATGCAATTGGATTCAAACCCTATATCATCTGGGCTCAAAAAGGAATGTGTCAATGCATTTCCACCTGCTGGCACTGAGTCAGATAAGCAGCAGGTGTGTTTCATACCCTCAGTACTGAGAATTCTTACAATTTTAGCATTGAGGCTCATGCTTGCATACTGCTTAACTATGTGCAAACAGGGAAAGCAGTAGAAATGTGCATCTCACATGCTCAAACACTTTGCTATCCATTGTGTAAACCTGTTGTTCAGTGGTGCACGATGCAAAGAGGATAATAGCATGTATTACTTTTGTTTACTGTCCATTTAGTGCTCATCACATGAAACTACTCATGGAAACAGAAAAAAATGAAGGCCTTATGTAAGAAAATGTCACATATTTACAATGCAGCCATATGTTACCTCTCCCACGCACTGCAACTTTGGTCTCTTAGTACTTGTTCACAAATATATCAACTACATTACAAAAATTAATAATAAATGTTGTCTTATACACCATGCACATCTTTAGAATGACAATACTCATTCAGATTTTCCAGCACTTGTAGTAATATGGACACCTGTTTGCCATATAGTTTGTAAAGCTCTCTTTTAAAGTATACCTACACATTAGAATACATCCACCAAATACTACACATTACGCAGCATCAAACAGACAACATGCAGAACTTTAATATCTTAACATTTGAACATACCTAGCTATCCATTTCATGCAAGCCTCCCAACATCTTCTCTCCAACATCCAGTGCTAATGTCATTCACTATAAGTTGTCCTGCAGCCTTGTAAAAGTCAGACTTGTGCTGTGACCCTTGGGTAAAGTACTGAGTTCTATATCTGTGTACTTAGATAGGCAGGGGTTTTGTTATCACTGCAGTCAATTGGGAGGTGTATCTGTGAGTGTGTGTGTGTGTGTGTGTGTGTGTGTGTGTGTGTGTGTGTGTGTGTGTGTGTGTGTGTGTGTGTGTGTGTAAATGGGTTGGTCAAATGTGTGTTCTACCAACGCCTGTGATGTCAAAATGAAAATATACAACTGCATATTAACAAAAGTGAGTGTACATTCACTAATATGGAGTCGACATGTTGAATATAGATAGCAGTACAGTGTGGATCGGGAAATGTTCCCTTTTTTTCACTGTAGCGTGATCTCAGAGTTGGTATATATAATATGCAGCAAAAGCATTCCTGGTAACATGAACTTCTTTGAACTTCTTGTGTTTGAATGTCAATTCTATGGTTACCATTTCTAACATTTTGGTAATTTGGTATTACCAAATTCAGATATAGAAGTCGATCAAAATATGGAAAAATGTTTTGATTTTCCACATTTTGATAGTAAACCTATGTATGTGTCTATCTAGTCAGACGAGCATAAGTATGTTTCCTATAGTTACCACACTAATCCCATTGATTGCCAGTATTTTGACACTTGCACTTGGCTACAAATCCATTTCATGCATGCCTCCCAACATGATCTCCTCAACATCCAGTGCTGATTTTATCCACTATAAGTTGTCCTGTAGCCTTGTAAAAGTCAGAATTGTGCCACGTTGCTTGCATAAAGTACTGAGTTCTGTAGTCTTTATAGTTAGATAGGTAGGGTTTCTGCTCTCACTGCAGTCAACTGGTGTGTGTGTGTGTGTGTGTGTGTGTGTGTGTGTGTGTGTGTGTGTGTGTGTGTGTGTGTGTGTGTGTGTGTGTGTGTGTGTGTGTGTGTGTGTGTTTGTGTGAACTTGCTTGAGATTACAGAGAGCATTTTACACCAGCATGTGGGACACTACTATAATCATTTTCGCCTCACCAGACACTGCTGATGTCATCACCTATGAAGTGTTGTGTGAAACTCTCCAGGTCAGACTTAAGCTGTGACACTTGCCTTAAATACATAGTTCTCTAACTGGTGTACCTAGAAATGTAAGGGTTCTGTTCTCACTGCAGTCAACTGGTGAGTATGTGTGTGTGTGTGTGGGGTGTTTGTGCACTGTGTAAGTACACTTCCTTGACATTAGATAGCATTTTAAACCAGCATGTGGGACAATGTTATTACCATCTTCCTCTCACCAGGCTCTCCTGATGTTATAAGCTATAGCTGATTTGAGGAAGTGCAGTATTCCCATCAGGGCAGAGTCAAAGACTGGTCTATAGGCCAGGAACAAGTCACCTCATCCTATACAATACAGATTACAGTGACTGGGCTTTCAGTCTATCCACATACGTAATAGCTTGGTTTGCAGGCCCTGTATTATCTTGGTGAGAAACCCCTGTGGTCTCTCCAGCTGCTAAATGTGTCTAGTGAGGTACATGCAAAAGGGAACATTATACTCTGTTAGCGTTCTGATGAGTTTTGAGTATAGTGCTATTATATCATCCTCAGATCTGGATATGATGGTTTGACTTATAATGTGCATGACATGGACTTCTCATACCACCGTGGACACTTGGTTTTCAAAGTTCAGATTGCTATCTACATGTAGTCCCAGGTCTTGCACCAGTGGGTTTCAGCATAGCAGAGCATTGTCAATCCTGTCATTAGCAGGAAATTCCACTTTGTAGAAGGCCAAAATAAGGACACATTTTTGTGTTTATCTGTCTGTGTTAGCCCCACCTATAGTATGTTAACATCATTGCTGGACTCAATGATTGCACTCAGTTTGCAAGAATCAGCACACTTGTTAAGCCAAAGGCCATATACTTTACCCTGGACTGTCGAGAAATAGGTTCCAAACAGTAAAGGGCCCAGCAAAGTTCCTTATGGTACAACAGTGGTGACAACTCTACTGGTAGACGTTGATTCACCAACTTTCACAGTGTATGTTCTGTCTGTGAGCCAGTTGATTAACCATCTAGTGACATGAGGGCTAGTCCCCAGCTGAGAGAGTTCCTCACCTGAGTGGGGGATTGTGTGCAAACCCTTGGCCAGATCAAGATAGGCAATATGCACTGTCTTGCCTTCATCCAGGCCTATCACACAGAATCAGTGGGCTGTAACAACATCACAGATTACCTATAGTATGACTCAGAACATACACCTACCTGACATAGTTGGATGCACACTTCAACACACCCTCCAGATGGACTATGTTCCTGTAGAGGGGTATACATCAACATGCATCCATCTGAGTGGGAAGACAGCATCTGATACATGCATGTATAGGCACATCATGACTCTCCTCATCTGTAAACTAGACTTATATGTCATCCTGGACCTCTTCTAAATGGATACTAGTAATATCCTGGCTGTGTGAAAAAGACGTGTAAGTTGTTACTGCTACATCAATGTCTGTTACATCTGTTAGATGTCCTCAAAGAAGTCATCAAGGGCATGCATGATGACAACACTATCATCCTATGGAACTTCACCAAGCCAAGGCATTTGACACAAATCCACACTAAGGTATTCACTCAACACTCTCAGATGTGGCCATAAACACCTGTATCACCAAGTGGGTAGACCAGTGGATCACATATGAGGCATCTCACTATGTTGAAATGTGTGAAGTGACCTATATTTCAGGTCCAGTGATCAGGTCTATACATCAGGGCTGTCTGCTAGTCTCTTTCCTATCCATTATTTAAGTCACAGATGTCAAGAATGGCATACACATCCTGTGTCCAAACAGCTGTCTGGAGGACTACAGATTGTTGGTTATCAATGACCCCGACTGTGATATTAGTATAATAAAGACAGTATCAACACACACCAAATATTGTTGCCACAACCATGATAACACATGTGATGAAACAAAATCATGGGGGGATTTGTTACATTATGAAAACAAATGCAAATGCTAAGAATAATGTAGGCATCGCACCCTATAAGCAGACCAATTGGTATGTTACCTGTGTTCTGGGGTAGATGGTATGTGGGATGTCCACCAGCATGTGGCCACAGTGGTGACTACTCCCTTGTATGTAACACAACTACTGAGTATCTGCAGGGCATCCCCATCAAAGGCCATAATACCAAACCAAACTTACCCTAATAACCCTCCTCCAACAAAAACATCTCCTCCTCCTGAAACAAAAGACAACAGCACCCACTTTAATTTTCATTCAGTGCCAATCAAGACCATTCAAAAACTTCTCCAAAAACTCAAATTGACCACGCAAGCCACCGACAACCTACTGACTGAATATCTACAACTAGCCACAGACGCTATAGCCTACCCTGTCACTATCCTAATTAACAGATCCATCTCAGAATGTACGGTACCCCACTTATGGAACATATCCCATATAATGCCAATACACAAAGGGTGTAACTCTTTCGAACTCAATAACTATCGGCCTATAGCTATACTATCCCCTTATCAAAAATACTTGAGAGGGTAATCCACACACAATTGATGCAATATCTGATAGAAAACAAACTACTATCTATACAGCAACATGGCTTCAGACCCTTCCATAGTACTACCACTGCAATTACCTCATTCACAAACACCATAAATAACCACAGAAATAATGAACTAATCATATCTGATACATTCTTAGATTTATCCAAAGCTTTTGATATGGTCAACCATATGAAACTCCTTCACTCACTCTCCACCTTAAACTTCAGTTCATTTTCTATCTCTTCATTTAAGAGCTATCTATGTGGTAAGCAGCAAATAGTAAAGTGGCAAAACCAAATATCCTCCTTGCTGCCTGTTTCCCTAGGGGTCCCTCAAGGCTCCATCTTAGGTCCTTTATTATTCACACTGTTCACCAACCAACGTCCATCCACCACACCCAAAGCCTCTATAGTACAATATGCAGATGATACCACTATTATATGTGCAGCCCCCACACTAGATCACCTCCTCTCCTCAACACAAGAATCCTTCTCTCTAGCAGAAACTTGGTTCACCAACCAACAGCTCATTCTTAACCCATCCAAAACTAAATTACTTCTCTATAGATCCCACAGATCCCTTCCCTGCACTAACAGCTTTACTATCACCTCCATCAATACCACTATTACCCCTATGAATCACACCAAGCTGCTAGGTGTGGAAATAGACAACCACCTTAGATTTGATCTACACATTGCACAAACTATAAGAAAAGTTCACAAAAAACTCGGACTACTCTATCGAAACAAAAACTATCTCTCAAACCATTCAAAAATAAGAATAGCAAGAACACACCTACTATCTACATTACTCTATGCCTCCCCTGTGATCAATAACCTTCGCAAAACTGATCTAAACAAACTCAAATCATGCTATAATAAGATAGCAAGATTTTCTACAGGCTCATCCTATAGAACTCATCACTGTGAGTGTCTCATCAAACTTAACTGGTTAGAGCTCCCACTAATACTTCAAAGCAATCAACCCTCACTAGTGCACAAAATATTAAATCACTCAGACAAAATCCCAGCTCTACAACATCTAATTCATCCTCACACCACTATGAGAACCTTTAGATCTAGCACCCAAAATCACCTACAGGTCACCAAATTTAACAATGAGGCAGGAAAATCTGTCTACAGCCACTCAATCTCTAATCTCTGGAACTCTCTTCCTGCCCACTTAAGGGTTCCTGTCAGAAGAACGAAGATGCATTATGTTGAATGCATCTTCGTCGAACTGTAAATGTCAAAAACGCAAAATGACGAAGCGGCTTTTAAGTGAATTCTTTCCCTGGGAAGGAAGTCGCTTGGCCGAGTCCGTCACTTTGCCATTTTCGGCACTGTAGTGCAATCTCGGAGTTGATATATTTAAGTAGGGGGAGGTGTAAGGTGGGTGTGGGGGGAAGCCCCCCACTTAAAATAGTGTTTAGTGTGTTTTTTTTTTTTTTTTTGGAACAGCAAATTTTTCCCTGGGAAAAAAATTGCTGTTCTGGCTGTTCACTCTTTTTTGTTTTTGTTCTTTTTTGGTCGATATAACAGCATTCGATCTTTTGATCATTCGCTGTTATAACATAGTCCCCCACTTAACATCCAACAACTCCATCACTCAATTTAAGAAACTCCTTAAAACTCACTTCATGAACAACAGGCTTTGCTCATGTTACCCCTGGATAACACTCTAGTATAGAGCAAATCTTTCTGCACCACACTAAAATATGCGACATTCTCAGCCTACCCATAGTTTTAATATTATTACAGGATAGGAAATGTTTTCCAGCATGTTAAGAAAGCATTACTAACTGCCCATCCATTTGTCTAGTAGCTACTGTAATGAATTCCATGTATTGCTCCTCATAATTATGAATGTGTTTACACTGTCTTACCTTTTGCTCTCATAATTACTCATAGTGTATATAATATGTCACTTAGTTTCATAATGTTAGTCTGCCTGTAATGAATGTCACAAGTAATGGCTTTTAATGTTAAAAATGAATGCAATTGGAGCTTTTCTGCCCGGGGCCTCCGCTGAAACTGGACCTGTATCCAGTCGGACTCGCCTTGTTAACAAATGATAAAATAAATAAATACAAATAAATACAAATAATACCTCCATATGTCATAGCCTTCATCACAGAAATAACTGAGTGCAATGCACCCTTCTTCATGTACTTCTCTACCCAACTTTCAGTGATGTGCAAATTAAGTGTACCACCTTTGCCACAGTGAGCTCCCACACATCTTATTGGGCAGGTGTTCTTTTTGTTGCATAAACATTACTGTCTGATGGTGCAGAACATCCCTCAAGGTGTTATACCAGATGCATATGTGATAACTGTTCCTGTGATACACACAGTACATACATAGCTGTTTGACAACATTGATGGCATGGGTTACATTCATGACAGTCTGAATTGTGCCACACATATATATGCCATACACACCAGTCAACTAGCCCGTATTGAAATTAATGTCACAAACCTGTATAGCAATATCCCTCCTAACACTTCCAGCAGATGTTACAGTGCAAGGACAGTGTGCTTTATTACCCTCATAGATTGCTAATAGTTGTACAAGTGTGCTCATCCAGAACCATCTATGATCACTCAGAATCACATACGTTATGTCAGTGGCATGGGATTACTGGTGGTATTATTCTGATATTGTCCATGATTGTGCATGCTTATTTTACTGTTGTCCATGGGCCTGTAACTGTGTCTTACTTGTTGGAGACCTCTGCTGACATTACAGTCATATTCAGGCAAATCAGTTTGCACAGCTTCTCAATATGCACCCAACCCCAACTGTATTTAACATCCTTGATACATGTCCTCTCCATTGTTCATGTCAGGATATAACATCCCTGATACATGTCCTCTCCATTGTTCATGTCAGGATATAACATCCCTGATACATGTCCTCTCCATTGTTCATGTCAGGATATAACATCCTTGATACATGTCCTCTCTATTGTTCATGTCAGGATATAACATCCCTGATACATGTCCTCTCCATTGTTCATGTCAGGATATAACATCCTTGATACATGTCCTCTCCATTGTTCATGTCAGGATATAACATCCCTGATACATGTCCTCTCCATTGTTCATGTCAGGATATAACATCCTTGATACATGTCCTCTCCATTGTTCATGTCAGGATATAACATCCTTGATAGATGTCCTTTCCATTGTTCATGTCAGGATATAACATCCTTGATACATGTCCTCTCCATTGTTCATGTCAGGATATAACATCCTTGATACATGTCCTCTCCATTGCTCATGTCAGGATATAGCATCCTTGATACATGTCCTCTCCATTGTTCATGTCAGGATATAACATCCTTGATACATGTCCTCTTCATTGTTCATGTCAGGATATTACATCCTTGATACATATCCTCTCCATTGTTCATGTCAGGATACTTATATTACAAAGACATCTTCTCCATTGTTATGTCACCTTGTCTGACAGTTACATAATATACATTTTCACTTTGCAGTCTGTCGATATGTGATTAGTATTCTTGCTACAACTTTCTTCCATCTACATGCCCTCATCTGCTGTACATTACGATGTTTCATCTGTCCGCTTTAACTGTGTGCATTCCTAAAATTTCTCTGTGTGTCCCTAATCAATATGCACACACTTCTCTGACTGTTTATTTTAAATGGCAGTCCATGAACCCATACAGAAGGATTGGAATGGGATTCCACAATACTCTGCACTCTATACACTGTCCTGTACTGTGGTTGGACCATATACATTGCCAAATGATAACCATGATAATCACTGTGGCATTCTATGCAATTCCACTAACCTAGTGTGCTGTAAGGTACACAAGCTTGCTATCCATGTTGCTTTATACAGTTTCCTGGACAGCAACACTGTTGCCAGTCATGAAACTGAGCTTGCTTACAGTCCATTTAAACACTATGCGCAGCATGAATATGTAATCACCCCTGTAGCTCACAGCACAAACACATAAACTCTGTGTGGGGATTCATGCAAAGCCTGCACAGAGTTTATTGAATCCTACAGTTTATCTATCCCCTTAATGTCTATTTTAGGCCATGCCAAGTTGTTAAACCCCAACATAACAAAAATCACTGACGACTATCTAAAGGTGCTGCTGCTCAATGCTAGGAGTTTAAACAAAATACTGCACTCCCTGGAAGCACTCCTCACTCTGGAGAATACAGACATATGTGCAGTCAGGGAGATATGGTTCAGAACCCTAGAAAGCACCCTGGCTATCAAAGGCTACAAAGCCTTTCATATATTTTGATCCCCCACAGCTCAGGATCGAACAAAGGGAAAAGGTGTCTCAGTGTTCACAAAGAACAAGTACATTGCAAAAGTAGTCCAACAACATGACTCATTTGAGCTGCTCCATGCCCAGTTAACCATAGGTGAGACCCCCCCCCCATCATATCCTTGCTAGCTAAACCATACCTCCCACCTAAACCTACTGGAATCTCTTAACATTCAGCTTAACACCATAGTTATGGATAACTTCAACTACCCCTCCATAAACTGGGAGACCTATATGACCCATAATTCATTTGCTCAGGGGTTTTTTACTTCATCAATGCAAACACCCTGAAGCAACTAGTTAGCTCCCCAACTAGAGTTATAAATATCCTAGACCTACTACTTATGGTAAGATCTGACCACAAAATGATCTCCTTTACTGTCAAAACTAACCTAGAGCCCCATCAAACTCCAAATCTGTTAAGAATTTTCCTAAGGTCAATTACCTCTGAGCTGTCCAGATTTTTGCAGAATGTCCATATTTTTGCATCATTTTTTTGTGGTCTGCTCCTCATAGAATTTGTGGTTTTCCATCAAATCATTGTGGATTGACATCACTAAATAATGACATACATTTCACATGTTTCAGACTATATCCTTCAGAAAATGCATGCTGGCACAAATCTTTTCATTCAAGCATCATTTTAAGTTTATGAGAGCAATATTTCAATATTTTAATATATATCTCTGTTTTGGGACTTTTGGCCCAACATTATTTTAGGTTTTATCCAGATTTCTTTCACTAAAAAGTTGAGAGGTATGGTGATATCTTATTAAGCTTCCAAGCCGCTCTGAACCTGGATGACACTGAGGCCTACTCTCAGCTGTACACAAAAGCACTGTACAAGCATGTTCATAGCTACAGAGATGAGGCAGTACCTGTCTGAGCCAAACCTATGATTATTTGCAAAAATAAACCACCCTGGTGCACCCTTAGCATAAATAAGCTATTCAACAAAAGGAAAAAAATCCTCTCCAAAGCCAAGAAGGAAAAGGCAAAACAGTGTAAAAAAGCACGCACCAGTCTAAACAAATTAGAGAGCTGGTCAAATCTGCCAAAGAAAACTAAGAGTCAAGAATAGACTCTCAGGTGAAAGATAAACATAAGGCTTTTTTAATTATGTTCATAGCCTCATGGGAAACAGCAATGTGCCGAGTTAATCATGAACAGCAACACTTACCTCCAGCTAGAAAATATAGCAGACCTGCTGGCTGACAAGTTAAGTTAAAATTTATCCTCATCATCTCCTACTACACCCAAAGAAATACCTGCAACCATCTCCTGACAGGTTATTACGAGGGAACAGATCCTTACTGTGCTTGCTAAAGCCAAAAACACAGATCAATGGGTCCTGAAAACATTCCAGGATGCTTCTTAAATAGCTTAAAAAAGAAACTATTTGGGCCACTAGAATCCTTCTTTAACCACAGCCTCCAGACAGTCTTTCTCCCAGAGGAATGGAGGACTGCAAAAGTCATCCTTCTGCACAAGGGGGGCCCATCAACAGAGCCATAATCTTGACCAGTCTTATCTGCAAGAGCACAGAGATTATTGTCATGGATCTGATGAATAACAACATTGGAAATCTCCAAAAACTAGGCCAGACCCAATTTAGCTTTATCAAAGGGAGGTCTTGCCTGCTCAGTCTAGTGGACTTCTTTGAGAAAGTCACCAGGGCCACAGATGAGGGTAAAATAGTACACACCATTTAACTAGACCTGGTCAAAGCTTTCAACACAATCCCCCACTCAATGATCAGAGATAAATTTACTGAGTTAGGCATAAACCCCATACATCATCAGTAATTACAGTAGTGAGGAAATCCTTCTGTATAGCTCAACTTATAAGTAAAGGCATGACATCAAGCTCAAAGGATGTCATAGTGTCATTGTACTAGCCCCTCATCAGGCCTATAATCAAGTACAATTCTCCCTTCAGTATGTACCTAACCAGGCACTTAAACCAATTGGAGTGGTCCCAGAGGTTTCTCGCTAAAAAAATACAAAATGTAAGACACGTCTTAAGCAGATTGACTAAAGGCCCTATCCTTTTACTCTGTCTCATATCATTTATTGAGATGGGACTTATGCCTGACCTTCAAGGCATTCTCAGATCCAGCTCTGATGAAAATGTTACATATTCACAAGAAAAGTTTTACAAGGATTAATGTGTTCCATGGACCTGAACATTATCTGTGACTCTAACAGGACTTGCTGGAGACAAATATGGATCCCAAAGGCCACCTCATCTATGGAATAAATTTCCCATCTTCGTAAAACAAAGCCTGTCCCTCATTGTCTTCAAAAAGCATTTGGATGGATGGATGTGGAACCATATATTTACTCCAGGCATACTACACATGTCCCTTATGGACAGAGGCAGTCTGTAAAATGACTCAGGGCTTCAACACAAAAAGACCCACTCCCCTGACACTACCCCATCCCATATCTGGGGAATTAAGAAATAATATTGTCATATCCTGGGTATTATTGGTAGGCTTGTAAAGGCTCTTGTGCAATTAGCTTAGTAATCACTTATGAACCTATGAAGAAGAAAAAAAGTTAAGATTAAGGAAGCATATCAGATTAATAATTTCTTAAAAAAACATTTCTTGAATGCTGGATGAAATGCAAAATAATAAAGGAAATTTTTACACAAATGTTGGAATTCATGAACATATCATAATTGAGACAAGCCCTTACTGTTTAGATTGTACTGAAATTACTGCTCATTTGGGAGAATCCCAAAAAACATTTCTTTCAGACAGCTCTGCCACCATTTTTTACAACAGACTGTTGTCTTGGACCCAGTTTTCTCCTTGCTAACCAGGTCTACTGGACCCACCTTAACTCTCTCCATATTCACTTCAAGGACCAGTGAGGGCTACCCACTTGGTGTAAAACATAGCTCTAAGTGATTTGGTCATGTTGACTAATGTCAGCAAAAATGGGCATGGGTAGATACCGGTGATAAGTGGATTGAGGACCCGGCCTACTCTGACCTACAGCTGGAACCCATGCTAACAGCAGCCCTGGGTGAATAAACTACTGGCTAGATGGTATCTAGTTACCCAGCCTGGGTTATCTGGGCAAGCTCTGTTGAGTGAAATCTGGACATAAAATCAATCAAATTGCCAAACATGAACTGAGAATTGCTACACTTAATGTAGGTTCACTGACAGAATGCAGCTTGGAGTTGGATAACATGATGATACGGAGGCAGCTGGATAGTCTATGTATCCAAAAGAGAAGATGGAAGGGCAGTGCAAAGAAGTCACCTGGCGTGGGATCTAGAATCTACTACTCAGGAGGAGGACAGGCTAGAAATGCTGTGGGAATTGGGTGAGAGAAAGGCTTCAGAAGGCAGTGAGGGATGTCATCAGAATCAATGACTGACTCATGGAAATCAGACTCCAGTGTAATGATAAGGCAGTATTCATAATCTCACCATATGCCCCACACCAGGGTTGTGATCTCACCATATGCCCCACACCAGGGTTGTGATAAGGAACTTAAAGAGTCCATTCAGACATCAGTTGCAGGACCTACTAGATAAAGTGGGACAACGGGAATTAGTGTTGATAATGGGTGACTTGAATGCATATATCAGGACAGACAGAACAGGCTATGCGGACTGCCTGTGTCCACATGGTGGAGGGAAGATAAATAAAGAACGAGAGGCCATTCTAGATTTTTGTCTGGCAAATGACTTGATAGTAGCCAATGCATGGTTCAGAAAGAGAGACAGACAAAAGTTCACATACAAGAGTGACCAACATGCAACTCAGGTAGACTTCCTCTTGTTGTATGTATGTATAAGGTACACAAGGAAAGCGGGTGGTGGAATGGAGAAGTCCAGGACATCATTAAAAGAAAGAAGGAGTGCAAGAAAAAGTGGAAGATAAAGGCCGACCAGGCTAGGAAGGAATACTAGTTGTCTAACAAAGAAACTAAGAAAAGAGTTGCTATAGAAAAGAACTAAGCATCAGAGGCACTCTACCAACTTCTGGAAAGTGACTTAGTAGGTGATACAAAGAAACCAAATCAGTTTGCAAGGCAAAGACAGAAAGGTAAAGAAGATAGCCAGACACCTTTCATAAGGGATGCCAACAACAACAACCTGCTCACCAGTCCATGAGACATCAATGGCAGATGGAAGGAGTACTGCCTGCTGCTTCTGAATGAAGAAATCCCCACATAAGCTGTACTACCTCAGAAGCAGCCTACAGTGAGAGAAGAAGAAGAGGAACCCACCATAGAAGAAGTAAGAACAACACTAAGTAAAATGAAGTCAAGGAAAGCAGCAGGCTCAGATGAGGTCACAGTCGATATGATAAAGATGCTGGGTGAGATAGTTGAGAAATGGCTCCTGGGGGTACTCATAGCAGTGTGGAGAGAAAGGTGTATCCCAAGTGACTGCAGAACAAGAATGCTTGCATCAGTGTACAAGAACAAAGGGACATCCACAACTGTGGGCAGTATAGAGGCATCAATCTCCTATCACATTGCATGAAAGTTTTGGAGAGGGTGACATAAAAGGATACGCAGAGCAGTAGAATGTAAGATGGGAGATGAGCTGTTCAGACTCAGATCAGGATGCAGCAACTCTGACCCAATGTTTGCAGTGAGACAGATAGTTATGAAGAAGCTAGAGATAAAGAAAAAGTTTAACTGGGCATTCCTAGACTTGGAGAAAGCATACAACAAGGTCCCAAGTAAGCTGATTTGGGAAGTACCTCGGTGATTCAAAGTCGCAGAAACATTGATAGAATTAGTGTTGTTATGTACAAGGACCCTATTTCTCAATTATGAACAGTGTTCAGTCTCATAAGGGGGTTCCCAGTGGAGTAGGTGTGCACCAGGGTTCAGCTCTGAGCCTACTGCTGTTCATACTGGTGATGGACTATGTTAGCAAACAGGTTAGAGAGGACAGCTCAACAACATTGCTATATGCAGATGATGTGACATTACAGGCAGACTGAGCAAAAACTTCAGCAAAGGATAGGGGAATGGAATGCAAAACTGAAGGCACATGGGATGAAACTAAGCACAGATAAGACAGTAGTAATGGTAGTAAAGTGAGGATATCTGAAGAAGCTGAAAACTGAGATAAAAGGGAAGATAGTGGAACAAGTTAATAGCTTCAACTACTTGGGAGGGATGGTCAAGGAGAAGGGATGCCTGAATGAAGAGGTCAAAGTTAGTTTCAGTGGGGCTGCAGCCAACTATCATAGATTCATTCATGTGTAGTCAATGACAGAAGAATGCCAAAGAAATGGAAAAGTAAGGTGTATAAAGGCAGGGCAGATAAGGAAGCTAGAAGTTATGGAAATGAAGTGCCAGAGAAGGGTGGCAGGATGCACACTGTGGGACAGATGAAGAAAGGAGGATGTAAGAGCAGAAGCCAAGGTAATAAAATTGCAGAAAAGATCAAAGAGAACAGATTACGGTGATTCAGACACATGCAGAAAAGAATGAAGACAATCTGGTGAAGAAGATTTGGGACAGACAGGAAGAAGGTAAGAGGAAATGAGGTTGTCCAGCAAAGAGGTGGATTGATTGTGTCAGAGAAGATCTGTGACAGTCAGGCATGAGTGTGGCATTGAATGGAGAGAGATGGTGACAGTTAACACAATACCCCAACCCCATGTAGAAAATGGAAAAAAGCAGGATAATGATGATGAAGGACTTTAAAGACCAGTGAGGAGGTCAACGATCTACTGCTAAGCAATTATTTTTTTATGCTGTATTTTCCTGCCCCTTGGGTGCAACAGTCCTGAGGTGGACACGAAAGTGGTGTTGCCATATCATTGCACCTACATGACAACCAGTCAGTGCACCTGCCTCCCTAAGACAATGCTCCAGTGCATCTCCTGCCTCCATTAAAGATCTACTGAGAGATGCATTTGAATCTATCATTTACCCCACAGAATGGACACACTCCTCTTCCTATGGCAGCACATTAGATGTCCAAGCTGCTTATCAAACTCAGGTCATCTGAGTCATAATCAGGGCTTTATACCTCCACACAGCACTACTGGCACTGCAGTTCATGTTTGTAAAATGGATAAATTAACTAATTAATTCAAGGACTCTCTCATCCATATTTATTTTTTCAAAGAGGAAAAAAAACAAAAGTCACATGGCATAAACTCAATATTTATATATAAAGTACCTACTTTTAAATAGATTAAGCCTGTTAACAGTCTGCAGTGAAGAGGGATGCAGTACTACTTGTTAGAAGTATAACAAGGCATTTCTGTTTAAACCAGGTTATCAGAGATACATTTTTAGAAACTAAATGTAACACAGTATTTCACATTTTAATAAAATAAGGATCTCTTAACATTTATCCATAAATCTGAGTTATTTAGATTTACTGAAGTGATCTTTATCTCCTAAATAATACAGTCCTTCTTACACCATAATTCCTCACTTCTTCTCTTCCTTTAAACTCTTTTCACTTCATTTCAGCATAACCAACCACATCACACTACCCATTTCTACTCATTTATAGTCCATTACTCCCCAAGTAATCCCACTCACCTCCTCCTCAGTATATGATAAACCACCACCCCCAGCTCCTGCAGCTCTGTACCCCATATTGTCCTGTGCATTCTAATATATGCTCTACACTACTTTCTCTCTTTCTCCATATGGCTTTTCATGCATCCATCTCTTCAAGAGCACCTGATATCATTGTACATAAAATGTATATATTTTGTAGATAATATAAATGCTATTATAATAACCTGTTTGCCAACGTTACCAGAACTAAGACAGAATGAGTCTGATGTTTAGTTATAATAGTACGCACTGACTCATTCTTTTTATTGGTTCCTCGTGGACCTTTATAATTTAAGTATGTAATCGATTGTTCAGTTATCCTTTGCCCCTTGGTTCTCTCTCTCTCCCAGGCTGCATCTAAAAATGATCCCTTATGATTATCACTCTGTTCTTAATAACAAAATAAATATAACACAAATTAATAATCATAGCCATCATAAATTCAGCTCTTTAAACACACTGTTGCTGGGAGAGTCTCTGTAGCACTAGCTATTTGCTCATTATCATCAACCTTATTATCATTAACTTCAAACCCATTGTCTACCTGGAGTTGGGGCGTTGTGTCAACTCTGGCCATCTCTTTTAATTCAATGTGACTTACCTTCTTCAGTAGTCATGCATGACTATTTCAGGTCTTCTCTCACAGAATTTAGCCACCTCTTTGCTGGACACCATCATTTTGGTTTGCCTTCTTCCTGTCTGTCACAAATCTTTTTCACCAGATTGTCTTCTGCTTTTCTGCACATATACCTGAATCAATGTAATCTGTTCTCTTCAACCTTCTCTCAATTGGAGATACTTCATCTACTGCTCTAATGTCCACATTTCTTCATCTGTCCCACAGTCTGATCTTACCATCCATCTCAGGCACTTCTTCTCCATCATCTCTAGCTTACTCAGCTGCTCTGCCTTCACTGACCAGGTTTCTGTACCATACAGTAATACTGGTCGCACCACTGTTTCTTACACCTTACTTTTCAGCTTCTTTGGCATTCTTCTATCACACAGTACTCCTAACATTCTGTGCCAGTTGGCTGCAGCCCATGTGAATCTACCTTTGACCCCTCATTCAGACTTCCCTTCTCATCAACCTCCCCATCCATGTACCTCAAGCTGTTAAAAAGGAAAAAAAAACAGACCAACAAACTAAAAATAAACATAAAAAGGTGTCAAAGGAGGCCAACCAAGTAAAGTCTAAAAAAACAACAGTGTTTAGTAAGTGCTTTTCCTTCCACTAAATAGTAAAACTTCCTCAGATAACAATTCACTCAAAAACATTCCATTTAAAAGTCTTTGAACTATGTCATGTGTTCAAAACACTCCAATAACATCTTACTCCTAGTTTAGTCAACATTAACTCCTTTAAGTCCAGTACATATTAAAATAACCATGTAAAATATTTGTTTTTTTCATTTCTGTTTTCATGTTTAACTAAAACTTGTCACCAAATTCAGAAAATACATATTTCCATATGTATATATAGTTTAAAAACAATACAATAAGCCACATTTGGCAATAATCTCAAACATTTTAGTAATAGGTATTGCCTTGCTAAACTTCCCAGTTTTAAGATGCACAGGATAGAACTCATTTCATTATGCCCTGCCCATTGACTGGCATTAAGTTTTAACTGCCAAAGTAATTCCAAGCATTCTAACATAAGGGAACCCCCCCACTCATCAATATTTATTTGGTCTTTGGCTCTAAATTTAAAGCTGTGTCCAGGGTGTTCCTGCACATGTTTTGCTAAAGCATTCTCAAGTTTTGCCTTTCGTATACTATATAGGTGTTCGCATATTCTCTCTGTTTGAACTTACGTCCGTGTTACCTACATAGAAGGATGGGCATAATTGACACTGGACAACATATACAATCATCTTAGAGTTACAAGTATGTTTTGTTCCTTAAACGGTATTTTGTACCCCAATAGTGTAGTTTTGTCCAGTGGCTATGTGTTTACAATAGTTACACATGCCACAGGGGAACATCCCTGGGTTTCTAGTTATAGGGCTACTATGTGATTCTAGAATGCTTTTTAAATTCCCCCCTCTCTTAAAAATCACTTGAGGTGATTTGTTAAATTCATTCTGTAGGGGTCCTTGTTCTCTTAATATACTCCAGTTTTTGCATATTATATTCCTTAAATCTGTAGCGTTAAGGTTAAATGTTGTGATAAAACTGTATGTGATATTGAAGGTATTTTCCTGTACGGTACTTAGATCACTTACCCCGCTGAATGTGCCCGTGTCTACTAAAGTAATGCTCACCTGTGCTAAAATGGGTCAGTAAACTCCATTCTCCCATTTAGTTTGAACTTCATTTGTTAATTCTTGAATTAGAGAGTCGGGATATCCCCGTTTGTGGAACATGTTACCCAACATTTTGAATTCCTTGATGAATTCCTCATCTGTGGACACCATTCTAGCAGCCCTAACTAGTTGACCTTTCACCACAGTTCATTTTTGGTGAAATGGATGGCAGCTTGAAAAGTGTAGGAATGCGTTTGAATATGTTGTCTTCCTGTAAATCTCTGCTAAATATCTACAATGGTTCCTGTCCTTCCTAATTTCCGTGTCCAAATATGATATGATGTCTTCATTAAAGCTATAAGTACATTGTAGAAAATTAGTGGTAGAATTAAAGTAGTATACCAATTATTTTGCTATATTAAGGTCACCCTTAATAATTAGGAATATATCGTCCAGGAATCTTGTGTAGAAATGTATTTTTCCACAGATGTAAACCTTCTTGTTGATGTACTCCTGTTCCCAATAGGCCACTATTAAATTTGAGAAACTAGCTCCACAAGGACAGCCCATCGCTACACCTATTTTTTGCAGAAAAAATTCTCTATTGAAGCTAATGCATACCACTGTAAAAAAACATGTCTCTTGTAATTTGTGTGTATATTGATCATGTCTAAATATCTAAATGTATCTGTAATTTCTGTTTGTGAAGATTTTCTCCCTGGGCCTCTGCTGAAAAAGGGCCTTTTCAGCTCAGACACACCCGGTTAACAAATGTAAAATAAATAAATAATAAAATAATGAAGTTGTTAGACAGGACTATATCAAGGAGTTCTTCCACTAACCTGAATCCGTCAGCTGTTGCCCCATTTCCCCTCAGTATTTGGCATACCCATTTGGTTCCTTCACCATGGGGAATAGACGTGTATAGGTCCTTAACATCACCCATTAAGAAGTTGAAATTATCTATGTATTCTAAGTTGTTCAAACTGTTGAGGAAGGACCAAGAGTCTTTACATATCTGCAACTCTACTATTTTTCCCTTCTATCTCAATTCTCAGCTTCTTCTGATTTCCCCTCCATTTGCTGGCATTACAATTATGTTATCTGTACTCAGTAACATCCTATGTGCCTTCAATTTTGCATTTCCTTCCCCTATCCTTTGCTGAAGTTGATGTTCAGAGTCTACCTGTAATGCCACATCATCTGCATACAGCAGTTTTGATGATCTCTCCCTTCCTACCTGTTTGGTAATGTAGTCCACTACCTATATGAACATAGTGGGCTCAGAACTGAACCCTGATATGCACCAACTCCCACTCAGCACTCCCTGTGACATCAAACACTGTTCATACTTGAGTCATTGGATCCTTGTACATAACCTTTTATCGATATGACATGTTATGACAATTTTTGTTTCTCTTCCCAGGATTTTTTTTAATTAGGTTCTCGGTTCGATTCTTGGCTGGGGTGCCTTCGAGTCTGCATGTCCTCGGGTTCCCCGGGTGTCCTCCACATCCCAAAGACATGCTGCAGGTGGATTGGACACTCTAAATTGGCCCTAGGTGTGCATGTGAGTGTGCCTTCTGTGGAAGGTTGGGCTGGCTGGCAACTCGACACCGTAAAACTCCACTGCCATTCAATGTGCGGACAAGGTGATCCACTGTGGCGACCCCTAACCGGGAAAAGCTGAAAGAAGAAGAAGAAGAAGACATAAACATAAAGACACCAGTGGCACAGAGGTGGCACTGTGGTGCAAAGGATACATTGCTGCCTCACTGCAAGAGGTTCTCTAGTTTGATTCTGAGCTAGGGTGCCTTCTGTGAAGAGTCTGCATATCCTCCTTGTGTTTGTGTGGGTTTGCTCCAGTTTCCTCCCACATTCCAAAGACATATTATGTGGATTGGATATTCTAAACTGGCCATAGGTGTGAAGGTGCATGCAAATGTGTGGTATCAAGGAACAGCAGCAGCAGCAGTAGTACTAGCCACGCAGCAGTGTGAACCTTGACGCTAGATGATCTTCACTGTTGAAGTGACACCCTGATTCCATATGCAAAAAAATAAGAAAAGGGGTTGTGGACGGATGGATAAAGACACAATCAATAAAGCATGTTATCAAATAATTTTAGCAAGGAAGTCTAAGATTGAGAGAATTTCATTATCTTTGGACATATTTTGAACAAAATGACACATGGTACTGCATCATATATGAGATATTCCTTGGATCTTTCAAGGAAACTAAGTTTTGATAAATGTGTTGGTGATTCCATTTTTCTTCTCACTGCAGATATTGCATCTTTATACAAGGTCATACCCTAAGATGAAGGTTTGGAGATGGTCATATTTTTATTTTTGGTCTGATTTCACAGAATTTACTAATTCTGGGACTACTATTTTTTGTCTGTTGTTAGACTTAGTTTTATTGAATAACTTCTTCATTTTAAAGGAGACTGTTACCAGCAAATCACTGGAGTGGTAATGGGGTCTAGAGTAGATCCTATAGTTCCCAGTTTAGTTTTAAACTTTGGGCAAAAGAACAACTTATTTCATTTGGCACATTTTTTTGTTTTGTTTTTAAGGACATTTCATAGATGATCTGATGTTTACTTTTTCAGGGAAGGCACATCAAGTTTTCTTACTGATGTTCAGGACAGTATTTTTTTCACATATTACTTTTCAGATTGACAGGAGCATCATTTGTTTTTTGTTTTTAGCCATAGAACTATATTACGACTCAGATACTCATGCTTTCATTAATCATTTATATTGGAAACCAGTCATAATTGTTACATTCGTGTAAAAAAGGCTTGTTCACTGCATGAAAAAAAGAACTAATTAAGAATGAAGCTGTCTTGCACAGTTAGTTTCTAAAGATGAACAGTCTTATGCTAGTTTAGATCATCTAGAGTTATGTTTTTATCTGGAGAGTATGACCATACCTTTATGTTGACATTTTTAAGGATGTAGTTAAATATAGGCAGAATATATAATGTCCTAGTTTATCAATTAATTTTGCTTAATTAATTTATTTGCATGTTTATTAATTTATTTAATTTTATTATCAGGAAAGACTGACTTAGTTAAAAAGAAAAGTTTTCAGTGGATTCCTGGGGAGAAAGGTCTACATGTACAAAACAGCGCACATTCAAGCAGAAGTAACATGTATGAAATCATTATAGCACAATAGCTACAGTGTGATTGCATTAGGATTCAGGACAGACATTATGTAGTTTACATTTGGGTACAGAGACTGAATGCATTCATAAAATTTACATTCTGATCAGAGTTTTGTACCATTGAGCTGAGCAGTGAAGAACATAACTGATTTGCCTTGCAGTCTATTCATTGTTGTTGATAATCAACAGAAGCTAAACATGACTTTTGTGCAATGTAATTACAGGTGAAAGTCTGACTGAGCAGAGATTTGTGAAAGTGTCACTGGTGAGGGAGAAAGCTCTTGATAAATAGTAATAATATATATACAAATAATTACAATGCAATAGTTACAGTACAATTATCAACTGTGTGTGTAAGACCCTGTGGTGTGTGTGTGTGTGTGTGTGTGTGTGTGTGTGTGTGTGTGTGTGTGTGTGTGTGTGTGTGTGTGTGTGTGTGTGTGTACTTGTGTGCGTGTGTGCGTATGTGCGTGCGTGTGTGTGTGTGTGTGTGTGTGTGTGTGTGTGTGTGTGTGTGTGTGTGTGTGCGTGTGTGTGTGTGTGTATTGTTTACTCATGCGACTACTAAACACTGAAGACAAGTGTGTTGTTCCAAAAACATGTTAGGTTGCAAAAGGTAGTTTCAGCGAACCAAACATGAACAAATGCATTTGCCAAAACTAAATTCATTGACAGTGGAGTTTGCCTCTTTGAGTCGGTACATATAAATTCTAGGGTATGGAGGGGTGCCACTCACATCGGGTAGAGAGAACTTACTCCCTACAAAAAAAACCAAAAAAAAACCTTTATTGGAATGTTCGCTGAATATAATTTTGATGTACTTTTTTCACAGTTTTTACATTTGCTGAAACTGCCATTGGTAATCTTATATGAATCTTTTGCATCTTATTATCAGAGCTAGTATATTTTAAAATGTAGTGTGCAACAGGTGATGGGGGGATTGTCCTCTGCAAACAGGGTTGTTTAAGTGTTTATGCATTATTCAATGGTTTGAATTTTTTTAAAAACATCATTGTGGTCCTCATCCTTTTTGAAAAGCAAGGTTTATCTAAGAATTACTACTTTCAAATTACCTAGAATTTCTCAGTACAAGAAACAATGAGCAAAACTTGATTCTTCACTGTGTAATACCTTAATCCTCCAGTAATAAATACTGTGGAATATATACAAATAACCCCATAAAGACATCAATGTGACATAAGTGGGTTATTTAATCATACTGTAGCAATACATAATTTACAATCCTGGTTTCCATAACATTAGGGTAACTGCAAAACATCCTCCAAGCAGATGGCTAAAAATGTCACACATACAAATCATTTAGCAAAAATTACAAGAAATACCCAGCAAATCTAGAAGCTTCACTATCTAATACCTTAAGCCTTCTGTGGTGGAGACTCATGTGATGTATGTAAATGACTCCTTAAGGCATATCTGTGTTTTCAGCTACATGGCTTCTGAATGCCCATGACTTTTTACTTTCACTTTTTTAAGTCTTAATGGGTACATTCAGGCCAATAAAGCAAAACCCTGCTAATTATGAATAAGTCATGTTTCACCTCCTTTCAGAGGTTGCCAGTACAGCATAAGTGGATTGTTCGGCCATATTTTATCACAGAGCTTAAACACAAACCTGGTATCTACAACGATAGGCTGATTGCAAAATATCCCAAATATCATTCAAACCAAAGGCTAAAAATGTCACACATACAAATCATTTAGCAAAAATTACAAGAAATACCCAGCAAATCTAGAAGCTTCACTATCTAATACCTTAAGATTGACCAGATTCATTAATGTCTACACTAAGTGTTTTTGATCGATATTCATGGGCATCCTTACCATATCTTTTGTGCTTTCTAGTCACTCAGAAACATTATGCTAAGTGTACGGGTCTACTTTATTTATGTGAAAGCTTAAAACAGTGAATGCATATGCATTGAACCATATGCATTTGTAAAGGAAAACACAAAGATCAATGCACGTTAGGTTCAAGCAAGGCACCCTTTATTACTCACAGCAAGGAGACAAAGCATGTAGGTACAAGGTTTGCCTGATTTTCCATAGTTCAGCCTACAGTTTTTATACAGTTTTCTACAAGTTCACAGAAAGATGCTATTATTAGATTTGCTGTTGACATGGTCAAATAATTGCTGTCTTGCAAAAACATGTTTTTTGAGAAAAACAACCTGGCCTTGAGTTTGTTTCAGCTTCCCTTGGTTTCTCACAATTCTTTCTCTAGTTCTGATATGATACATTCAAGGTACAGTCCTGGCCTCAATACACTTTCTGCTGACCATGGTGGATTTACAGACATTCATTGTTTTCTTTTCAGAGCTTCTAGCAGCTGCATATTTTCACACAGAATAAGCAGAATAAATGTATTAACTCCTTTTAACCCTTAAACACTAAACCTGCATATTGCAGTTATACATTTTAATACACTAAGCCTACATATAGGTTCATAGGTAGATACTAGGCTATCTGCCCTAGGGCATTTATAAGCCTAGCCAGAGTGTATTTGGCTTCGGCCTCCCTATTAGATTAGCCTACTGTGCCTCTAAAGTAGGTCACAGAAGGTACCCTTTTAAGATTAGTTTAATGTGCCTCTGTCTAGCAGGGACACAGAAGAGATCCCAGGGGTGAATTTGCGATTTCCCATCCACGCGTCCAGATTTCGCTTGAAGAGGGTTAGCGAGGGGTTATGTCTAACATGAATTGGGCTTCTATTCCAGATTGAGAGGAGCCTCTGGGAAATGAATATGTCCCTCCAGCATGTCCTATTTATTTTTGTGCTGAGGTGTAGGTCTCTGGAGCGTGTAGCTCTAACGGACTTGGATTTTTTGAGGTGAAGCATGTCCATTAATTCTGGGTTTGACATGGCTTTGTACGTCAGGCATAGAGTGCCTCTGAGTAGGCGGTAAGCAACTGAGTAGAGCTGGAGTTTCTTTAGTCGAGCTGCATAGGACATCTGTTTGTAGCCCATGATCCTCTTGGTGAGGTACTTTTGAGGTCTCTCCAGTTGCTGCAGGTGTCAGGTATGGTACATCCCAAAAGGGGCATTGTATTCAGTTATGGGCCTGATGAGTGATGAGTAGAGGGGCACAATGACCTCTCTTGATCTAGATGCAAACCCTTTCATGATAAGGTGTGCTATATAGAAGGTCTTTCTAACCACTTTGGCAATGTGATCATCAAAGGAGAGATTACTATCTACGCTGGTCCCCAAATCTCTAATTACTTCTTCTGTACTTAATGGATTACCACCTATGTGGTAATTTGTGGGCACCTTGTTTTTCCCAAAGGGGATGACTATGCACTTTTTAGCATTTAGCTTGAGGCCATGGCTCTGGCACCAAGCATCGTCTCTGTGAGACCCTTTTGGAGAATGCTTGTGTCAGCTGGAGATTCGATTATGGTCCCCAGTTTGCAGTCATCTGTGAACTTTGTCAGCCATAATCCCTCCGTGTTAGCCTGAACCTCAGAGAAGTATATACTGAACAAGAGAGGTCCCAGAACTGAGCCCTGTGGGACGCCACTTGTAACTGGTTTGGATTCGGATATGGCACCTGCGATTCTGACCATGTGGGTTCTATCTCTGAGCCAGTTTGCAACCCATCTTGTGATATAGGGGTTGATATTTAAGCTGGTAAGCTTATTTATGATGCCCGAGTGGGGTATTGTGTCGAAGGCTTTTGTGAGGTCCAGGTAGGCTGTGTGGACTACCTTGCCCTCATCTATGGCTTTGGTAACTGTTTCAAAGAAATCAACTAGGTTTAAGAGGCAAGATCTGCCCTTAACAAAGCCGAGTATGTTTTTGTGTGTTTGTGTGTTTATGTGTCTGGAGGCTCCCAATGTCTTTGTTTATGAGTTCCATGATAATATGCTCCATAGCTTTACAAACCAGACTAGCAAGGCCTATGGGGCGATAGTTTCCGGGGACCATTGTGGCACCACCTTTGTGGAGTGGGACCACTGTAGCTGTATGCATACCTCTCAACCTCTTAATGCAAGTAATCTGGACAAAGACAGAAAGAATGAGGGGACAAAGGCCCAAAAATAGGGACAGAATTTAAATATTGTTCCTATAAACTTAGCATGTTGCTAGAATAAAAGGTCTTGTATTGTTATATGTTTTCTGAAGGATATAAAGTCTGAAACTCAAATGTTTGTCTTTATTTCGTATTATTTAGTGACTTCAATATTAAATAAATTGCCAGAAAACCACAAATTTTATGAGGAAGAAGCCAAAAATATAAGGCAAAAATCTGGACATTCTGCAAAAATCTGTACAGTTGAGAGGTATGGCTGTATGCCATTCTTTGGGTACATATCCTGTAGTAAGGCTAAGTTTGAACAGTGACTTAATGTGAGGGTTTAGTTCTTCTCGGAGCTCATGTAAGACACAGCCTGGGACACCGTCTGGTCCCATAGATGCTGTGTTTTTTTGCTTTGGAGAGGGCAGCTTTCACCTGTGCATCTGTGATGTCAGGGAGGTTACATTCAGTTGGGATAGGCATTTGCTCCTTTGTAGGTAAGGGGGGGAGAAGTTTGCGCTGAATCTGTCTGCCAGGATGTTGGCTATGTCTGTAGATTCGGTATATTTTGTACCGTTAGGCAACAATTCAGAGCATATCTGGGAGTTTCTGCCCATGTTCCTGACATAACTAAAGAAGGCTTTGTGATTATCTTTAGTGCCTAGGGCAATTTTTCTTTCGAAACTGGCCTTTGATGATTTTATGAGGGATCGAAGTTTCTTGCTAATACTGATCAGAGATGCCTTCCCTTTTTGGGATTTTGCTCTGTCATGTAGTAGCTTCCTCCTTCTGTTGTATAGCTTATTTATGGCCGGGGTCCACCAGACCGGTCTCCTGTTTTTGGAGTTGTGAGTCTTGGTTTTATTTGGGATAGCACGATCCATGTATTCCTGCAGCTGCTCATAGAATGCATTTGTAAAGGATTCTGTGGATTGAGCTGTATTATCCTCTGGCCCAGGGGCTTTGAAGGATTCCACCTCAGTCTTGAGAAGTGCAAAGTTGGCTTTTGAGAAATTCTTTACAGTGATTTCCTTGGCTGAGGGTGGGGATGGGATATGGATGTCCAGGGAAATGTGTTTATGGTCTGATCTTACCAATGAGGGGTTTACCTCTGGTGTGGAACATAGAGTCCCCATGTTGGAGATGACCAGGTCCAATATGTTGTTCCCTCTTGTGGGAGTGGTGACCAGTTGTTCCATTGCATTAGAGTTTATAAATTCAAGGAACCGTTGGGCGAGGGTGTTTGGGCTTGAGTAGTTTTCCCAGTCAATGTTTGGGTAGTTGAAGTCACCCAATAACATAGTGTTTGGAGAGACCTTCATATTCTCCAGTGTTCTCAGGAATGCCAAGTGGGGTTCCTGTAATAGGGAGGGTGTTCTGTAGCAGGCTACAAACTTAAAGGCAGTTTTGCCCGCTGTTAGTTGCACATGGATGGTTTCCGATACTTCATGCAGTGCCACTAACCTGGAGGTGTAGGTATCTTTGATGAATATAGATACTCCCCCTCCTTTTGTGCTTCGGTCCGAGTTTTGGGGCCAAAACGCATGGTATGAGTTATAACCTGGTAGTGCTGGGGTGCTCTCAGGAGCCTTGAACCAGGTTTCTGTTACTGCACAGACATTAATTTTCTCCATACTGATGAGAGCCTCTAGTGAGTGCATCTTGAGGTTTAGACTTCTGGCATTGAGAAGCATTACCTTTAGTTTTTTTATCCTTGGATTGTCTATGGAGGTGGGTTTGTCCTTTGAGCCTTGCCTAAAAAAGGCACTATGGGGGTGGCAAGAGCCTTGGCCAGTATACGAAAGCCTAAGGGTGACAGGTGCAAGCCATCCCTAGTGAAGCAACGTGGCTTGTCGAGCATGTCATCCCAGGCTGACAGACACTGGATCCCCGTTGAATGACACCAATACTTTAGCCAATTGTTGAAACTGATCATTTTGTCTTTATACTGTGGCATCATTCTTGGTGAGGGCAAGATGCTACTCAAGGTCAGGGTCATACCAGCCTGGGCTACATGGTCAGAGAGCTCCTCTATGTCTCTTTTCATGTAGTCCAGGAAGGTACATCTCAGGTCATTCACACCAGCATGGACAATGATGGAGTCATACTTGTACTTGCTTTGGAGTGACCTGAGTGCTTGCATTATGTGGCGGATCCTGGCACCTGACAGGCAGCTTACAGTGACCTTCTCCTTGTTCAGTCTGGTGAGCAGGATGTCAGTGTGCTGGACAATAGAGTCCCCTATAACAAGTGTATTTGATGTGTTGTTTGGCCTTAAGGGCTGTGACTGTGAGGCACACTGATTCTGTGAGATATGTGATTCATGGGTATTGTTGAGGGGTGGCTGTTGCTTGGATATCTGCTTAGGAGGTCTTTGCTGTTTAGGCAGATTTTTATTTCGAGCCTCCAAGTATGTTTTTGTGTGTTTATGTGTTGGGTATGCAGATGCAATAGGTCTGTGTGAGCCTGGATTTGTGGTGTGGGTGGTTACCTTTTCCTCCTGACTGAGTGTGCCAGTCTTGGGTTGAGAGAGCTCTGCCTCCAGTTTGGCTGTGTAACTGCATCTCTCACATGTATTAGAGTTTGTTGGAAGGAGAAGAGGGTTGTCTGTGTACATAAGGCAACTGTAACATTGCCTCAAAATTCCCAGATTCACCAGCTGGACTGGAGAGTAACTTTGAAACTGACCCTTGGACATACCAGATTAGTATAGGGAACTGTTTTTTACTGATCAGATTAGGGAACGGAACTGATTTTTCACTTGATCAGGAAGGACCAATCGGGAGCCTGATACTTATGAGAAGTCAAGGGGAGTGTAGTGCTTTAGTTAGTTAGTGTTTCCTTATAAGAGCTGAGCAAGTGCAGGGCTTTAGAAAGAGAATAGAGTGATTACTTTGAGAGTTTGAACAGTTCTAAGGGAAAAAGTGAAGACCACTCCTCCAGGGACAGGCAGGCTGTTCAGTGTTAACCACTCCCACTGGTGAACACATAGACTTCCCTTTAGCCCAAGCAAGCACTGGCCTTCTAGAAACTTCCAAACAGTTCAGAACAGCAAATCTGTAACTGAACTTTCTTAACTTTCAGAAAGTGGAAAAAAGCAAGTTTTTTTTTTTTTTTTCTTTTTGTTGTAGTTTAAAGGTAGCAGATATACACAAGCAGCAAAATAATCACAACAGTGCAATAAATGACCCCACACTTGAGTGCTAGTCCAAAATCAGATAAATTAAGTGCAACACAGGAAATGCAGTAAACAGGCTCTAGATGTGTTCCAAGTACTGTTACTGTTACAGATATAAACTTTAGCAAGCCAGAAAATGCCAAAAAGTAGGCGGCAAAGCAGTAAAACTTAACAAAAAATCAGAAGAAAATACTTAAAATCACAAAAGTGGCTCCTTTTCTTCTCTCAGCATTTTCTCCCCTTGGTAGGTGCTTCAGCAACAACTAGCAAGCCTGAGTTATACATTTTCCTAACATTTCCCCCCTTTTAATACTTTATTCGGCTTTCAAAACAAGCATAGACAGTTTTTCTTCCCTTAACCATTTCCCACTCAGGATTTGCAGTTAGAGAGTCATTCAGTTCAAGCTTGTGAAAGTATTTCTTCAGCTTTTAATCAGTGCCTCTAACTCAACATTCTGATATAAAGTCTTTGAAATTGAAGTGTCTATGAAATTTTCAACTAGTCCTTTTATACAGGGGATCAAGCAGCATCCACATACCATCAGTAAGGCTGCCCCTACACAGATGGCAATCAGAATGTTCATCAAGATGCTGCCCCAACCCCCAAACCATTTTTGGAAAAAGTCTGTCAATGGATTTGGTCCTGGTTTGGTCATGGCCGACACTTGCTGAATTATTTCGAGATGGCTGTCTATTTCATGTTTGTTGTCAGGAATAAATAAACAGCACTCCTCCTGGATTAAAGCGCACAACCCTCCTTTCGCCACTAGGGTGAAGTCGAGAGCCATGTGATTTTGAAGCACCACTGTCCTCATGGCTGTGAGTTCATCAGTCACCAATTGTAGGGTGGAAAAAGTCACATTACTCATTGTCTCAAGAAGTTTGGATAGTTTTCTCAGCTCCCAGATCAATTTCACTGCTCCGTATGCTGGTATTATGCCCGCCCAAGATATGACATCATCGCCCAGATCCATGTGCGACAGTCCTTTGTCACTCACATGGGCTAGATCATGGTGATATATCCAGGATGCATCAACTTGTCCCACTGGATTAGCGGGTTTCTTGATTTCTCGAACATTTCGAATTTTCACCTGGGGTAGTGTCGATACATGTCGTATTGCTGGAATCAGATATGCCAGAAAACAGCTTCCAGACCAGTTGCCTGGTAGCCATTTATATGCTCTATCACCACACATGAAGTAGCAGTCAGGAACTGCGACTGAGATGTTGCCAATTTTATAGTTACCGGGCTTTTGTTAGGTCATAGCCCAGAACATTTTACTATACACGATTTGATTTTCATCAACCGTTTTCTTCCCTTCATTAAAGTCATTGCTATTGCCAACCTGTAATTGCTGGCCTTCATTTGTCATGGTGCAGGAATTCCCAGTACAGTGATGTATCACTGTCATATTACAAGTGCTATTTCCAACTTCTGTTTTTCCGTAGTTTTGAAAGCATACTGTTCCTCTTTTTGCCTTGGGTAAAAATAGGGTCACTCTTTTAATCGATGTCACATTCACTGCATCCTTCAGTAGTGCTTGCCAGGTTTGATTCATATTTAAGGGAATCTGTATTAAGGGTATTCCTCCATGTGCAGTAGGAATAGCTGCGCAGACCCAGCAATTGGAGATATTGAGGGTATCTGCATAAGCGTGCTTAATAGCCTGATAAGTATTGAAATTTGGGTGCCACTTTGCACGTTTACTTCATTCTACTTGTGTGGCTGAGAAGAGAAATGGCCACAATAAAAAGATTATTGTTACCAATACAGCCAACAGGATGGTCATGCAATATTTCTGCGGAAATGGTTGTTCTACATTCCTGTTTTCTCTGGCTCTTCCAAACAGATGCATTTGGATCTTTCTTGCTTCCGTCATCTTCGCCCAGGACACGTGATCTTACTCTCTGCCCTATAGGACCTTAGTACCGATGATTGCTTCACTGGGTTTGAGACGGATCAGTTCCTATTGATCTGACCCCCCTTTGTAGCCAGACTTTTGTGCTTAGGGTCCCGATGGGGAGGTAAGGTCTTTGTCCAGCTTGAAGTTCTTCACCAACTTGCAGTGTGTCAGATGTATCCATGAAGCTTGCTCTGCTATTTTGACTGCAGTAGGTGTTGAAAGAAGCACCTGGTAAGGACCTTCCCACTTTGGCGATGCCCAGTTCTTTCGCTTCACGATTTTAATCCACACCCAGTCTCCTGGCGTCACTGCCACTTCCGATGTTTCGGTTTGTTTTTGACCTGAAACAGAATTAAACTGCAACAGATGTTTAGAACTCAACAACTTTTTCATATATTCAGCTAACGTAAAATCAGCTTCCTGGTCTGATGACGTGAGAGGTTTCCACTGGGGTGTGTAATAAGCCTGCCCATACAGCTTCTCGAAAGGAGTCAGTCCCTTTGCTGTAGGGACAGTTCTCATGTTCAACAATGCCAGGGGTAAACAGTGCAGCCAGGTTTTCCCTGTCTCAGCTATCAATTTCCTCAGTTTGCTTTTCAGTATACCATTATGTCTTTCAACCAGCCCCACAGACTGCGGATGATATGCACAATGATTTTTTTGGAAATACCAAAAAACTTACTCAGCTGTTGTATGGTTTGATTTACAAAGTGCGTACCATTGTCACTATAGATTCTCTCCGGAATGCCGAACCTAGGAATAATTTCCTTAACAAGTACTTTTGCCACTGTAGCTGCATCTGGGTTTTTGGTTGGAAAGGCTTCCACCCATCTGGAAAACATATCTATAATGACAAGGCAATACTTCTTATTCTCACATTTGTTCACTTCTATGAAATCCATACAGATAGTGTGAAATGGATATGGTGGTGTGGGAAAACTCCCTTGCTTGGGCTTTATCATCCCCTATGCATGGTGTTTGTTACAAATCTGACACATTAAACAAAATTTTTTAGAATAGTTTGTAAATCCGTACGTTGTGAACACTTGGTTCACCAGCTGTATCATCCCCCCTGTTGAGGCATGGCACTGCCCATGGCTCAACAATGCCGCATAATGGAACAAATTAGAGGGTAGTATTGGTTTCCCTTCCTTAGAGATGTATAGACCATTTTTGAGGACTGCTCCTCATTTTATCCATCGCTGTTTTTCAGCTTGCATAGTGTCTGCATTGTTTTTAACATATTCAGATTCAAAATTTCAGAGGGTTGTAATTTCTCATTTAAAAGAAATACCTCTGTAGCTGCTTGTTTTGCAGCTGTATCAGCTCTTGCATTACCTTTTGAAATCCTATCATGTTGCTTGGTGTGAGCTGCACATTTGCAAATGACCACCTTCTGAGGTAACTGAATAGATTCTAAAAGATCTAAAATAAACTGCGCATGATTTATAGGTTTGCCAGTAGATGTTATCATTCCCCGTTTTTTCCACTGTTGTGCAAACACATGTACAGTGGAGAAATCGTACTGGCTATCAGTAAAAATGTTTACACATTTACCCTTTGCTAAAGTACATGCCCTTGTCAGGGCAATCAATTCTGCTGCCTGTGCAGATAAATGGTGCGGTAAAGATTTCGCTTCTATAACTTCAGCATCAGAGACTACTGCATATCCTACTAGGTTCTGTCCTGCAGGGCCCCTTTTGCACGAGCCATCCATGTAGTATGTCACCTCAGCATTATCCAAGGGGACATCTGTGAGATATTTTCTAGGTAGTGTCTTTTGCTCAATTACCTGCAGGCAGAGGTGGGATGTGCCGTCTGCAGGGGTTGGTAGCAGAGTAGAAGGGTTCAAAGTCGTGCATCGTTCACTTGTCATATGAGGTTGGCTCAATAATATAGTCATGCAGGAGAGATGCCTAGCAGGGGAAAGAAATGCCACATTTTCTTGCAACAAGATAATTGCGACTGCATGGGGTACCCTCAAAGTGAGGGGGTGGAACAAAACTACTGAAGCTGATGCCTGTACCGCCATTGCAGCTGCAACAACTGCCTGGACACAGTGGTTTAGTGACCATGCCACTGGGTCCAGCTGTGAAGAATAGTAAGTAATGGGACATTGCTTATCCCCATGTTGTTGTGTTAGTACTGATGTCATATAACCCTGCTTGCAATCTACAGTATGGAAAAAACGTTTATGATAATTTGGTAATCCCAGAACTAGAGAGGATGCTATTAATTGTTTTAGTTTACAAAAAGCCGATTCTGCTTCTGATGTCCATTGTAACAAATCTTACGCTGCCATGGGTGTCTTATATATAAGGTCAGTTAAGGGTGCAGATTCCAAGGCATAGTTTGGAATCCAGCTTCGACAAACATTAGTCGTTCCCAAGAAGGACATCATTTCCTTCTTGGTGGTAGGCTTTGGTGCCTGCAAGATTGCCGCTTTTCTGTCCTCATCTAATGTTCTACCTTCCTTGGATATCACATATCCTAGGTACTTCACCTATTTTTTCCAGAGCTGCAGTTTGTCTTTGTTTACTTTATGGCCCTCAGCGGCTAGAAATCATAGAAGTGCTACTGTATCTTCCCTACAATCCAGCAGAGTGGGGGCCGCTAACAAAATGTCATCAACATAAAGTAAAATCTGACCACCCTTCGGTGGATTAAACCTTGCCAAGTTACTTGACATTTCCTGTGAGAATATCGTAGGGCTCTCACAATATCCCTGTGGTAGTCGTGTATATGTGTATCTTTTTCCCTGAAATGTGAATGCAAACCAATACTGGCTATCTGGGTGTATCGGTATTGAAAAGAAGGCGTTACTAATATCCACCCCAGAGATATACTTTTGTTGAGGTTTTAAGTCATTTAACAGAGTGTGTGGATCTGGCACTATGTGTGCCCTTGGTATTACTGTGCCATTCGCAGCTTGCAAATCCTGGACCATACGCCATTCTCCATTGGCTTTTTTAACTGGAAAAAAAGGTGTATTACACAGAGAATCGGGAGATTCCACTAGTACCCTTCCCTTAAGTAATGATGCTATGATAGGTTTTATCCCTGCCTCTGCATCTTTCCTTAAGGGGTATTGTCTTTTCTGTGGTCTAAATGCTGATTTCGGTGTGATATTAACTGGCCTTGCCATACGGATAAGTCCTACATCTGATTTCCCTGTTGATCAGAGAGTCTCTGGTACATCTCGCAAGGCATTTTCTTTCTCCTTCAGTAGGAGTGTCCATCAGCTGTCTTCGAGAGAATGCAGGTGCACACCTGGGTTGGTCTGTGTCACCCAGTTCAATTTTTGTACTTGTATTCCCTGTCCTGACAGTTCCAGTTCTGTTTGTTTCTCCCATTTTGTAGCTTTCTCCCCTAGGTCTGCCCACTGTATATTTTTATTCTTGGTCAGGCTAACGTTATAATCGATTAGATTTATAAAGTGTTAAAAATTCTTGAGGCAGCGAACAGCTGACTACACTATTCCCTTCTGTGTCCCAGTACAGGTTACGCAGTACCAATCTATTTGTATGGTTCTTAAATAATTTTTCTTCATATTCCTTATCGGGTCCTGGTGTATTACAAAAATATAGGGTACAATGTAACAGGTGTTGTTTATCAGTGTCGAGGGAGGGAAACGTACTGATGGCTACGTTCATCAGCTCCTTGGTCACAGTCCCTGGACCAGTTGTGACCAAGTCCTGACTATGCCAATAAAATATTTCACACCCTGATTGCACCGTAAAGGTGTCAGTTTGTCACTGTGCTTCCATTCCCTGCATGGTTGGGACTACTGCTATACCAAATAACTGCATGAGATCCCTGCCCAAGAGATTCACTGGGCACTTTGCAGAAACTACAATCTTACTTTTCTGTGTTAATCCAGAATCAGGATCAGTTATTGCAATATTGCGGGAGAGGGGCTCCCAATATAGCTGCCCATTAGTTGCTTTGACTAATATATAGTCAGATGATTCTGAGTTTCCTGGCAATTTGGAGGGGTGTATCAGGGTTCGTGATGCCCCTGAGTCACACAAAAATTTGACTTCCCTGCCCTCCACTGAAAGTATAACTTCTGGTTTTAGTATCTGCTAGGTAGAGCTCCAAGCTCAATAATGCCAAGTCGAGCACTTCATTTTCTCCTTCACTATCATCAATTCCCTGTACTTCCTCTATTTCCCTTTTCACATTCTCATTTGTCCTTTCTGCACTAGCCCCTTCTAATGATTCCCGACTATCATATAGTCAGTCTTCACCCTCCTTGTCTTCCGTAGTTGCTTTCTTATTTTTCTTGCAATCCCTTGCCAAATGTCCCTTTTTACCACATTTGAAACATTCACCCCTTTTCTTGCATCCTTCAAAGTCTTCTGATCATTGATCAGACTGCCTACCTCCCTGTGCATTTTTCCTGCCCTTCTTTCCGGGGTGTACTACATAAATTTCTGCTCCGTCCTCTACAGAAAGTACTTGAGCCTTCTTTTTCTTTTTGCTATTGAAATGCCTTTCAGCATGCCTAGCATATTCGAGTAGTGATTGTAGCCTGCTAGTTCGATGATCAACATATGTTTTGTAACGAAACTGCTTATAGGTGCACTATTGCCTTTCAAAAATGCATTTTTCAACTGCTGTTCATATGGGGAATCTTGTTTTTGGTCTTCGGGGATCTGCATCCCACAGTGGTTATTAAAACATTCCAGTAGCAAGCAAAATATTGGTCAGCTGTCTCACCCTCCTGTTGGATGCATTGATTAATGCATGTCCAGTCTGCCCTAAGTTTCCATTTTTCAGAGATGCGGTCTGTAAGTCCTTTTACTCTAGCGTCTAAGTCTGCACTGCTATGAGGAAGGGGTTTTTGTTCAGCATCACGAGGATTCCAATTGCCACAAATCATGTACCAGTCTGGCCCTACAATTTGTCGAACTACCCTTTCTATTTCTTCCCCGTTTAAATGATAACTTAGCCTCATTCCTTGTAAATTGTCTGAGAATTTTATAAAATTAATTTTCGGATGGGGAATCCCTTCTGTAGCTTTCTGGATATCTTCCGGAGTCCAGGGTCTGTATACTAAGATGGTTGGATCCTGATTATCCTGCCCAGCCTGAGGGTTCGGTACTTCTATGAGTGGACATATTTCCTCTTCTTCTTCTCCCACAGGTTGTGTGTCTTTAAATTTCTGCCATGACTCCCGATTACCTGCTTTTGTTCAGGACCTAGTTTCAATGGGATCCCTTATTTTAGCTAGTTTTAGTTTTATAGCATCCCTATCCTCAGTGACCACAGGATATAGCGGAGGTGGATCTACCCGTCTACTCACTCCATATTCTCGTAAGGGAGGGGGAGGCGGAGGTGCTATTTCTATTACTAGGTTGTTGTCCTCCCTATCTAAAAACATTGTTTTTGAATCCTTGTTCTTTTGGTCCCTACGGTTTACTTCCTCCAGCCACCTGTGTGCCTGGGGAATTCCTAACTGTCGTTGCTTTTTTACCTGACCTTTAGAATCAGTTTTAAGTTGTTTAATAAGTTTGATGAGTGAGGATTGTTCCAATTTTCCATCAAATTCGTATTTAATAACCCATTTTGAAAAGTATCTAACATTGTCTGTGCACTGTGACTGCATATATTTTGCATCTTCCGTTAACGGTGGGTCTCGGAGTGTTTTTGCACAGTTATTACCCATTTTCCCTTACCTTTGATTGTTACATAACTTCACCTTGATTCTCTAGTTTTAACGTGTACCATGGATTTTGTTATAGTCTCTTCAGAATGACTACCTAAAGTCTACTTATTCTGTTTCTCCAGATCTATGACAAGACAGTACCTTTCTTATCCCTGACTGTAAGAAAAATACATCTGACAAAAAACAATACACATCTAGTCCCTGATCCTAAAACAGAAAAAAAGTAGATTCACCTTACCTGAGCCCACGTGATTGATCGCCGATTCATGGAAACCCCATCCTTCAGTCATAGATCAGAAAGTGGCTGGCCTCTTTTGAAGACAATTCAGTCAGAGGACTTTACATATAAGAAGAACCGATTTGGTTTCTTTCCTGTACGGTTTCAGCCACCTGGCCATCTGATCCGAGGTGAAGAGAGGGTTTCCGGTCTGAAGGACCAATCTGTAAAGGAAAACACAAAGATCAATGCATGTTAGGTTCAAGCAAGGCACCCTTTATTACTTGCAGAAAGGAGACAAAGCATGTAGGTACAAGGTTTGTCTGATTTTTCCATAGTTCAGCCTACAGTTTTTATACAGTTTTCTACAAGTTCACAGAAAGATGCTATGATTAGATTTGCTGCTGACATGGTCAAATAATTGCTGTCTTGCAAAAACATGTTTTTTTGAGAAAAACAACCTGGCCTTGAGTTTGTTTCAGCTTCCCTTAGTTTCTCACAATTCTTTCTCTAGTTCTGATATGATACATTCAAGGTACAGTCCTGGCCTCAATACATTTTCTGCTGACCATGGTGGATTTACAGACATCCATTGTTCTCATTTCAGAGCTTCTAGCAGCTGCATATTTTCACACAGAATAAGCAGAATAAATGTATTAACTCCTTTTAACCCTTAATACACTAAACCTGCATATTGCAGTTATACATTTTAATACACTAAGCCTACATATTGCATTGCAGTTATACATTTTCCTAACAGCATTGAACCGAGAAACCATCGAAACACAATAAAAATGGAACTACACAACAAACATGACATGTGACAGCTGTAGGCAGGGGGGCAAGCCCCCCTGCACCTCCCACACCCCCTCTACTTAAATATACTAACTCTGAGATTGCACTACATTGAAGTAAATGGAAATCTCCACGTGCAGAGATTTCCGTTTACAGTTTTCGATGGTTCGTACTTTCGATGCATATGGTTAGATGCATATGCATTCGCTCTTTTAAGCTTTTGCGTAAATAAATTAGACCCATGTGTACATGTAGTCTACACTTTGTGGTAACCTGTATTAATCCTCATCAGTCTTTAAGATTGCAAGAAAATCAGTAAGAAAACTAAAAGTAGGAGGAAGATAGTGTAAGTTATGCTTGTGCTGTCTGTTCACTCAGATTGCTGTACATTTAGTGTACATTTAGTGTGTTATGGTGCCTTAGTTGAAGGTTGTGCATCAGGGCTGGTAACTCGGCACGTAAAAATCCACTACCAAACATTAGCGGACCAGAGTTCCGCTGTGGCGACCCCTAAGCTGAAAGACACAACAACTCAGATTGTTGTACATTTAGTGTACATTTAGTGTGTTCACTCAGATTGCTGTACATTTAGTGTACATTTAGCGTAGGCATTCATGAATCCCGGAGAAAAACATTTAGTAAAAACTACAGTAAAGACCCAGGGAATCTATAGCCTTCAGAGTGTAATACCTTAAAACTCAAGTAATAGTAGTCAATTTGATATATGCTTTGGTTTGCAATTTCTCAGTTCTCATGCTTTTTCTTTTGAGTTACAGTTTGTGACTGCAATAATTTGTTTTTCAGTTGTTTTTAAATAGCTATAACTAATTACATAGTTAGTGACTACAATAATTTCTTTCATTTTTTAAACAGCTACTACAACTTCTATCAAGACAAATGCTTTATTCTATCAAATTGATACGACTAGCTTATTTAAATCACATGTATCTAGAGTTGTATAGTCTTTAAATAGATGTAGCAAATGTAACAAAATACTGGAAATTAAATATGAATGTCCAAAAAGTGCCAACAATTATTCAGCTTTCACTTTATGCAGTATGTCATTTTGCTTTGTTTACTTTAAAAAAATGTATGGCCTAATCTAAAACTATGTATTTAAGTGAAAAGGATTTTTACTGTCATTACACAATGGGCCAAATTCCAAACGAATTGTGGAATTTGGCAGAGTATGCTGAGTTCCGCAGAAGATTTGCCTTAAGTCAAGTAATATGCAAATGTGTCCTGGTCTAATAAACAAATCCCAGTGCAATACAAACAAATAAATAACCAGTGATGCCAGTGCAACTACAGTCAGGTACTGAAAATCATACTACAAAAAAAAAATGTCTGTAAGGTGATGCATTTCCATTAGCAATGCACGTGTGTGACAGATAAACTTAATAAAATGTAAGTAATATGTGGAAAACACTGAAAATGTGCAATTTGTATCGGTAACAGACCCTTAAAACCACACTTAGCTGAATATATATATATATATATATATATATATATATATATATATATATATATATATATATATATATATATATATATATATATATATACACACACACACACACACACACACACATACACACACACACACACACACACACACACACACACACACACACACACACACACATTATCATTTCCAGAATCCATTGTAAAACATAGAAATTAAATAATGTAATTACAGTGAAGTGGCATCCATGGGCTTATTGCCAATGCTAACTTTAGCTAGTAATAGGTGCAGGACATCTGGGGAGCACAAGTAGGTTCATAGGTTCATAGGTGGCTGCTGGACTATTTACCCAAAGGTCTTTCTAAGCCTAGTCATGCATACTCAGTATAATACCAGAGGAAAGCCAGTATAAAGGATCTTGCCCAAACTTGGGATCTTATTTAGCAATGACTGCCCAGATCTAAAAGGGTCATGGGAGAAGTCTCCATTAAGAATTTATGACTTCCCATCCAATCATCCACACTATGCTTAAACAGGGTCTTAGAGGGCCTTTGTTTGATGTGAACTGGTAGCCTATTCCAGAGGAGGTGCAACCTCTGAGAGACATATCTGTCTCTCCAGCAGATTGTATTTATGCCGCATGTAAGGTTAAGGTCCTTGGAGCGGGTGACCCTTGTCCCATTTGACTTGTGGATTTTTATTTGTTTTTTATCTGAGATTGCTCTATAGGCCAAGCACAAGTCTCCTGTAAGTAGTCTGCATGCTAATGAGTACAGTTACAGTGACTTAGTCTGTCAATGTATGACATGTGCTGGAGACCCTGAATTTTCTTGGTTAGAAATCTCTCATCTGTCCCACGTTGCTGTAGGTGCCTGGTAAGTTACATACCAAAGGGATCATTGTACTCTGTTACTGGCATGATGTGGGTCAAGTACAGGGGTGTTCTGACCACTTTCGATCTTGAGGCAATGCCTTTGCTAATAAGGTGTGCAATGTAGAATGCCTTCCTTACCACAGTAGACACACAGTAGTCAAAGTTTAGGCTACAGTCAACTTGCGTTCCCAAGTCTCTCACTACTGGGTTGTTACTTAGGATATTATTATTTATATGATAGTCTGCAGGGACATCATTTTACCGAAGGGGATGATAGTGCATTTGTTTGCATTGAGTTTGAGTTCTTGGCTTTGGCACCAATCACTGGTTTGTGTAAGTCCCTGTTGAGGTATATTGACATTGTTTGGGGATTCAGTTATTGCACCTAATTTCCAGTCATCAGCAAATTAGTAACCATAGCAACTCTGTTTTGGCCTGAACTGAGAAGCATATTCCAAACAATAGGGGTCCCAGCACTGACCCCTGTGGACCCCCAGTGGTGACAGCCAGGTCTGCTTGTTGAGGTAAAGTCTCCAATTCTGACTGAGTGTGATCTGTTGTTGAGAAATTTAGCAAACCACCTGATGACATAAGGGCTGATATTCAACTGGGAAGTTTATCAATGATACCTGAATGTGGGATTGTATTGAAGGCCTTGGCTAAGTCAAGGTAGGCTGTATGCACAGATTTGCCTTCATCTATGGTTCTGGTGGCATTTTCAAAGACATCCACCAGGTTTAACAGGCATGACCTGCCTTTGACAAAACCAAGCTGTGTCTGATCAAGGGTTTGGAGATCACCTATATCCTTATTTATAAGGTCCATGATGATTCGTTCCATGGCCTCACAGATAAGGCTGGTTAAGCTTATGGGTCTGTAGTTCCCAGGGTCTGTTGCTATACCCCCTTTATGAAGGTGGATGACTGTTGCTGTTTTACAGGGACAAAACCAGTACTCAGGCTGTGGTTGAAGAGAGTACCTAATGAAGTTGCCAAATCATGTTTTAGACCATTTAAAACACAACCAGGGATGCCATACAGTCCCACAGAGGCTGTGTTTTTGGCCTTGGAGAGAGCATTAATGCCTTGCTCTTTGGAGATACAAAGGAATATGTAGAGGGAGTGCTTTGTTGAATATTTAGAGGGGACAGGGGATGAAATTTTTACCAAACCTGTCAGCTAATAGGTTAGTTATTTTCACAGGATCAGTATGTGTGACACCGTCCACAGCTAGTTCACCACACGTCTGAGTCCTACCTTTTAGGTTACAGATATAGCAGAAGAATACCTTATGGTTATCCTTAGTTATGGTTGCTAATTTTTTTAAGTTACCCTTAGAGGATTTTACAAGTTGTCTTATTTATTTGTTCAAGCAGAGGAGGGTGTTCATCAAGTGCTGGGACCTCTCTTTTTTTATTCTTAGACAATGTCTTCCTCTTGCTGTATAACTTATTAATGCTAGATGTCCAACAGGGAGGCTTGTTTTTTTTTAGGGTCTTGTTTTCATCCTATCAGATACAGCTGTGTCAGTACGTGTGTATAAGTGTTTGTAAAGGGCATTTGTGTATACCTTAGTATAGTTGTCAATGCCATCTTTGGGAACAGGAGATTGGAAATTATTTATGCTATCCCTTAGGCGAGTATATTTAGATTTTGTGAATTTTTTAACCTGATTTCACCTAAGAGGGGTTCAGGTGTTATAGCTACTTCAAATGTGACTGATTTGTGATCAGATTTAACCAGTGAGGGTCCTGTACTTGCAGTGGTGCAATGGTCACCTATGTTGGTGAGAACCAGGTCAAGAATATTTGAGCCCCTTGTGGGGTTGCATATTATTTGTTCCAGGGCATTAGTGTTAACAAAGTCCAGGAACCTTTGTGCGACCATGTTGGTATTCGTATAAGTTTCCCAGTCAGTGGAGGGATAGTTACAATTATCAATGACTAGAGTGTTTGGTTGTAATTTGATTGACTCAAGTAGGTCCAAATAAACAGTGTGGGTATCTTGGTTCATTGAAGGGGGCCTATAGCTAATGATGATTTGAAGTTGGGTCTTACCTACTCTTAGTTGAACTTGGAGTAACTCCACAGAGTTTTCTTGTCTAACCAATCTAGAGGTGCATTTATCTTTGATGAAGATGAGATATTCCTCCTCCTTTGGTTCTCTCATATTCATTTTGTGGTCTGAAAGTGTGAAAGGCATTGTGGCCTTGCAAGGCCGGGGTGCTGTCTGTGGCCTGGAGCTAAGTTTCTGTGACTGCACAGATGTCAACATCTTCCAGTGAGTGAAATGCTTTCAGAGAGAGCAGTTTCTAATTCAAACTCCTGGTATTTAGCAGCATAACCTTTAGTTTGTTTGTGAGGATATTTTCTCATTGGAAATTTTGTTCTTCAGACCTTACCTAAAAAAGACAATATGGAGGAGGCAAGTGCTTTATCCAGTAACCAAAAGCCTAGAGATGACAGGTGAAGACCATCTCTGGAAAAGCAGCGTGGACTATCTACCATGTCATCCCTGGCTGAAAGGAACTGGATCCCCTTAGAATGACACCAGAAACTAAGCCAACTGTTGAAGTCAGTCGTTTTTTTATTTATATTTTGGTATCATCCTAGGTGAGGGTAGAATGTTTCTCAAAGCTAGGGACATACCTGTTTGAGACACATATTCACAGAGCTCAATCATGTCTCTCTTCATATAGTCTCGTGAGGTATGTCTCAAGTCATTCACACCAACATGAACTACGATGGAGTCATAATAGTACTTGTTGTTGAGAGACTTGAGTGCATGTGTGATCTGATGGATCCTTGCACCCGATAGACAGCTGATTGCAACCTTCTCCTTGTCAAGCCTAGTGAGTGGGGCATCTGTGTATCTTACAATGGAGTCACTTATGACTATAAAATTCGGTTTAGATGTGCTTTGCCTTATGGGTTTATTTGGTGAGACACTGGTGCTTGTGTTTGTATGTATATCGAGTGCTGTTGGTGCTGTATTAGTTGTAGCATATTTGTGTTTGGAAGGTCTCTGGTGTTTAGGTAAGTTTCTCCTGAGTACCTCCTTGTATGATGGTTTATTTGTTGAGTGCACGGTTTGCGCAAGAGGTGCAGTATGTGAGCTGACAACCTGTTCAGTGTTACTGTTCTGTGTGCAAGAGAGCAAGGATTACAAATTCTTAATGCAGATGCATCTGTCACAAATTGTACCTGGGTGATTTAAGAGTAGAGGGTTGTCAATGTACATAAAGCAGTTGCTACAGTGCCTCAGGACACACATGTCAATCAGGCTGGTAGGAGAAATGAAGGGAAACTGACCATCCATAATGCTAGGTTAAATCCTGTTTTCACAATGGGGAGAGAAAATGGAGGGTTGTGGCATAACTGGGTGCTCTAAATGGGGTCTATACTAATGGGATGCTCTATAAAGGGTCTATACCTGCGGAGTTTCTCTAAATGGCATGAGACTACTGTAGATTTGATGGTTTGGGGACTGTTTAAGGGGCAAAAGTCCAGCTCTGGTGTTATCTGAGTAGCTAAGCACAATTTAAGGACTTCTCGGCCAGATCCTAGGCAGCTGCTAAGGGAAAATTTATCTACTGAAGTTTTTGCATCTATAACTGCCAATGGTTACCCCCACTACATGGTAGTGCAGGATGGTGCATGGAGGTGTGCTACATATAAACAGATGAATATGGCAGAGCAGTGGCTGGTCACATAACTCTGCAGAGCAGTTAAATCAAGCACAAACCTGCTCAAACATGGGGTTTATGTAGCAACAGTGAGCAAACTGAATTAAACAATTTAACTAATAAAAAAGCTGAAAACTGAGTCCTTTGCTAGTAACCTTCAATAAGATGAGTCCTAACTGCACTCTCCTGCTACAAGGGTGCAGGGGCACCTCTCCAACAAAAGATAGCCTGGTTTACTGCTCAATTCAATAAACAGAACCAGATTCAGCAGGTCTGAATCTAGTATGTGCTACAGCAGACAAAGAGTGCAACAAACCAGTAAGACCATTTTTTTCTTTAAATCAGCAATATAGCAAAAATAGAGTTTAAAAGTGCAAAACAGGGTATAAAATTGTACTTATAGCTAGCAGAATGCAACAGATTCCTTGGATTGCACAGATCAATACAGCAGAGCAGTGGCTGGTTGCCTAACTCTGTGGAGGAGCTGTTGTAAAACAGTTCTGCAGTAATGCATACACAGAAGAAAACAGGATGATAGTAAAGAAGATGTGGTGTGAGGTTGAAAAGGGGCACACAAAAAGGATGATTGTATAGGAAGGTCAAATGAAGAGTCAGAATGGCATAGTGAAACTATTTTTTGGGAGAAATAGCCCTTTATTTGGAAAATAGAAGGTGAAGGCATGGAATGACATAGAAAGAGGAGGTAGGAGGTGGAGAAAAGGGTGGGTACAAACGTATAAGAAGCAGCACATTACATGACAGACAAAGGTCAACAATATACATAAAGGTTATGGACTGTACAACATGGGTTAGGGAAAAATGACAAGCAGAGTGGGGATGCACACAAGCCATGGTGCACCTCATTAATGCATTATGTATCAAAGCACAACGCAGTGCTGAGATGTTGCAAACTGTGTGACAGTCATACCAAAAAGAGTACGACTGATGGTAGGCATTTGACACAGAACATTAAATTGGGATTGCTAGCACTGCAGTACACAATGAGCAACAAACATCATCACTCACTAGGGTGCTGCCAGTGCATGTGCAAGCTAAGTAACAGCAAGTCTGAACAAATCCAGCAAAGGAAATGATGAGGCAAATAAACAGAGGTCAGATTAGAACCTCCAACCCTGCATGCAATATGCAAATAACTAAGCACATTGCCAAGCAGCAGTCCAGCAGAAAAAGAGTAACATGGCTGTGTAATCAACCAGTGACTAGACACAACACATATTGGGACAGGAGACATGGGATCATGAATATGTGACATGCCATGATATCACACAAGGCCAACATACAGAATGCTCATCACACCTACCCCCACCAGTAACATACAATGTGAAAGTGATATGCAGAAATCACTTTGTGATACAGATACATTACTAAATAACACATGGATATGAGAAATTAAGGTATGCAAGCTTGTGCATACATGGTTACACAGGAAACATGGGAAGCATGTCAGGTGCATGCATGACACACAAGTAAAACATGCACACAGGTGGAAACTGCAGTGTGTGGATATGCATTGCATCTGTATGGAAGCCTAACATGGCAGCAAAATGTCATTTAAGCACAGTACGCCTACATGTCAGTAATGATACAGTACACAAAGATACACATAAAAATATACATAAGCAGTATAGATGTGTAACATATACCCAAAAGCTATAAGGTAAAGGGGAATGAACAACATATGTCCACAGTAATAAAGAAATGCATGCTTGTGAAAGCAGGTACATAAGAACACAGGACATACATATCTGAAATAAAACATTGCACATGCATGTGTCCCCAACACAAGATGGACTGCAAGTTCCCTATAAGGTACATGTAGCAAAACACCGATGTCTAATAAGTGTGCATAATTCATCTGTGATAGCTATTAACATGTTTATGTACAAATGATACAAGCAACACACTATTGTCAAAAAGGCAAACAGCAATTAGCATAGGTACATAATGAAAATAGGGTTGAATGTCACATACCCATATATACTGCCATGTAAATCTAAATCACCAGGTAACACGCTCACACAAAGCGATAATATTACCTGTAAATGTGTATGACTGATCAAAGGACAGTTGTGAATACACAACTATGGCACACCACTTGCAGAAGAAATACTCATTTATAATATTACATTACAAGAATGATTTGTGTGTCATCATTGCTAGGGGCATATGAATGTGCAGCCATACAAAGCAATGCAGGTTTGTTATACAGAAAGAAAACCGTCCATGTATATTACTATGTGTAACAGGCAGCAAAAGTGTACACATGTCGGAAGAGAAGCAACAGGGACAATTCAGTGGTGTTTTGCCATAGTAAAAGGCTGCACAATACAGTGATTCATTACTTATGCCATTATTATTATTATTATTATTATTATTATTATTATTATTATAACACCATTATAAAATGTTAAAAAAAAAACATGTTGAATGTCAATCCTTGCAGTTAATGCCATATAAAAGGGAGACAGGCTATGCAGAGGTTAAAGCCCAAGGCATAAATGATGATATTAGAATAAAATGGTGTAATAAAAAGGCACACAAAGTAGCATGAAACATCACACACAAGAAGAGAGTGTCAAGGGGACTTCATGACACACCATTTCACAAACGTATCAAATAAACTGAAATGGCATGTATGTCAAAAGGCATACCAAAAACCAGCATTGCAAAAACAATGTGTTCAAAGTATGCACATACTTCAACCATCTGCATATGGCACTACAGTGGTATGTGTATGTGTATGTTTATGTGTGGAATGTCATAGAACTTTGCGGGTGTAATGTGTCACACTTGCATAAGTAATGACTCCCATATAGTCACATGAGCAGTGTCAACAGGACATGTGTGTTACACTGGAGACTGCCAACTGCATCAAACCTGTTACATACAAAGTCAGACTGGATTAGAAAAAATGGCCTCATGTGCCACTGCATGCAGATGCGGCAAGCCACATACAGAGTGCAGGAATACTTTTCATGCATGCCCATAACCCTGTTTGCATAATTGATAGCATATGAAGATCACATGACACAATGGAGATAATGGCAGTGACATATCTGAACATGTGTTATAATGCAGAGAAATTATATAGCCCTTTATGGCTTGGACTGCAAAACATGCATCACAAGGCACATATTAAAAGCATGTCTAAATTATGGGATGTGTTCACAAACTTGGGCTTAAGAATACGTGCGTGGGTAAGTACTAGGCTAGATGGCCTTGTGAGCCATTTTAAGCCTAGCCAATTTCCCTTTCTGTGCTCAAAATAACCTATCCTATTTGTTAATAGATTGGTCTTGCATAACCCATGATTGATAATTCTATATTACCCCTAATAAAAATAAATGGAATCATACCATAGATAATTTGAGGGGACTCATGCATGGGATAAAACATTTAGGAGTTACCTCTTTCTATTAGTAGTCGAGGGGGAAGACCTGGGTATGTTTTCTTTGCCCCATCCATAGATCTAAGTTGTGATTGAAAACAGATAGGGAGAAACTTTGTTTTATGTGGATGGGGAGTTAGTTCCACAGCAGTGGTATTGTCTGAAAAATATACCTGTTCCTCCAAACCATTTTGCTGATGTTGCAGAAGAGGTTTAGATCCCCAGACCAAGAATTTCTGATGCCATTTGACATTATTATGGGCAGTAAATCCAAAGGTAATGGGTCAGAGGATGGCTTTTATGCCAGACATGAGTCACCTCTTAGCAGTCTATAGGATACTGAGTATAGTGACATGTATAATAAAAGATAGCCAAGTAGGAACATACAATGGAGGGAACGTGACATGATAGAACACATAGACAATACTTAGATTCCAAAGGTCTCTCCTTGATGGGGATGAATGTTTCAAATGATCTCCCTTGTGATCCCAAAGGAATCATAAAAGGCCTGTGTCATATCTTGGAAGAATCTCCCCATCACATCTCACATCTGGGTCTAGAAAACATTAGAGATAACACCACAAATTTGTTCCCTCAGGTCTTTGGGCTAGCATAATGGAGGTTGCCATCACTGTTGTTCCACAGGAATGATGGCCCTTGCTGTTCCCAGTCTTTCATCATCATCCTCCTGCAGTCCTCCCCAGGACTTGGGGTGAGAATTTGCCATAAGAGGTCAAGCATATTGCCATCTTCTACATTGGATGGGTAGACTGCCATTGGTCCCAGACTCTGTAACATGACAACAAATGAGCATCATTAATTTATTCATCAAACAGCATTAACTGTAAAAGATAACTAATACATATAAGAATATAACAGATTCATAGACTGTGTACATTACTGAAGTCTTATTTATCTAATGCGTCACTAAGGTGAGCATCAATCCAGCTGTAATGTTTGTCACAACATGCAATACATCCAACCCTAACATATTACAAACTGTTCTGTTAAGTAAATAAAATTGTTACAGACAACACATTTGTAATACATTCATGTCATATGTAATGCAGTCAGATAAACTTGAATAAATGTGTCAGACAATATCATTACTTCATTGTATAGAAAAAACACATTATGTTCATCAGTATAGTGTCTGCTACTATCAAAGTTGTTTAAGAGAGCTTTTCAGTAGTAATATGCATGGTGGAAATGTAACTAAACACAGCTAGTAGACATCAGTGGACATGTTAGAGCAGCATATAAAATGGCCTGTAAAGGATTACGTGAGCATGCACATATACACTCAAACATAACCTTCTCCAACTATAACTAGGAGCATGTACTGGCTGTGCTCACTAAAGCCAAAAACACAACCTCGATGGGCCCTGATAACATCCCTGAATGCCTTCCAAACACTGTCAAATATGACTTAGGACCACTGGAGTCACTGTTTAACTTTAGTATTAAAACAGGCTTTGTGCTATATGAATGGAGGAATGTGATTATCACCCCCCTTTATATGGAAGAACCTTCAATAGATCCTGGAAGCTACAGATCCATTAGTGTGACTTGTTTTATTTTCAAAGCCATGGAAAGAATTATCATGGAAATTATCAGTAAGAGGGCATAGGAGACGTCTAGACACTGTATCCATCCTAGTTTGGCTTTGTCAAAAGAAGTCATGCTTACATAACCAGGTGGATGTCTTTGAAAGGGTCATTAAGGCAATAGATGAGGGGAAATCAATGCATACTGTCTACCTAGATCTAACTAAAGCATTTGTACAATATCCCACTTGGGCATTGTCAACAGACTTATAGAACTAGGCATAAACCCCCTTGTAACATGCTGGATAGCTAGCAGTCTCATAGGTAGGACCCAAGAGGTTAGTAGGCTCAGTGAGGACACCTCCATGAAGAGGCTGGTCACCATTGGAGTCCCTGAAAGCAATGTGCTGGACTTGTCACTTTACTCTCTATCATACAGACCTCTGACAGGTAATCTTTGCTTGGCATACAAGGCATCCCTGGACCCTGTTTTGATGAACCTTTGCACATACACAAAAACAAACAGTATCAGAATTATTAGATCAAAGGATCTAAATTTTGCTTGTGACATAAATAGGACATATTGAAAAGACAGATACATTTCTCAGAGAATACACGTGAATCACAGTTTCTTCCTAACCCTATTTTAGAACAACTTGGACCCTTGGTCTTGCACCTATATCTCTGATGGACAGAGGTATTCAATAAATCACCCCCTATAAAACACATCTGTGGGCCACATTTGGTTTGTACAAGTTTTCAAAGACCTAAGTGATTGTTAATGTAGCATATACTTATGAACAGATGTAAAACACTGCACAAGTAGAACACAAATAACTATAATTAAAGTTGTATCTATAAACATCATCTAACATCACTGTAATCACTACCACATTTTAAGGGAATATACAAAAGAAGGGTACACAAATCATTTGCACAGCAAAAGTGATATACACTAAATTAACACATAGAATATATAACCTGTTGATGGATTATGTGAAGCTTGCATTCAAATTTGCATGAGTGAATGCCAACTTAGGTTCATAGGTTCATAGGAGGTTACTAGGCTAGTGGCTGTAGAACCTTTACATGCCTAGCCATGTTAGTCCCAAGTATCCCTATTTGTTTGCAGAACGAATTTATGAACAGAGCAGGTCTGTGATCAACACCAGCTATCCATGTCCATGACAGACATGGGTGCCACTCCAGGGGTGAATTTGCAGTCTTCCATCAAATTATCTAGGTTGCTTTTGAACAGTGTCAGTAAGGAGCTCTGTTTTATGTGAATAGTAAGTCCATTCCAGAGAGCAACGGTCTATGGGAGACATATCTGTCTCCCCAGAATGTTCTGTTAATGTCATAGGCTAGGTTAAGATCCCTAGGGTGAGTGACTCTTGTGCCATTTAACTTGCAGATGTGCAGCATTCCATTCAGGCAGGGTCGAAGATTCACTTATAGGTCAGGCACAAGTCACCTCTCAACAACCTATAAGATGCAGAGTAAAGTGACAGGGCTTTCAGCCTGTCCACATAGATCATGATTTGGAGTCACTGCATTTTCTTAACAAGAAACCTCTAAGGACTCTCCAGCTGCTGCAGGTGTCTGGTGAGGTACATGCAGAAGAGTGCATTATATTCTATTAGTGGTGTGCTGAGGGTCAAATACAGTGGAGTTATAACATCCCTTGACCTGGATGCTATGCCCTTGCTTATGAGGTGTGCTATGTAGAAGGCTTTCCTTACCACTGTGGGAACTTGGTGATCGAAGTTCAGACTGCTATCAACCTGCATTCCCAAGTCTCGCACCACTGGGTTAGAACACAGATGGGTGCTGTCAGTATTGTAATTTGTAAGGAATTCTGTTTTGCCAAAAGGAATAATAATGCATTTTTTGCATTTAGTTTTAGACCATAGCTTTGGCACCAATCCTTCATTTGTGTTAGCCCTTCCTGTAATATGTTGACATTGTTGGGGGACTCAGTGAATGTTTCCAGTTTTCAATCATCAGCAAATATGGTGAGCAGAAGGCCATCAGCTTTGGCCGGGACTTCTGAGAAATAGATGTCAAACAGTAAGGAGCCTAGCACAGACCCATGTGGTACTCCACTGGAGACAGACAAAGAATTAATCATACAGGGTAAAAGTAAGCCTGGAAATAGTAACACGTACCTCTCTCCCTTTGCTGTTACTCAAGTCTGTGCATCCTTTCTCTACAGGGGGTTCAGTTCCTGGCTCTAGCCTCAGCATATACAGAGGGCACGATTCTTGACTCTTTCCTTAGCATCTGCACAAATAAAAAGACAAGAAATATTAACTGGCAACAATGATTTATATTATGAAGTTAGACTGCAGTTAATGTTATATTAACTCTGTGCAGACATAGTAAGAATAAACAACTTATGTGATCAAGCAATGTCATACATAACAGTTCTATATGTGTCTGTGAATATATCTCACAATAGGATAACTGACTACAAATTATGGGAAGCTCCATACAAACCTGTTGTATTCACCTACGTCCACGTCAGAGTCCAGATCCCCACCTGTCTAGCTATTTTTTTTTACACTATAGAATAATGAGTTATAGTTATTCAACCATGTGTGATCTGAGATGACATAGTTAAAGCATGACGAACAGTACCAGGTAATCCTGTCTAACGAAGCAAAATGATACACAAAATGAAAAGGAATGATATCATCAGCATTATGCACATTTTAGAGTAAAATTAAACAAGGTCAGTGCCATCTGCAAAATAGGTAATAAGGGATGACTTTTACAATGGCATCATATTCCCCTCAGAAGTATAATTACTTTCACATAATAAATGTACAAATGATGCATAGACTGTCTCTTTTAGAAACAAATGGCACGTTTGATAAGTGTAATGTTTTTCAAGGGTTTTGCGGAGGGTTTGTGTGTGTGTGAGTGTGTTGGAAAGTTTTAGATGTGGGTTAGGGACATGATTTTTGAATGTCTGAAGAAGGCTGGTATTTTCTAGCCGAAAACTCTTAATGGAATAAAGTTCTAAAAGTTGTGTTTAAAAATAGTGTGTTTCTTGCAAATTCTGCCTTCTGGATTATTACTATTTTTTAGGGTAGGTAGGTAACAGTATTAGTGTGTAAGTGTTGAGAGTGGTGGTGTTTGTATGCATGTGATGTGTGTTTATGTAAGGGGGGTGTAGAATGTGTGGTAGTGGATTTGCTGTCTTCTGGTTTTTAGTGCGACGTAGGACTTAGTATATATAAGTGAGGGTGTGTGGGGGCTCACAAGGGGGGTACATGGGGGTTACCCCCCTTCTTTTAGCAAGAGTGTGTGTGTGTGTATGTGTGTGTGTGTGTGTGTACGTTTTGTTCTGTTCATGTGTGTTGGTTTGGTTTGTTCTAGTTGTGGCAGTTAGGTGTATTTGTGTTTGTGTGGTGTAGTGTTTTGTTTATGTTACATTTGTGGTTTTAAATTTCATGGTTTTGATGTTTCGGGTTTGTATATATATATATATATATATATATATATATATATATATATATATATATGTGGATTCACTTTATAAGCTTGAAATTCTGAAATCTGGAATTACACAATCTGGAACCCATAAAGCAGAAAATCCAAATACCCGAAACTACACAATCACGAAGCCCTAAATCCCGACACCACAAAACCGTGAAATTCAAACTCCCAACACTTTCAAACACCATTACAACACACACGCACACAAATAAATAAGCACACACAACTACCCTTATGCACCCCCCACACCCCCCTACTTAAATATTCTAACTCCAAGGTCGCACTACATACACACAGACACAAAACACCACCACACAAACTACATTCCTCTCGCACACACTCACACATCATAGTAACAACACACACTAACACACACTACAGCCCCTACCCAACAACCTTACCAAATGTGCCATCACCACGACATCTGCAGCAGCTGGAAAGGCCACAGAAGTACCTCACAAAGAGGATTACTGACCTCAAACAAATGCCCTACACTGACCACCTCAAAAAACACCAGTTTTACTCCGTAGTATATCACCTACTCCGAGGTGATCTCTGCCTAACATATAAAGCTATGTCAAACCCAGAGCTGATGAACATGCTACACCTAAAGAAATCCCAATCCCTCCAAGCTATACACTCTAGGGACCTAAACCTTGTCACCACAATAAACAGGACTTGCTGGAGGGATAGATTCCTGTCCCAGAGACTTTCCATACTCTGGAATAGGCTACCCATCTATGTCAAGCAAAGTTCTTCATTAGCACTCTTCAAGAAAAATCTTGATGAGTGGATGGGAAATAGGAAATCCACTCTGGGGATCACTTCTGTTTCTCTGCTCAACAGTGGCACAGGAAAATAACTTTCTTGGGTGGCGTAAGCCAGGGAACCTTGTTGGCTAGGCTTACGTAGGCTCTTGGGCCGATAGCCTAGTACCTACCTATGAACCTATGAAACATAAAGACTTACCTGAATCCACGCACACAGCGCAACACCAGAACCACTAATTCAAAATCTCCCACATTCGAGATTTTGAATTTCGCACTTCTAGGGTTGTGGTCTTCCGATCCTTCCACTTTATGAACTCGAGATACTGAAATTTGAGATTTCAGTATTTCGATCTTATAAAGTGTTCTCGTATATATATATATATATATATATATATATATATATATATATATATGTGTGTATATAGATATATATATATATATATATAGATATATATAGATATAGATATATATAGATATATATGTGTGTGTATATATATATATATATATATATATATATATATATATATATATATATATATATATATATATATATATATATATATATATATATATATATATATATATATATATATTTATATACATATATATATATATATATATATATATATATATACACACACACACACACACACACACACACATATATATATATATATATATATATATATATATATATATGAAGAGAGTGAAATAATGCACTTATATATAAAGATATAAAGATATACATGTATTTGTGTGTATATAAATATATATATATATATATATATATATATATATATATTCACTTCACAAGCTCAAAGTTTCAAAACGTCGAACTGCAAATGATCGAGACCATAAGACTGAAGTTTTGAAACTTCGAATGTTTTGAATGGAGATCCCTGTACAGCACAGAATGGGAAATTTACCGTTTTCCTCACTGTAGTGTAATCTCAGAGTTGGTATATTAATTTAGCAGGGATGTGGGGTGGATGTGGGCTTACCCCCTGCAAAACTTACAAAAAAAGTTTTTGTTTTTATTACAATTTCAAAGTTTCAAAACTTCTGATCTTATGGTCTTGACCATTTGCAGTTTTAAATTTTGAAACTTCGAGCTTGTAAAGTGGATCCAGACATTGACAAAATATGTTGTTATTACTGCATCAAAGAATCATATAGTACAGCA